>NC_138182.1:99173870-99505870 GCF_964194105.1 Spermophilus citellus
AATTTTGGCGTTTCACTCTGTTTTCTCCTATATTGATAGATGTATTTGGAACTCTAAACCAAACACGGTTTGTGCTAGCTTCTTGAAACTTGACACAGTAAAGCAGTTTCACGTTCTATCTCTATGTTCTGTTTCCTCTTGATGTAGCACTCAGCAGTGACTGAGGAGAAACACTTTCATTGAAAGGGGTTGCCATGCTTCCCAAAATTGCGAGTCTTCAGAAATCTCAGCAACTATTTTTTAACCCAAACTGGATGATACTTTCAGGTAATGATCAGTACACTAAGCTCACTTGGTTCCCCAAATTTCGTTCTTTTATGTTGAAGCGTTCGCTTCCAGTAACTGTTTGAATTTTGGCGTTTCACTCTGTTTTCTCCTATACTGACAGATGTATTTGGAACTCTAAATCAAACACGGTTTGTGCTAGCTTCTTGAAACTTGACACAGTAAAGCACTTTCACGTTCTATCTCTATGTTCTGTTTCCTCTGGATGTAGCCCTAAGCAGTGACTGGGGAGAAATACTTTCATTGACAGGGGTTGCCAAGCTTCCAGAAATTACGAGTCTCCAGAAATCTCAGCAACTATGATTTCACCCAACCTGGATGATACTTTCAGGTAATGATCAGTACACTAAGCCCACTTGGTTCGCCAAATTTCGTTCTTCTATGTTGAAGCGTTCGATTCCAGTAACAGTTTGAATTTTGGCGTTTTACTCTGTTTTCTCGTATATTGATAGATGTATTTGGAACTCTAAATCAAACACGGTTTGTGCTAGCTTTTTGAAACTTGACACAATAAAGCAGTTTCAAGTTCTATCTCTATGTTCTCTCTCCTCTTGATGTAGCCCTAAGCAGTGACTGGGGAGAAACACTTTCATTGAAAGGGGTTGCCAAGCTTCCAAAAATTACGAGTCTCCAGAAATCTCAGCATCTATTTTTTCACCCAAACTGGATGATACTTTCAGGTAATGATGAGTACGCTAAGCCCACTGGGTTCCCAAAATTTCGTTCTTCTATGTTGAAGCGTTCGTTTCCAGTAACAGTTTGAATTTTGGCGTTTCACTCTGTTTTCTCCTATATTGATAGATGTATTTGGAACTCTAAACCAAACACGGTTTGTGCTAGCTTCTTGAAACTTGACACAGTAAAGCAGTTTCACGTTCTATCTCTATGTTCTGTTTCCTCTTGATGTAGCACTCAGCAGTGACTGAGGAGAACAACTTTCATTGAAAGGGGTTGCCAATCTCCCCAAAACTGCGAGTCTCCAGAAATCTCAGCAACTATTTTTTCACCCAAACTGGATGATACTTTCAGGTAATGATCAGTACACTAAGCTCACTTGGTTAACACGGTTTGTGCTAGCTTCTTGAAACTTGACACAGTAAAGCAGTTTCAAGTTCTATCTCTATGTTTTCTTTCCTCTTGATATAGCACTCAGCAGTGACTGAGGAGAAACACTTTCATTGAAAGGGGTTGCCAAGCTTCCAGAAATTACGAGTCTCCAGAAATCTCAGCAACTATGATTTCATCCAAACTGGATGATACTTTCAGGTAATGATCAGTACACTAAGCCCACTTGGTTCCCCAAATTTCGTTCTTCTATGTTGATGCGTTCGCTTCCAGTAACTGTTTGAATTTTGGCGTTTCACTCTGTTTTCTCCTATACTGACAGATGTATTTGGAACTCTAAATCAAACACGGTTTGTGCTAGCTTCTTGAAACTTGACACAGTAAAGCAGTTTCACGTTCTATCACTATGTTCTGTTTCCTCTGGATGTAGCCCTAAGCAGTGACTGGGGAAAAATACTTTCATTGACCGAGGTTGCCAAGCTTTCAGAAATTACGAGTCTCCAGAAATCTCAGCAACTATGATTTCACCCAAACTGGATGATACTTTCAGGTAATGATCAGTACACTAAGCCCACTTGGTTCCCCAAATTTCGTTCTTCTATGTTGAAGCGTTCGTTTCCAGTAACAGTTTGAATTTTGGCGTTTCACTCTGTTTTCTCCTATATTGATAGATGTATTTGGAACTCTAACCCAAACACGGTTTGTGCTAGCTTCTTGAAACTTGACACAGTAAAGCAGTTTCACGTTCTATCTCTATGTTCTGTCTCCTCTTGATGTAGCCCTAAGCAGTGACTGGGGAGAAACACTTTCATTGAAAAGGGTTGCCAAGCTTCCAAAAATTACGAGTCTCCAGAAATCTCAGCATCTATTTTTTCACCCAAACTTGATGATACTTTCAGGTAATGATGAGTACGCTAAGCCCACTGGGTTCCCCAAATTTCGTTCTTCTATGTTGAAGCGTTCGTTTCCAGTAACAGTTTGAATTTTGGCGTTTCACTCTGTTTTCTCCTATATTGATAGATGTATTTGGAACTCTAAACCAAACACGGTTTGTGCTAGCTTCTTGAAACTTGACACAGTAAAGCAGTTTCACGTTCTATATCTATGTTCTGTTTCCTCTTGATGTAGCACTCAGCAGTGACTGAGGAGAAACACTTTCATTGAAAGGGGTTGCCAAGCTTCCCAAAATTGCGAGTCTCCAGAAATCTCAGCAACTATTTTTTAACCCAAACTGGATGATACTTTCAGGTAATGATCAGTACACTAAGCCCACTTGGTTCCCCAAATTACGTTCTTCTATGTTAAAGCGTTCGTTTCCAGTAACAGTTTGAATTTTGGCGTTTCACTCTGTTTTCTCCTATATTGATACATGTATTTGGAACTCTAAACCAAACACGGTTTGTGCTAGCTTCTTGAAACTTGACACAGTAAAGCAGTTTCACGTTCTATCTCTAAGTTCTGTTTCCTCTTGATGTAGCACTCAGCAGTGCCTGAGGAGAAACACTTTCATTGAAAGGGGTTGCCAAGCTTCCCAAAATTGCGAGTCTCCAGAAATCTCAGCAACTATTTTTTAACCCAAACTGGATGATACTTTCAGGTAATGATCAGTACACTAAACTCACTTGGTTCCCCAAATTTCGTTCTTTTATGTTGAAGCGTTCGCTTCCAGTAACTGTTTGAATTTTGGCGTTTCACTCTGTTTTCTCCTATACTGACAGATGTATTTGGAACTCTAAATCAAACACGGTTTGTGCTAGCTTCTTGAAACTTGACACAGTAAAGCAGTTTCACGTTCTATCTCTATATTCTGTTTCCTCTGGATGTAGCCCTAAGCAGTGACTGGGGAGAAATACTTTCATTGACAGGGGTTGCCAAGCTTCCAGAAATTACGAGTCTCCAGAAATCTCAGCAACTATGATTTCACCCAAACTGGATGATACTTTCAGGTAATAATAGGTACACTAAGCCCACTTGGTTCCCCAAATTTCGTTCTTCTATGTTGAAGCTTTCGTTTCCAGTAACAGTTTGAATTTTGGCGTTTCACTCTGTTTTCTCCTATATTGATAGATATATTTGGAACTCTAAATCAAACACGGTTTGTGCTACCTTCTTCAAACTTGACACAGTAAAGCAGTTTCACGTTCTATCTCTATGTTCTGTTTCCTCTTGATGTAGCACTCAGCAGTGACTGAGGAGAAACACTTTCATTGAAAGGGGTTGCCAAGCTTCCCAAAATTGCGAGTCTCCAGAAATCTCAGCAACTATTTTTTAACCCAAACTGCATGATACTTTCAGGTAATGATCAGTACACTAAGCCCACTTGGTTCCCCAAATTTCGTTCTTTTATGTTGAAGCGTTCGCTTCCAGTAACTGTTTGAATTTTGGCGTTTCACTCTCTTTTCTCCTATACTGACAGATGTATTTGGAACTCTAAATCAAACACGGTTTGTGCTAGCTTCTTGAAACTTGACACAGTAAAGCACTTTCACGTTCTATCTCTATGTTCTGTTTCCTCTGGATGTAGCCCTAAGCAGTGACTGGGGAGAAACACTTTCATTGACAGGGGTTGCCAAGCTTCCAGAAATTACGAGTCTCCAGAAATCTCAGCAACTATGATTTCACCCAACCTGGATGATACTTTCAGGTAATGATCAGTACACTAAGCCCACTTGGTTCGCCAAATTTCGTTCTTCTATGTTGAAGCATTCGTTTCCAGTAACAGTTTGAATTTTGGCGTTTTACTCTGTTTTCTCCTATATTGATAGATGTATTTGGAACTCTAAATCAAACACGGTTTGTGCTAGCTTCTTGAAACTTGACACAATAAAGCAGTTTCAAGTTCTATCTCTATGTTCTGTCTCCTCTTGATGTAGCCCTAAGCAGTGACTGGGGAGAAACACTTTCATTGAAAGGGGTTGCCAAGCTTCCAAAAATTACGAGTCTCCAGAAATCTCAGCATCTATTTTTTCACCCAAACTGGATGATACTTTCAGGTCAGGATGAGTACGCTAAGCCCACTGGGTTCCCAAAATTTCGTTCTTCTATGTTGAAGCGTTCGTTTCCAGTAACAGTTTGAATTTTGGCGTTTCACTCTGTTTTCTCCTATATTGATAGATGTATTTGGAACTCTAAACCAAACACGGTTTGTGCTAGCTTCTTGAAACTTGACAAAGTAAAGCAGTTTCACGTTCTATCTCTATGTTCTGTTTCCTCTTGATGTAGCACTCAGCAGTGACTGAGGAGAAACACTTTCATTGAAAGGGGTTGCCAAACTCCCCAAAACTGCGAGTCTCCAGAAATCTCAGCAACTATTTTTTCACCCAAACTGGATGATACTTTCAGGTAATAATCAGTACACTAAGCTCACTTGGTTCCCCAAATTTCGTTCTTTTATGTTGAAGCGTTCACTTCCAGTAACTGTTTGAATTTTGGCGTTTCACTCTGTTTTCTCCTATACTGACAGATGTATTTGGAACTCTAAATCAAACACGGTTTGTGCTAGCTTCTTGAAACTTGACACAGTAAAGCAGTTTCAAGTTCTATCTCTATGTTTTCTTTCCTCTTGATGTAGCACTCAGCAGTGACTGAGGAGAAACACTTTCATTGAAAGGGGTTGCCAAGCTTCCAGAAATTACGAGTCTCCAGAAATCTCAGCAACTATGATTTCACCCAAACTGGATGATACTTTCAGGTAATGATCAGTACACTAAGCCCACTTGGTTCCCCAAATTTCGTTCTTCTATGTTGATGCGTTCGCTTCCAGTAACTGTTTGAATTTTGGCGTTTCACTCTGTTTTCTCCTATACTGACAGATGTATTTGGAACTCTAAATCAAACACGGTTTGTGCTAGCTTCTTGAAACTTGACACAGTAAAGCAGTTTCACGTTCTATCACTATGTTCTGTTTCCTCTGGATGTAGCCCTAAGCAGTGACTGGGGAAAAATACTTTCATTGACAAAGGTTGCCAAGCTTCCAGAAATTACGAGTCTCCAGAAATCTCAGCAACTATGATTTCACCCAAACTGGATGATACTTTCAGGTAATGATCAGTACACTAAGCCTACTTGGTTCCCCAAATTTCGTTCTTCTATGTTGAAGCGTTCGTTTCCAGTAACAGTTTGAATTTTGGCGTTTCACTCTGTTTTCTCCTATATTGATACATGTATTTGGAACTCTAACCCAAACACGGTTTGTGCTAGCTTCTTGAAACTTGACACAGTAAAGCAGTTTCACGTTCTATCTCTATGTTCTGTTTCCTCTTGATGTAGCACTCAGCAGTGACTGACGAGAAACACTTTCATTGAAAGGGGTTGCCATGCTTCCCAAAATTGCGAGTCTTCAGAAATCTCAGCAACTATTTTTTAACCCAAACTGGATGATACTTTCAGGTAATGATCAGTACACTAAGCTCACTTGGTTCCCCAAATTTCGTTCTTTTATGTTGAAGCGTTCGCTTCCAGTAACTGTTTGAATTTTGGCGTTTCACTCTGTTTTCTCCTATACTGACAGATGTATTTGGAACTCTAAACCAAACACGGTTTGTGCTAGCTTCTTGAAACTTGACACAGTAAAGAAGTTTCACGTTCTATCACTATGTTCTGTTTCCTCTGGATGTAGCCCTAAGCAGTGACTGGGGAAAAATACTTTCATTGACAGAGGTTGCCAAGCTTCCAGAAATTACGAGTCTCCAGAAATCTCAGCAACTATGATTTCACCCAAACTGGATGATACTTTCAGGTAATGATCAGTACACTAAGCCCACTTGGTTCCCCAAATTTCGTTCTTCTATGTTGAAGCGTTCGTTTCCAGTAACAGTTTGAATTTTGGCGTTTCACTCTGTTTTCTCCTATATTGATAGATGTATTTGGAACTCTAACCCAAACACGGTTTGTGCTAGCTTCTTGAAACTTGACACAGTAAAGCAGTTTCACGTTCTATCTCTATGTTCTGTCTCCTCTTGATGTAGCCCTAAGCAGTGACTGGGGAGAAACACTTTCATTGAAAGGGGTTGCCAAGCTTCCAAAAATTACGAGTCTCCAGAAATCTCAGCATCTATTTTTTCACCCAAACTTGATGATACTTTCAGGTAATGATGAGTACGCTAAGCCCACTGGGTTCCCCAAATTTCGTTCTTCTATGTTGAAGCGTTCGTTTCCAGTAACAGTTTGAATTTTGGCGTTTCACTCTGTTTTCTCCTATATTGATAGATGTATTTGGAACTCTAAACCAAACACGGTTTGTGATAGCTTCTTGAAACTTGACACAGTAAAGCAGTTTCACGTTCTATATCTATGTTCTGTTTCCTCTTGATGTAGCACTCAGCAGTGACTGAGGAGAAACACTTTCATTGAAAGGGGTTGCCAAGCTTCCCAAAATTGCGAGTCTCCAGAAATCTCAGCAACTATTTTTTAACCCAAACTGGATGATACTTTCAGGTAATGATCAGTACACTAAGCCCACTTGGTTCCCCAAATTTCGTTCTTCTATGTTAAAGCGTTCGTTTCCAGTAACAGTTTGAATTTTGGCGTTTCACTCTGTTTTCTCCTATATTGATACATGTATTTGGAACTCTAAACCAAACACGGTTTGTGCTAGCTTCTTGAAACTTGACACAGTAAAGCAGTTTCACTTTCTATCTCTATGTTCTGTTTCCTCTTGATGTAGCACTCAGCAGTGACTGAGGAGAAACACTTTCATTGAAAGGGGTTGCCAAGCTTCCCAAAATTGCGAGTCTCCAGAAATCTCAGCAACTATTTTTTAACCCAAACTGGATGATACTTTCAGGTAATGATCAGTACACTAAGCCCACTTGGTTCGCCAAATTTCGTTCTTCTATGTTGAAGCGTTCGATTCCAGTAACAGTTTGAATTTTGGCGTTTTACTCTGTTTTCTCCTATATTGATAGATGTATTTGGAACTCTAAATCAAACACGGTTTGTGCTAGCTTCTTGAAACTTGACACAATAAAGCAGTTTCAAGTTCTATCTCTATGTTCTGTCTCCTCTTGATGTAGCCCTAAGCAGTGACTGGGGAGAAACACTTTCATTGAAAGGGGTTGCCAAGCTTCCAGAAATTACAAGTCTCCAGAAATCTCAGCAAATATGATTTCACCCATACTGGATGATACTTTCAGGTAATGATCAGCACGCTAAGCCCACTTGGTTCGCCAAATTTCGTTCTTCTATGTTGAAGCGTTCGTTTCCAGTAACAGTTTGAATTTTGGCGTTTCACTCTGTTTTCTCCTATATTGATAGATGTATTTGGAACTCTAAATCAAACACGGTTTGTGCTGCCTTCTTCAAACTTGACACAGTAAAGCAGTTTCACGTTCTATCTCTATGTTCTGTTTCCTCTGGATGTAGCACTCAGCAGTGACTGAGGAGAAACACTTTCATTGAAAGGGGTTGCCAAGCTCCCCAAAACTGCGAGTCTCCAGAAATCTCAGCAACTATTTTTTCACCCAAACTGGATGATACTTTCAGGTAATGATCAGTACACTAAGCTCACTTGGTTCCCCAAATTTCGTTCTTTTATGTTGAAGCGTTCACTTCCAGTAACTGTTTGAATTTTGGCGTTTCACTCTGTTTTCTCCTATACTGACAGATGTATTTGGAACTCTAAATCAAACACGGTTTGTGCTAGCTTCTTGAAACTTGACACAGTAAAGCAGTTTCAAGTTCTCTCTCTATGTTTTCTTTCCTCTTGATGTAGCACTCAGCAGTGACTGAGGAGAAACACTTTCATTGAAAGGGGTTGCCAAGCTTCCAGAAATTACGAGTCTCCAGAAATCTCAGCAACTATGATTTCACCCAAACTGGATGATACTTTCAGGTAATGATCAGTACACTAAGCCCACTTGGTTCATTAAATTTCGTTCTTCTATGTTGATGCGTTCGCTTCCAGTAACTGTTTGAATTTTGGCGTTTCACTCTGTTTTCTCCTATACTGACAGATGTATTTGGAACTCTAAATCAAACACGGTTTGTGCTAGCTTCTTGAAACTTGACACAGTAAAGCAGTTTCACGTTCTATCTCTATGTTCTGTTTCCTCTGGATGTAGCCCTAAGCAGTGACTGGGGAGAAATACTTTCATTGACAGGGGATGCCAAGCTTCCAGAAATTACGAGTCTCCAGAAATCTCAGCAACTATGATTTCACCCAAACTGGATGATACTTTCAGGTAATAATAGGTACACTAAGCCCACTTGGTTCCCCAAATTTCGTTCTTCTATGTTGAAGCGTTCGTTTCCAGTAACAGTTTGAATTTTGGCGTTTCACTCTGTTTTCTCCTATATTGAGAGATGTATTTGGAACTCTAAATCAAACAGGGTTTGTGCTGCCTTCTTCAAACTTGACACAGTAAAGCAGTTTCACGTTCTATCTCTATGTTCTGTTTCCTCTTGATGTAGCACTCAGCAGTGACTGAGGAGAAACACTTTCATTGAAAGGGGTTGCCAAGCTTCCCAAAATTGCGAGTCTCCAGAAATCTCAGCAACTATTTTTTAACCCAAACTGGATGATACTTTCAGGTAATGATCAGTACACTAAGCCCACTTGGTTCCCCAAATTTCGTTCTTCTATGTTGAAGCGTTCGTTTCCAGTAACAGTTTGAATTTTGGCGTTTCACTCTGTTTTCTCCTATATTGATAGATGTATTTGGAACTCTAAACCAAACACGGTTTGTGCTAGCTTCTTGAAACTTGACACAGTAAAGCAGTTTCACGTTCCATCTGTATGTTCTGTTTCCTCTTGATGTAGCACTCAGCAGTGACTGAGGAGAAACACTTTCATTGAAAGGGGTTGCCATGCTTCCCAAAATTGCGAGTCTCCAGAAATCTCAGCAACTATTTTTTAACCCAAACTGGATGATACTTTCAGGTAATGATCAGTACACTAAGCTCACTTGGTTCCCCAAATTTCGTTCTTTTATGTTGAAGAGTTCGCTTCCAGTAACTGTTTGAATTTTGGCGTTTCACTCTGTTTTCTCCTATACTGACAGATGTATTTGGAACTCTAAATCAAACACGGTTTGTGCTAGCTTCTTGAAACTTGACACAGTAAAGCACTTTCACGTTCTATCTCTATGTTCTGTTTCCTCTGGATGTAGCCCTAAGCAGTGACTGGGGAGAAATACTTTCATTGACAGGGGTTGCCAAGCTTCCAGAAATTACGAGTCTCCAGAAATCTCAGCAACTATGATTTCACCCAACCTGGATGATACTTTCAGGTAATGATCAGTACACTAAGCCCACTGGGTTCGCCAAATTTCGTTCTTGTATGTTGAAGCTTTCGATTCCAGTAACAGTTTGAATTTTGGCGTTTTACTCTGTTTTCTCCTATATTGATAGATGTATTTGGAACTCTAAATCAAACACGGTTTGTGCTAGCTTCTTGAAACTTGACACAATAAAGCAGTTTCAAGTTCTATCTCTATGTTGTGTCTTCTCTTGATGTAGCCCTAAGCAGTGACTGGGGAGAAACACTTTCATTGAAAGGGGTTGCCAAGCTTCCAGAAATTACGAGTCTCCAGAAATCTCAGCAACTATGATTTCACCCATACTGGATGATACTTTCAGGTAATGATCAGTACGCTAAGCCCACTTGGTTCGCCAAATTTCGTTCTTCTATGTTGAAGCGTTCATTTCCAGTAACAGTTTGAATTTTGGCGTTTCACTCTGTTTTCTCCTATATTGATAGATGTATTTGGAACTCTAACCCAAACACGGTTTGTGCTAGCTTCTTGAAACTTGACACAGTAAAGCAGTTTCACGTTCTATCTCTATGTTCTGTTTCCTCTTGATGTAGCACTCAGCAGTGACTGAGGAGAAACACTTTCATTGAAAGGGGTTGCCAAGCTCCCCAAAACTGCGGGTCTCCAGAAATCTCAGCAACTATTTTTTCACCCAAACTGGATGATACTTTCAGGTAATGATCAGTACACTAAGCTCACTTGGTTCCCCAAATTTCGTTCTTTTATGTTGAAGCGTTCGCTTCCAGTAACTGTTTGAATTTTGGCGTTTCACTCTGTTTTCTCCTATACTGACAGATGTATTTGGAACTCTAAATCAAACACGGTTTGTGCTAGCTTCTTGAAACTTGACACAGTAAAGCAGTTTCAAGTTCTATCCCTATGTTTTCTTTCCTCTTGATGTAGCACTCAGCAGTGACTGAGGAGAAACACTTTCATTGAAAGGGGTTGCCAAGCTTCCAGAAATTACGAGTCTCCAGAAATCTCAGCAACTATGATTTCACCCAAACTGGATGATACTTTCAGGTAATGATCAGTACACTAAGCCCACTTGGTTCCCTAAATTTCGTTCCTCTATGTTGATGCGTTCGCTTCCAGTAACTGTTTGAATTTTGGCGTTTCACTCTGTTTTCTCCTATACTGACAGATGTATTTGGAACTCTAAATCAAACACGGTTTGTGCTAGCTTCTTGAAACTTGACACAGTAATGCAGTTTCACGTTCTATCTCTATGTTCTGTCTCCTCTTGATGTAGCCCTAAGCAGTGACTGGGGAGAAACACTTTCATTGAAAGGGGTTGCCAAGCTTCCAAAAATTACGAGTCTCCAGAAATCTCAGCATCTATTTTTTCACCCAAACTTGATGATACTTTCAGGTAATGATGAGTACGCTAAGCCCACTGTGTTCCCCAAATTTCGTTCTTCTATGTTGAAGCGTTCGTTTCCAGTAACAGTTTGAATTTTGGCGTTTCACTCTGTTTTCTCCTATATTGATAGATGTATTTGGAACTCTAAACCAAACACGGTTTGTGCTAGCTTCTTGAAACTTGACACAGTAAAGCAGTTTCACGTTCTATATCTATGTTCTGTTTCCTCTTGATGTAGCACTCAGCAGTGACTGAGGAGAAACACTTTCATTGAAAGGGGTTGCCAAGCTTCCAAAAATTGCGAGTCTCCAGAAATCTCAGCAACTATTTTTTAACCCAAACTGGATGATACTTTCAGGTAATGATCAGTACACTAAGCCCATTTGGTTCCCCAAATTTCGTTCTTCTATGTTAAAGCGTTCGTTTCCAGTAACAGTTTGAATTTTGGCGTTTCACTCTGTTTTCTCCTATATTGATAGATGTATTTGGAACTCTAAACCAAACACGGTTTGTGCTAGCTTCTTGAAACTTGACACAGTAAAGGAGTTTCACGTTCTATCTCTATGTTCTGTTTCCTCTTGATGTAGCACTCAGCAGTGACTGAGGAGAAACACTTTCATTGAAAGGGGTTGCCAAGCTTCCCAAAATTGCGAGTCTCCAGAAATCTCAGCAACTATTTTTTAACCCAAACTGGATGATACTTTCAGGTAATGATCAGTACACTAAGCTCACTTGGTTCCCCAAATTTCGTTCTTTTATGTTGAAGCGTTCGCTTCCAGTAACTGTTTGAATTTTGGCGTTTCACTCTGTTTTCTCCTATACTGACAGATGTATTTGGAACTCTAAACCAAACACGGTTTGTGCTAGCTTCTTGAAACTTGACACAGTAAAGCAGTTTCACGTTCTATCTCTATGTTCTGTTTCCTCTGGATGTAGCCCTAAGCAGTGACTGGGGAGAAATACTTTCATTGAAAGGGGTTGCCAAGCTTCCAGATATTACGAGTCTCCAGAAATCTCAGCAACTATGATTTCACCCATATTGGATGGTACTTTCAGGTAATGATCAGTACACTAAGCCCACTTGGTTCGCCAAATTTCGTTCTTCTATGTTGAAGCGTTCGTTTCCAGTAACAGTTTCAATTTTGGCGTTTCACTCTGTTTTCTCCTATACTGACAGATGTATTTGGAACTCTAAATCAAACACGGTTTGTGCTAGCTTCTTGAAACTTGACACACTAAAGCAGTTTCATGTTCTATCTCTGTGTTCTGTTTCCTCTTGATGTAGCCCTAAGCAGTGACTGGGGAGAAATACTTTCATTGAAAGGGGTTGCCAAGCTTCCAGAAATTACGAGTCTCCAGAAATCTCAGCAACTATGATTTCACCCATACTGGATGATACTTTCAGGTAATGATCAGTACACTAAGCCCACTTGGTTCGCCAAATTTCGTTCTTCTATGTTGAAGCGTTCGTTTCCAGTAACAGTTTGAATTTCGGCGTTTCACTCTGTTTTCTCCTATATTGATAGATGTATTTGGAACTCTAAACCAAACACGGTTTGTGCTAGCTTCTTGAAACTTGACACAGTAAAGCAGTTTCACGTTCTATCTTTATGTTCTGTTTCCTCTTCGATGTATCTCTCAGCAGTGACTGAGGAGAAACACTTTCATTGAAAGGGGTTGCCAAGCATCCCAAAATTGCGAGTCTCCAGAAATCTCAGCAACTATTTTTTAACCCAAACTGGATGATACTTTCAGGTAATGATCAGTACACTAAGCCCACTTGGTTCCCCAAATTTCGTTCTTCTATGTTGAAGCGTTCGTTTCCAGTAACAGTTTGAATTTCGGCGTTTCACTCTGTTTTCTCCTATATTGATAGATGTATTTGGACCTCTAAATCAAACTCGGTTTGTGCTAGCTTCTTGAAACTTGACACAGTAAAGGAGTTTCACGTTCTATCTCTATGTTCTGTTTCCTCTTGATGTAGCACTCAGCAGTGACTGAGGAGAAACACTTTCATTGAAAGGGGTTGCCAAGCTTCCCAAAATTGCGAGTCTCCAGAAATCTCAGCAACTATTTTTTAACCCAAACTGGATGATACTTTCAGGTAATGATCAGTACACTAAGCTCACTTGGTTCCCCAAATTTCGTTCTTTTATGTTGAAGCGTTCGCTTCCAGTAACTGTTTGAATTTTGGCGTTTCACTCTGTTTTCTCCTATACTGACAGATGTATTTGGAACTCTAAACCAAACACGGTTTGTGCTAGCTTCTTGAAACTTGACACAGTAAAGCAGTTTCACGTTCTATCTCTATGTTCTGTTTCCTCTGGATGTAGCCCTAAGCAGTGACTGGGGAGAAATACTTTCATTGAAAGGGGTTGCCAAGCTTCCAGAAATTACGAGTCTCCAGAAATCTCAGCAACTATGATTTCACCCATATTGGATGATACTTTCAGGTAATGATCAGTACACTAAGCCCACTTGGTTCGCCAAATTTCGTTCTTCTATGTTGAAGCGTTCGTTTCCAGTAACAGTTTGAATTTTGGCGTTTCACTCTGTTTTCTCCTATACTGACAGATGTATTTGGAACTCTAAACCAAACACGGTTTGTGCTAGCTTCTTGAAACTTGACACAGTAAAGCAGTTTCACGTTCTATCTCTATGTTCTGTTTCCTCTTCGATGTAGCACTCAGCAGTGACTGAGGAGAAACACTTTCATTGAAAGGGGTTGCCAAGCTTCCCAAAATTGCGAGTCTCCAGAAATCTCAGCAACTATTTTTTAACCCAAACTGGATGATACTTTCAGGTAATGATCAGTACACTAAGCCCACTTGGTTCCCCAAATTTCGTTCTTCTATGTTGAAGCGTTCGTTTCCAGTAACAGTTTGAATTTTGGCGTTTCACTCTGTTTTCTCCTATATTGATAGATGTATTTGGAACTCTAAACCAAACACGGTTTGTGCTAGCTTCTTGAAACTTGACACAGTAATGCAGTTTCACGTTCTATCTCTATGTTCTGTCTCCTCTTGATGTAGCCCTAAGCAGTGACTGCGGAGAAACACTTTCATTGAAAGGGTTTGCCAAGCTTCCAAAAATTACGAGTCTCCAGAAATATCAGCATCTATTTTTTCACCCAAACTTGATGATACTTTCAGGTAATGATGAGTACGCTAAGCCCACTGTGTTTCCCAAATTTCTTTCTTCTATGTTGAAGCGTTCGTTTCCAGTAACAGTTTGATTTTGGCGTTTCACTCTGTTTTCTCCTATATTGATAGATGTATTTGGAAATCTAAACCAAACACGGTTTGTGCTAGCTTCTTGAAACTTGACACAGTAAAGCAGTTTCACGTTCTATCTCTATGTTCTGTTTCCTCTGGATGTAGCGCTAAGCAGTGACTGGGGAGAAATACTTTCATTGAAAGGGGTTGCCAAGCTTCCAGAAATTACGAGTCTCCAGAAATCTCAGCAACTATGATTTCGCCCATACTGGATGATACTTTCAGGTAATGATCAGTACACTAAGCCCACTTGGTTCGCCAAATTTCGTTCTTCTATGTTGAAGCGTTCGTTTCCAGTAACAGTTTGAATTTTGGCGTTTCACTCTGTTTTCTCCTATATTGATAGATGTATTTGGAACTCTAAACCAAACACGGTTTGTGCTAGCTTCTTGAAACTTGACACAGTAAAGCACTTTCACGTTCTATCTCTATGTTCTGTTTCCTCTTGATGTAGCCCTAAGTAGTGACTGGGGAGAAATACTTTCATTGAAAGGGGTTGCCAAGCTTCCAGAAATTACGAGTCTCCAGAAATCTCAGCAACTATGATTTCACCCAACCTTGATGATACTTTCAGGTAATGATCAGTACACTAAGCCCACTTGGTTCGCCAAATTTCGTTCTTCTATGTTGAAGCGTTCGTTTCCAGTAACAGTTTGAATTTTGGCGTTTCACTCTGTTTTCTCCTATACTGACAGATGTATTTGGAACTCTAAATCAAACACGGTTTGTGCTAGCTTCTTGAAACTTGACACACTAAAGCAGTTTCACGTTCTATCTCTATGTTCTGTTTCCTCTGGATGTAGCCCTAAGCAGTGACTGGGGAGAAATACTTTCATTGAAAGGGGTTGCCAAGCTTCCAGAAATTACGAGTCTCCAGAAATCTCAGCAACTATGATTTCACCCATACTGGATGATACTTTCAGGTAATGATCAGTACACTAAGCCCACTTGGTTCGCCAAATTTCGTTCTTCTATGTTGAAGCGTTCGATTCCAGTAACAGTTTGAATTTTGGCGTTTTACTCTGTTTTCTCCTATATTGATAGATGTATTTGGAACTCTAAATCAAACACGGTTTGTGCTAGCTTCTTGAAACTTGACACAATAAAGCAGTTTCAAGTTCTATCTCTATGTTCTGTCTCCTCTTGATGTAGCCCTAAGCAGTGACTGGGGAGAAACACTTTCATTGAAAGGGGTTGCCAAGCTTCCAAAAATTACGAGTCTCCAGAAATCTCAGCATCTATTTTTTCACCCAAACTGGATGATATTTTCAGGTAATGATGAGTACGCTAAGTCCACTGGGTTCCCAAAATTTCGTTCTTCTATGTTGAAGCGTTCGTTTCCAGTAACAGTTTGAATTTTGGCGTTTCACTCTGTTTTCTCCTATATTGATAGATGTATTTGGAACTCTAAACCAAACACGGTTTGTGCTAGCTTCTTGAAACTTGACACAGTAAAGCAGTTTCACGTTCTATCTCTATGTTCTGTTTCCTCTTGATGTAGCACTCAGCAGTGACTGAGGAGAAACACTTTCATTGAAAGGGGTTGCCAAGCTCCCCAAAACTGCGAGTCTCCAGAAATCTCAGCAACTATTTTTTCACCCAAACTGGATGATACTTTCAGGTAATGATCAGTACACTAAGCTCACTTGGTTCCCCAAATTTCGTTCTTTTATGTTGAAGCGTTCACTTCCAGTAACTGTTTGAATTTTGGCGTTTCACTCTGTTTTCTCCTATACTGACAGATGTATTTGGAACTCTAAATCAAACACGGTTTGTGCTAGCTTCTTGAAACTTGACACACTAAAGCAGTTTCACGTTCTATCTCTATGTTCTGTTTCCTCTTGATGTAGCCCTAAGCAGTGACTGGGGAGAAATACTTTCATTGAAAGGGGTTGCCAAGCTTCCAGAAATTACGAGTCTCCAGAAATCTCAGCAACTATGATTTCACCCATACTGGATGATACTTTCAGGTAATGATCAGTACACTAAGCCCACTTGGTTCGCCAAATTTCGTTCTTCTATGTTGAAGCGTTCGTTTCCAGTAACAGTTTGAATTTTGGCGTTTCACTCTGTTTTCTCCTATATTGATAGATGTATTTGGAACTCTAAACCAAACACGGTTTGTGCTAGCTTCTTGAAACTTGACACAGTAAAGCAGTTTCACGTTCTATCTCTATGTTCTGTTTCCTCTTCGATGTAGCACTCAGCAGTGACTGAGGAGAAACACTTTCATTGAAAGGGGTTGCCAAGCTTCCCAAAATTGCGAGTCTCCAGAAATCTCAGCAACTATTTTTTAACCCAAACTGGATGATACTTTCAGGTAATGATCAGTACACTAAGCCCACTTGGTTCCCCAAATTTCGTTCTTCTATGTTGAAGCGTTCGTTTCCAGTAACAGTTTGAATTTTGGCGTTTCACTCTGTTTTCTCCTATATTGATAGATGTATTTGGAACTCTAAACCAAACACGGTTTGTGCTAGCTTCTTGAAACTTGACACAGTAAAGCAGTTTCACGTTCTATCTCTATGTTCTGTTTCCTCTTCGATGTAGCACTCAGCAGTGACTGAGGAGAAACACTTTCATTGAAAGGGGTTGCCAAGCTTCCCAAAATTGCGAGTCTCCAGAAATCTCAGCAACTATTTTTTAACCCAAACTGGATGATACTTTCAGGTAATGATCAGTACACTAAGCCCACTTGGTTCCCCAAATTTCGTTCTTCTATGTTGAAGCGTTCGTTTCCAGTAACAGTTTGAATTTTGGCGTTTCACTCTGTTTTCTCCTATATTGATAGATGTATTTGGAACTCTAAACCAAACACGGTTTGTGCTAGCTTCTTGAAACTTGACACAGTAATGCAGTTTCACGTTCTATCTCTATGTTCTGTCTCCTCTTGATGTAGCCCTAAGCAGTGACTGCGGAGAAACACTTTCATTGAAAGGGGTTGCCAAGCTTCCAAAAATTACGAGTCTCCAGAAATATCAGCATCTATTTTTTCACCCAAACTTGATGATACTTTCAGGTAATGATGAGTACGCTAAGCCCACTGTGTTCCCCAAATTTCGTTCTTCTATGTTGAAGCGTTCGTTTCCAGTAACAGTTTGATTTTGGCGTTTCACTCTGTTTTCTCCTATATTGATAGATGTATTTGGAACTCTAAACCAAACACGGTTGGTGCTAGCTTCTTGAAACTTGACACAGTAAAGCAGTTTCACGTTCTATATCTATGTTCTGTTTCCTCTTGATGTAGCACTCAGCAGTGACTGAGGAGAAACACTTTCATTGAAAGGGGTTGCCAAGCTTCCCAAAATTGCGAGTCTCCAGAAATCTCAGCAACTATTTTTTAACCCAAACTGGATGATACTTTCAGGTAATGGTCAGTACACTAAGCCCATTTGGTTCCCCAAATTTCGTTCTTCTATGTTAAAGCGTTCGTTTCCAGTAACAGTTTGAATTTTGGCGTTTCACTCTGTTTTCTCCTATATTGATACATGTATTTGGAACTCTAAACCAAACACGGTTTGTGCTAGCTTCTTGAAACTTGACACAGTAAAGCAGTTTCACGTTCTATCTCTATGTTCTGTTTCCTCTTGATGTAGCACTCAGCAGTGACTGAGGAGAAACACTTTCATTGAAAGGGGTTGCCAAGCTTCCCAAAATTGCGAGTCTCCAGAAATCTCAGCAACTATTTTTTAACCCAAACTGGATGATACTTTCAGGTAATGATCAGTAAACTAAGCTCACTTGGTTCCCCAAATTTCGTTCTTTTATGTTGAAGCGTTCGCTTCCAGTAACTGTTTGAATTTTGGCGTTTCACTCTGTTTTCTCCTATACTGACAGATGTATTTGGAACTCTAAACCAAACACGGTTTGTGCTAGCTTCTTGAAACTTGACACAGTAAAGCAGTTTCACGTTCTATCTCTATGTTCTGTTTCCTCTGGATGTAGCCCTAAGCAGTGACTGGGGAGAAATACTTTCATTGAAAGTGGTTGCCAAGCTTCCAGAAATTACGAGTCTCCAGAAATCTCAGCAACTATGATTTCACCCAACCTTGATGATACTTTCAGGTAATGATCAGTACACTAAGCCCACTTGGTTCGCCAAATTTCGTTATTCTATGTTGAAGCGTTCGTTTCCAGTAACAGTTTGAATTTTGGCGTTTCACTCTGTTTTCTCCTATACTGACAGATGTATTTGGAACTCTAAATCAAACACGGTTTGTGCTACCTTCTTCAAACTTGACACACTAAAGCAGTTTCACGTTCTATCTCTATGTTCTGTTTCCTCTTGATGTAGCCCTAAGCAGTGACTGGGGAGAAATACTTTAATTGAAAGGGGTTGCCAAGCTTCCAGAAATTACGAGTCTCCAGAAATCTCAGCAACTATGATTTCAACCATACTGGATGATACTTTCAGGTAATGATCAGTACACTAAGCCCACTTGGTTCGCCAAATTTCGTTCTTCTATGTTGAAGCGTTCGATTCCAGTAACAGTTTGAATTTTGGCGTTTTACTCTGTTTTCTCCTATATTGATAGATATATTTGGAACTCTAAATCAAACACGGTTCGTGCTAGCTTCTTGAAACTTGACACAATAAAGCAGTTTCAAGTTCTATCTCTATGTTCTGTCTCCTCTTGATGTAGCCCTAAGCAGTGACTGGGGAGAAACACTTTCATTGAAAGGGGTTGCCAAGCTTCCAAAAATTACGAGTCTCCAGAAATCTCAGCATCTATTTTTTCACCCAAACTGGATGATACTTTCAGGTAATGATGAGTATGCTAAGCCCACTGGGTTCCCAAAATTTCGTTCTTCTATGTTGAAGCGTTCGTTTCCAGTAACAGTTTGAATTTTGGCATTTCACTCTGTTTTCTCCTATATTGATAGATGTATTTGGAACTCTAACCCAAACACGGTTTGTGCTAGCTTCTTGAAACTTGACACAGTAAAGCAGTTTCACGTTCTATCTCTATGTTCTGTTTCCTCTTGATGTAACACTCAGCAGTGACTGAGGAGAAACACTTTCATTGAAAGGGGTTGCCAAGCTCCCCAAAACTGCGAGTCTCCAGAAATCTCAGCAACTATTTTTTCACCCAAACTGGATGATACTTTCAGGTAATGATCAGTACACTAAGCTCACTTGGTTCCCCAAATTTCGTTCTTTGATGTTGAAGCGTTCACTTCCAGTAACAGTTTGAAATTTGGCGTTTCACTCTGTTTTCTCCTATATTGATAGATGTATTTGGAACTCTAAACCAAACACGGTTTGTGCTAGCTTCTTGAAACTTGACACAGTAAAGCAGTTTCACGTTCTATCTCTATGTTCTGTTTCCTCTTGATGTAGCACTCAGCAGTGACTGAGGAGAAACACTTTCATTGAAAGGGGTTGCCATGCTTCCAGAAATTACGAGTCTCCAGAAATCTCAGCAACTATGATTTCACCCAAACTGGATGATACTTTCAGGTAATGATCAGTACACAAAGCCCACTTGGTTCCCCAAATTTCGTTCTTCTATGTTGATGCGTTCGCTTCCAGTAACTGTTTGAATTTTGGCGTTTCACTCTGTTTTCTCCTATACTGACAGATGTATTTGGAACTCTAAATCAAACACGGTTTGTGCTAGCTTCTTGAAACTTGACACAGTAAAGCAGTTTCACGTTCTATCTCTATGTTCTGTTTCCTCTGGATGTAGCCCTAAGCAGTGACTGGGGAAAAATACTTTCATTGACAGAGGTTGCCAAGCTTCCAGAAATTACGAGTCTCCAGAAATCTCAGCAACTATGATTTCACCCAAACTGGATGATACTTTCAGGTAATGATCAGTACACTAAGCCCACTTGGTTCCCCAAATTTCGTTCTTCTATGTTGAAGCGTTCGTTTCCAGTAACAGTTTGAATTTTGGCGTTTCACTCTGTTTTCTCCTATATTGATAGATGTATTTGGAACTCTAAACCAAACACGGTTTGTGCTAGCTTCTTGAAACTTGACACAGTAAAGCAGTTTCACGTTCTATCTCTATGTTCTGTCTCCTCTTGATGTAGCCCTAAGCAGTGACTGGGGAGAAACACTTTCATTGAAAGGGGTTGCCAAGCTTCCAAAAATTACGAGTCTCCAGAAATCTCAGCATCTATTTTTTCACCCAAACTTGATGATACTTTCAGGTAATGATGAGTACGCTAAGCCCACTGGGTTCCCCAAATTTCGTTCTTCTATGTTGAAGCGTTCGTTTCCAGTAACAGTTTGAATTTTGGCGTTTCACTCTGTTTTCTCCTATATTGATAGATGTATTTGGAACTCTAAACCAAACACGGTTTGTGCTAGCTTCTTGAAACTTGACACAGTAAAGCAGTTTCACGTTCTCTCTCTATGTTCTGTTTCCTCTTGATGTAGCACTCAGCAGTGACTGAGGAGAAACACTTTCATTGAAAGGGGTTGCCAAGCTTCCAGAAATTACGAGTCTCCAGAAATCTCAGCAACTATGATTTCACCCAAACTGGATGATACTTTCAGGTAATGATCAGTACACTAAGCCCACTTGGTTCCCCAAATTTCGTTCTTCTATGTTAAAGCGTTCGTTTCCAGTAACAGTTTGAATTTTGGCGTTTCACTCTGTTTTCTCCTATATTGATACATGTATTTGGAACTCTAAATCAAACACGGTTTGTGCTAGCTTCTTGAAACTTGACACAGTAAAGCAGTTTCACGTTCTATCTCTATGTTCTGTTTCCTCTTGATGTAGCACTCAGCAGTGACTGAGGAGAAACACTTTCATTGAAAGGGGTTGCCAAGCTTCCCAAAATTGCGAGTCTCCAGAAATCTCAGCAACTATGATTTCACCCAAACTGGATGATACTTTCACGTAATGATCAGTACACTAAGCCCACTTGGTTCCCCAAATTTCGTTCTTCTATGTTGATGCGTTCGCTTCCAGTAACTGTTTGAACTTTGGCGTTTCACTCTGTTTTCTCCTATACTGACAGATGTATTTGGAACTCTAAATCAAACACGGTTTGTTCTAGCTTCTTGAAACTTGACACAGTAAAGCAGTTTCACGTTCTATCTCTATGTTCTTTTTCCTCTGGATGTAGCCCTAAGCAGTGACTGGGGAGAAATACTTTCATTGACAGGGATTGCCAAGCTTCCAGAAATTACGAGTCTCCAGAAATCTCAGCAACTATGATTTCACCCATACTGGATGATACTTTCAGGTAATGATCAGTACGCTAAGCCCACTTGGTTCGCCAAATTTCGTTCTTCTATGTTGAAGCGTTCGTTTCCAGTAACAGTTTGAATTTTGGCGTTTCACTCTGTTTTCTCCTATATTGATAGATGTATTTGGAACTCTAACCCAAACACGGTTTGTGCTAGCTTCTTGAAACTTGACACAGTAAAGCAGTTTCACGTTCTATCTCTATGTTCTGTTTCCTCTTGATGTAGCACTCAGCAGTGACTGAGGAGAAACACTTTCATTGAAAGGGGTTGCCAAGCTCCCCAAAACTGCGAGTCTCTAGAAATCTCAGCAACTATTTTTTCACCCAAACTGGATGATACTTTCAGGTAATGATCAGTACACTAAGCCCACTTGGTTCCCTAAATTTCGTTCTTCTATGTTGATGCGTTCGCTTCCAGTAACTTTTTTGAATTTTGGCGTTTCACTCTGTTTTCTCCTATACTGACAGATGTATTTGGAACTCTAAATCAAACACGGTTTGTGCTAGCTTCTTGAAACTTGACACAGTAATGCAGTTTCATGTTCTATCTCTATGTTCTGTCTCCTCTTGATGTAGCCCTAAGCAGTGACTGGGGAGAAACACTTTCATTGAAAGGGGTTGCCAAGCTTCCAAAAATTACGAGTCTCCAGAAATCTCAGCATCTATTTTTTCACCCAAACTTGATGATACTTTCAGGTAATGATGAGTACGCTAAGCCCACTGTGTTCCCCAAATTTCGTTCTTCTATGTTGAAGCGTTCGTTTCCAGTAACAGTTTGAATTTTGGCGTTTCACTCTGTTTTCTCCTATATTGATAGATGTATTTGGAACTCTAAACCAAACACGGTTTGTGCTAGCTTCTTGAAACTTGACACAGTAAAGCAGTTTCACGTTCTATATCTATGTTCTGTTTCCTCTTGATGTAGCACTCAGCAGTGACTGAGGAGAAACACTTTCATTGAAAGGGGTTGCCAAGCTTCCCAAAATTGCGAGTCTCCAGAAATCTCAGCAACTATTTTTTAACCCAAACTGGATGATACTTTCAGGTAATGATCAGTACACTAAGCCCACTTGGTTCCCCAAATTTCGTTCTTCTATGTTAAAGCGTTCGTTTCCAGTAACAGTTTGAATTTTGGCGTTTCACTCTGTTTTCTCCTATATTGATAGATGTATTTGGAACTCTAAACCAAACACGGTTTGTGCTAGCTTCTTGAAACTTGACACAGTAAAGGAGTTTCACGTTCTATCTCTATGTTCTGTTTCCTCTTGATGTAGCACTCAGCAGTGACTGAGGAGAAACACTTTCATTGAAAGGGGTTGCCAAGCTTCCCAAAATTGCGAGTCTCCAGAAATCTCAGCAACTATTTTTTAACCCAAACTGGATGATACTTTCAGGTAATGATCAGTACACTAAGCTCACTTGGTTCCCCAAATTTCGTTCTTTTATGTTGAAGCGTTCGCTTCCAGTAACTGTTTGAATTTTGGCGTTTCACTCTGTTTTCTCCTATACTGACAGATGTATTTGGAACTCTAAACCAAACACGGTTTGTGCTAGCTTCTTGAAACTTGACACAGTAAAGCAGTTTCACGTTCTATCTCTATGTTCTGTTTCCTCTGGATGTAGCCCTAAGCAGTGACTGGAGAGAAATACTTTCATTGAAAGTGGTTGCCAAGCTTCCAGAAATTACGAGTCTCCAGAAATCTCAGCAACTATGATTTCACCCAACCTTGATGATACTTTCAGGTAATGATCAGTACACTAAGCCCACTTGGTTCGCCAAATTTCGTTCTTCTATGTTGAAGCGTTCGTTTCCAGTAACAGTTTGAATTTTGGCGTTTCACTCTGTTTTCTCCTATATTGATAGATGTATTTGGAACTCTAAACCAAACACGGTTTGTGCTAGCTTCTTGAAACTTGACACAGTAAAGCACTTTCACGTTCTATCTCTATGTTCTCTTTCCTCTGGATGTAGTCCTAAGTAGTGACTGGGGAGAAATACTTTCATTGAAAGGGGTTGCCAAGCTTTCAGAAATTACGAGTCTCCAGAAATCTCAGCAACTATGATTTCACCCAACCTTGATGATACTTTCAGGTAATGATCAGTACACTAAGCCCACTTGGTTCGCCAAATTTCGTTCTTCTATGTTGAAGCGTTCGTTTCCAGTAACAGTTTGAATTTTGGCGTTTCACTCTGTTTTCTCCTATACTGACAGATGTATTTGGAACTCTAAATCAAACACGGTTTGTGCTAGCTTCTTGAAACTTGACACACTAAAGCAGTTTCACGTTCTATCTCTATGTTCTGTTTCCTCTTGATGTAGCCCTAAGCAGTGACTGGGGAGAAATACTTTCATTGAAAGGGGTTGCCAAGCTTCCAGAAATTACGAGTCTCCAGAAATCTCAGCAACTATGATTTCACCCATACTGGATGATACTTTCAGGTAATGATCAGTACACTAAGCCCACTTGGTTCGCCAAATTTCGTTCTTCTATGTTGAAGCGTTCGTTTCCAGTAACAGTTTGAATTTTGGCGTTTCACTCTGTTTTCTCCTATATTGATAGATGTATTTGGAACTCTAAACCAAACACGGTTTGTGCTAGCTTCTTGAAACTTGACACAGTAAAGCAGTTTCACGTTCTATCTTTATGTTCTGTTTCCTCTTCGATGTAGCTCTCAGCAGTGACTGAGGAGAAACACTTTCATTGAAAGGGGTTGCCAAGCTTCCCAAAATTGCGAGTCTCCAGAAATCTCAGCAACTATTTTTTAACCCAAACTGGATGATACTTTCAGGTAATGATCAGTACACTAAGCCCACTTGGTTCCCCAAATTTCGTTCTTCTATGTTGAAGCGTCCGTTTCCAGTAACAGTTTGAATTTTGGCGTTTCACTCTGTTTTCTCCTATATTGATAGATGTATTTGGACCTCTAAATCAAACTCGGTTTGTGCTAGCTTCTTGAAACTTGACACAGTAAAGCAGTTTCACGTTCTATCTCTATGTTCTGTTTCCTCTTGATGTAGCACTCAGCAGTGACTGAGGAGAAACACTTTCATTGAAAGGGGTTGCCAAGCTTCCCAAAATTGCGAGTCTCCAGAAATCTCAGCAACTATTTTTTAACCCAAACTGGATGATACTTTCAGGTAATGATCAGTACACTAAGCTCACTTGGTTCCCCAAATTTCGTTCTTTTATGTTGAAGCGTTCGCTTCCAGTAACTGTTTGAATTTTGGCGTTTCACTCTGTTTTCTCCTATATTGATAGACGTATTTGGAACTCTAAACCAAACACGGTTTGTGCTAGCTTCTTGAAACTTGACACAGTAAAGCAGTTTCACGTTCTATCTCTATGTTCTGTTTCCTCTTGATGTAGCACTCAGCAGTGACTGAGGAGAAACACTTTCATTGAAAGGGGTTGCCATGCTTCCCAAAATTGCGAGTCTCCAGAAATCTCAGCAACTATTTTTTAACCCAAACTGGATGATACTTTCAGGTAATGATCAGTACACTAAGCTCACTTGGTTCCCCAAATTTCGTTCTTTTATGTTGAAGCGTTCGCTTCCAGTAACTGTTTGAATTTTGGCGTTTCACTCTGTTTTCTCCTATACTGACAGATGTATTTGGAACTCTAAATCAAACACGGTTTGTGCTAGCTTCTTGAAACTTGACACAGTAAAGCACTTTCATGTTCTATCTCTATGTTCTGTTTCCTCTGGATGTAGCCCTAAGCAGTGACTGGGGAGAAATACTTTCATTGACAGGTTTTGCCAAGCTTCCAGAAATTACGAGTCTCCAGAAATCTCAGCAACTATGATTTCACCCAACCTGGATGATACTTTCAGGTAATGATCAGTACACTAAGCCCACTTGGTTCGCCAAATTTCGTTCTTCTATGTTGAAGCGTTCGATTCCAGTAACAGTTTGAATTTTTGCGTTTTACTCTGTTTTCTCCTATATTGATAGATGTATTTGGAACTCTAAATCAAACACGGTTTGTGCTAGCTCTTTGAAACTTGACACAATAAAGCAGTTTCAAGTTCTATCTCTATGTTCTGTCTCCTCTTGATGTAGCCCTAAGCAGTGACTGGGGAGAAACACTTTCATTGAAAGGGGTTGCCAAGCTTCCAAAAATTACGAGTCTCCAGAAATCTCAGCATCTATTTTTTCACCCAAACTGGATGATACTTTCAGGTAATGATGAGTACGCTAAGCCCACTGGGTTCCCCAAATTTCGTTCTTCTATGTTGAAGCGTTCGTTTCCAGTAACAGTTTGAATTTTGGCGTTTCACTCTGTTTTCTCCTATATTGATAGATGTATTTGGAACTCTAAACCAAACACGGTTTGTGCTAGCTTCTTGAAACTTGACACAGTAAAGCAGTTTCACGTTCTATCTCTATGTTCTGTTTCCTCTTGATGTAGCACTCAGCAGTGACTGAGGAGAACAACTTTCATTGAAAGGGGTTGCCAAGCTCCCCAAAACTGCGAGTCTCCAGAAATCTCAGCAACTATATTTTAACCCAAACTGGATGATACTTTCAGGTAATGATCAGTACACTAAGCTCACTTGGTTAACACGGTTTGTGCTAGCTTCTTGAAACTTGACACAGTAAAGCAGTTTCAAGTTCTATCTCTATGTTTTCTTTCCTCTTGATGTAGCACTCAGCAGTGACTGAGGAGAAACACTTTCATTGAAAGGGGTTGCCAAGCTTCCAGAAATTACGAGTCTCCAGAAATCTCAGCAACTATGATTTCACCCAAACTGGATGATACTTTCAGGTAATGATCAGTACACTAAGCCCACTTGTTTCCCCAAATTTCGTTCTTCTATGTTGATGCGTTCGCTTCCAGTAACTGTTTGAATTTTGGCGTTTCACTCTGTTTTCTCCTATACTGACAGATGTATTTGGAACTCTAAATCAAACACGGTTTGTGCTAGCTTCTTGAAACTTGACACAGTAAAGCAGTTTCACGTTCTATCACTATGTTCTGTTTCCTCTGGATGTAGCCCTAAGCAGTGACTGGGGAAAAATACTTTCATAGACAGAGGTTGCCAAGCTTTCAGAAATTACGAGTCTCCAGAAATCTCAGCAACTATGATTTCACCCAAACTGGATGATACTTTCAGGTAATGATCAGTACACTAAGCCCACTTGGTTCCCCAAATTTCGTTCTTCTATGTTGAAGCGTTCGTTTCCAGTAACAGTTTGAATTTTGGCGTTTCACTCTGTTTTCTCCTATATTGATAGATGTATTTGAAACTCTAACCCAAACACAGTTTGTGCTAGCTTCTTGAAACTTGACACAGTAAAGCAGTTTCACGTTCTATCTCTATGTTCTGTCTACTCTTGATGTAGCCCTAAGCAGTGACTGGGGAGAAACACTTTCATTGAAAAGGGTTGCCAAGCTTCCAAAAATTACGAGTCTCCAGAAATCTCAGCATCTATTTTTTCACCCAAACTTGATGATACTTTCAGGTAATGATCAGTACACTAAGCCCACTGGGTTCCCCAAATTTCGTTCTTCTATGTTGAAGCGTTCGTTTCCAGTAACAGTTTGAATTTTGGCGTTTCACTCTGTTTTCTCCTATATTGATAGATGTATTTGGAACTCTAAACCAAACACGGTTTGTGCTAGCTTCTTGAAACTTGACACAGTAAAGCAGTTTCACGTTCTATATCTATGTTCTGTTTCCTCTTGATGTAGCACTCAGCAGTGACTGAGGAGAAACACTTTCATTGAAAGGGGTTGCCAAGCTTCCCAAAATTGCGAGTCTCCAGAAATCTCAGCAACTATTTTTTAACCCAAACTGGATGATACTTTCAGGTAATGATCAGTACACTAAGCTCACTTGGTTCCCCAAATTTCGTTCTTTTATGTTGAAGCGTTCGCTTCCAGTAACTGTTTGAATTTTGGCGTTTCACTCTGTTTTCTCCTATACTGACAGATGTATTTGGAACTCTAAATCAAACACGGTTTGTGCTAGCTTCTTGAAACTTGACACAGTAAAGCACTTTCACGTTCTATCTCTATGTTCTGTTTCCTCTGGATGTAGCCCTAAGCAGTGACTGGGGAGAAATACTTTCATTGACAGGGGTTGCCAAGCTTCCAGAAATTACGAGTCTCCAGAAATCTCAGCAACTATGATTTCACCCAAACTGGATGATACTTTCAGGTAATGATCAGTACACTAAGCCCACTTGGTTCCCCAAATTTCGTTCTTCTATGTTGATGCGTTCGCTTCCAGTAACTGTTTGAATTTTGGCGTTTCACTCTGTTTTCTCCTATACTGACAGATGTATTTGGAACTCTAAATCAAACACGGTTTGTGCTAGCTTCTTGAAACTTGACACAGTAAAGCAGTTTCACGTTCTATCACTATGTTCTGTTTCCTCTGGATGTAGCCCTAAGCAGTGACTGGGGAAAAATACTTTCATTGACAGAGGTTGCCAAGCTTTCAGAAATTACGAGTCTCCAGAAATCTCAGCAACTATGATTTCACCCAAACTGGATGATACTTTCAGGTAATGATCAGTACACTAAGCCCACTTGGTTCCCCAAATTTCGTTCTTCTATGTTGAAGCGTTCGTTTCCAGTAACAGTTTGAATTTTGGCGTTTCACTCTGTTTTCTCCTATATTGATAGATGTATTTGGAACTCTAACCCAAACACGGTTTGTGCTAGCTTCTTGAAACTTGACACAGTAAAGCAGTTTCACGTTCTATCTCTATGTTCTGTCTCCTCTTGATGTAGCCCTAAGCAGTGACTGGGGAGAAACACTTACATTGAAAAGGGTTGCCAAGCTTCCAAAAATTACGAGTCTCCAGAAATCTCAGCATCTATTTTTTCACCCAAACTTGATGATACTTTCAGGTAATGATCAGTACACTAAGCCCACTGGGTTCCCCAAATTTCGTTCTTCTTTGTTGAAGCGTTCGTTTCCAGTAACAGTTTGAATTTTGGCGTTTCACTCTGTTTTCTCCTATATTGTTAGATGTATTTGGAACTCTAAACCAAACACGGTTTGTGCTAGCTTCTTGAAACTTGACACAGTAAAGCAGTTTCACGTTCTATATCTATGTTCTGTTTCCTCTTGATGTAGCACTCAGCAGTGACTGAGGAGAAACACTTTCATTGAAAGGGGTTGCCAAGCTTCCCAAAATTGCGAGTCTCCAGAAATCTCAGCAACTATTTTTTAACCCAAACTGGATGATACTTTCAGGTAATGATCAGTACACTAAGCCCACTTGGTTCCCCAAATTTCGTTCTTCTATGTTAAAGCGTTCGTT
The DNA here is from genome assembly GCF_964194105.1 of Spermophilus citellus. Lineage (NCBI taxonomy): Eukaryota > Metazoa > Chordata > Mammalia > Rodentia > Sciuridae > Spermophilus > Spermophilus citellus. The sequence goes on from NC_138182.1 coordinate 99,202,603, forward strand.
TCCAGTAACAGTTTGAATTTTGGCGTTTCACTCTGTTTTCTCCTATATTGATACATGTATTTGGAACTCTAAACCAAACACGGTTTGTGCTAGCTTCTTGAAACTTGACACAGTAAAGCAGTTTCACGTTCTATCTCTATGTTCTGTTTCCTCTTGATGTAGCACTCAGCAGTGCCTGAGGAGAAACACTTTCATTGAAAGGGGTTGCCAAGCTTCCCAAAATTGCGAGTCTCCAGAAATCTCAGCAACTATTTTTTAACCCAAACTGGATGATACTTTCAGGTAATGATCAGTACACTAAGCTCACTTGGTTCCCCAAATTTCGTTCTTTTATGTTGAAGCGTTCGCTTCCAGTAACTGTTTGAATTTTGGCGTTTCACTCTGTTTTCTCCTATACTGACAGATGTATTTGGAACTCTAAATCAAACACGGTTTGTGCTAGCTTCTTGAAACTTGACACAGTAAAGCAGTTTCACGTTCTATCTCTATGTTCTGTTTCCTCTGGATGTAGCCCTAAGCAGTGACTGGGGAGAAATACTTACATTGACAGGGGTTGCCAAGCTTCCAGAAATTACGAGTCTCCAGAAATCTCAGCAACTATGATTTCACCCAAACTGGATGATACTTTCAGGTAATAATAGGTACACTAAGCCCACTTGGTTCCCCAAATTTCGTTCTTCTATGTTGAAGCTTTCGTTTCCAGTAACAGTTTGAATTTTGGCGTTTCACTCTGTTTTCTCCTATATTGATAGATATATTTGGAACTCTAAATCAAACACGGTTTGTGCTACCTTCTTCAAACTTGACACAGTAAAGCAGTTTCACGTTCTATCTCTATGTTCTGTTTCCTCTTGATGTAGCACTCAGCAGTGACTGAGGAGAAACACTTTCATTGAAAGGGGTTGCCAAGCTTCCCAAAATTGCGAGTCTCCAGAAATCTCAGCAACTATTTTTTAACCCAAACTGGATGATACTTTCAGGTAATGATCAGTACACTAAGCTCACTTGGTTCCCCAAATTTCGTTCTTTTATGTTGAAGTGTTCGCTTCCAGTAACTGTTTGAATTTTGGCGTTTCACTCTGTTTTCTCCTATATTGATAGATGTATTTGGAACTCTAAACCAAACACGATTTGTGCTAGCTTCTTGAAACTTGACACAGTAAAGCAGTTTCACGTTCTATCTCTATGTTCTGTTTCCTCTTGATGTAGCACTCAGCAGTGACTGAGGAGAAACACTTTCATTGAAAGGGGTTGCCATGCTTCCCAAAATTGCGAGTCTCCAGAAATCTCAGCAACTATTTTTTAACCCAAACTGGATGATACTTTCAGGTAATGATCAGTACACTAAGCCCACTTGGTTCCCCAAATTTCGTTCTTTTATGTTGAAGCGTTCGCTTCCAGTAACTGTTTGAATTTTGGCGTTTCACTCTCTTTTCTCCTATACTGACAGATATATTTGGAACTCTAAATCAAACCAGGTTTGTGCTAGCTTCTTGAAACTTGACACAGTAAAGCAGTTTCACGTTCTATCTCTATGTTCTGTTTCCTCTGGATGTAGCCCTAAGCAGTGACTGGGGAGAAACACTTTCATTGAAAGGGGTTGCCAAGCTTCCAAAAATTACGAGTCTCCAGAAATCTCAGCATCTATTTTTTCACCCAAACTGGATGATACTTTCAGGTAATGATGAGTACGCTAAGCCCACTGGGTTCCCAAAATTTCGTTCTTCTATGTTGAAGCGTTCGTTTCCAGTAACAGTTTGAATTTTGGCGTTTCACTCTGTTTTCTCCTATATTGATAGATGTATTTGGAACTCTAAACCAAACACGGTTTGTGCTAGCTTCTTGAAACTTGACACAGTAAAGCAGTTTCACGTTCTATCTCTATGTTCTGTTTCCTCTTGATGTAGCACTCAGCAGTGACTGAGGAGAACAACTTTCATTGAAAGGGGTTGCCAAGCTCCCCAAAACTGCGAGTCTCCAGAAATCTCAGCAACTATTTTTTCACCCAAACTGGATGATACTTTCAGGTAATGATCAGTACACTAAGCTCACTTGGTTAACACGGTTTGTGCTAGCTTCTTGAAAGTTGACACAGTAAAGCAGTTTCAAGTTCTATCTCTATGTTTTCTTTCCTCTTGATGTAGCACTCAGCAGTGACTGAGGAGAAACACTTTCATTGAAAGGGGTTGCCAAGCTTCCAGAAATTACGAGTCTCCAGAAATCTCAGCAACTATGATTTCACCCAAACTGGATGATACTTTCAGGTAATGATCAGTACACTAAGCCCACTTGGTTCCCCAAATTTCGTCCTTCTATGTTGATGCGTTCGCTTCCAGTAACTGTTTGAATTTTGGCGTTTCACTCTGTTTTCTCCTATACTGACAGATGTATTTGGAACTCTAAATCAAACACGGTTTGTGCTAGCTTCTTGAAACTTGACACAGTAAAGCAGTTTCACGTTCTATCTCTATGTTCTGTTTCCTCTGGATGTAGCCCTAAGCAGTGACTGGGGAGAAATACTTTCATTGACAGGGGTTGCCAAGCTTCCAGAAATTACGAGTCTCCAGAAATCTCAGCAACTATGATTTCACCCAAACTGGATGATACTTTCAGGTAATAATAGGTACACTAAGCCCACTTGGTTCCCCAAATTTCGTTCTTCTATGTTGAAGCTTTCGTTTCCAGTAACAGTTTGAATTTTGGCGTTTCACTCTGTTTTCTCCTATATTGATAGATATATTTGGAACTCTAAATCAAACACGGTTTGTGCTACCTTCTTCAAACTTGACACAGTAAAGCAGTTTCACGTTCTATCTCTATGTTCTGTTTCCTCTTGATGTAGCACTCAGCAGTGACTGGGGAGAAACACTTTCATTGAAAGGGGTTGCCAAGCTTCCCAAAATTGCGAGTCTCCAGAAATCTCAGCAACTATTTTTTAACCCAAACTGGATGATACTTTCAGGTAATGATCAGTACACTAAGCTCACTTGGTTCCCCAAATTTCGTTCTTTTATGTTGAAGTGTTCGCTTCCAGTAACTGTTTGAATTTTGGCGTTTCACTCTGTTTTCTCCTATATTGATAGATGTATTTGGAACTCTAAACCAAACACGATTTGTGCTAGCTTCTTGAAACTTGACACAGTAAAGCAGTTTCACGTTCTATCTCTATGTTCTGTTTCCTCTTGATGTAGCACTCAGCAGTGACTGAGGAGAAACACTTTCATTGAAAGGGGTTGCCATGCTTCCCAAAATTGCGAGTCTCCAGAAATCTCAGCAACTATTTTTTAACCCAAACTGGATGATACTTTCAGGTAATGATCAGTACACTAAGCCCACTTGGTTCGCCAAATTTCGTTCTTCTATGTTGAAGCGTTGGTTTCCAGTAACAGTTTGAATTTTGGCGTTTCACTCTGTTTTCTCCTATACTGACAGATGTATTTGGAACTCTAAATCAAACACGGTTTGTGCTAGCTTCTTGAAACTTGACACAGTAAAGCAGTTTCACGTTCTATCTTTATGTTCTGTTTCCTCTTCGATGTAGCTCTCAGCAGTGACTGAGGAGAAACACTTTCATTTAAAGGGGTTGCCAAGCTTCCCAAAATTGCGAGTCTCCAGAAATCTCAGCAACTATTTTTTAACCCAAACTGGATGATACTTTCAGGTAATGATCAGTACACTAAGCCACTTGGTTCCCCAAATTTCGTTCTTCTATGTTGAAGCGTTCGTTTCCAGTAACAGTTTGAATTTTGGCGTTTCACTCTGTTTTCTCCTATATTGATAGATGTATTTGGACCTCTAAATCAAACTCGGTTTGTGCTAGCTTCTTGAATCTTGACACAGTAAAGCAGTTTCACGTTCTATCTCTATGTTCTGTTTCCTCTTGATGTAGCACTCAGCAGTGACTGAGGAGAAACACTTTCATTGAAAGGGGTTGCCAAGCTTCCCAAAATTGCGAGTCTCCAGAAATCTCAGCAACTATTTTTTAACCCAAACTGGATGATACTTTCAGGTAATGATCAGTACACTAAGCTCACTTGGTTCCCCAAATTTCGTTCTTTTATGTTAAAGCGTTCGCTTCCAGTAACTGTTTGAATTTTGGCGTTTCACTCTGTTTTCTCCTATATTGATAGATGTATTTGGAACTCTAAACCAAACACGGTTTGTGCTAGCTTCTTGAAACTTGACACAGTAAAGCAGTTTCACGTTCTATCTCTATGTTCTGTTTCCTCTTGATGTAGCACTCAGCAGTGACTGAGGAGAAACACTTTCATTGAAAGGAGTTGCCATGCTTCCCAAAATTGCGAGTCTCCAGAAATCTCAGCAACTATTTTTTAACCCAAACTGGATGATACTTTCAGGTAATGATCAGTACACTAAGCTCACTTGGTTCCCCAAATTTCGTTCTTTTATGTTGAAGCGTTCGCTTCCAGTAACTGTTTGAATTTTGGCGTTTCACTCTGTTTTCTCCTATACTGACAGATGTATTTGGAACTCTAAATCAAACACGGTTTGTGCTAGCTTCTTGAAACTTGACACAGTAAAGCACTTTCACGTTCTATCTCTATGTTCTGTTTCCTCTGGATGTAGCCCTAAGCAGTGACTGGGGAGAAATACTTTCATTGACAGGGGTTGCCAAGCTTCCAGAAATTACGAGTCTCCAGAAATCTCAGCAACTATGATTTCACCCAACCTGGATGATACTTTCAGGTAATGATCAGTACACTAAGCCCACTTGGTTCGCCAAATTTCGTTCTTCTATGTTGAAGCGTTCGATTCCAGTAGCAGTTTGAATTTTGGCGTTTTACTCTGTTTTCTCCTATATTGATAGATGTATTTGGAACTCTAAATCAAACACGGTTTGTGCTAGCTTTTTGAAACTTGACACAATAAAGCAGTTTCAAGTTCTATCTCTATGTTCTGTCTCCTCTTGATGTAGCCCTAAGCAGTGACTGGGGAGAAACACTTTCATTGAAAGGGGTTGCCAAGCTTCCAAAAATTACGAGTCTCCAGAAATCTCAGCATCTATTTTTTCACCCAAACTGGATGATACTTTCAGGTAATGATGAGTACGCTAAGCCCACTGGGTTCCCAAAATTTCGTTCTTCTATGTTGAAGCGTTCGTTTCCAGTAACAGTTTGAATTTTGGCGTTTCACTCTGTTTTCTCCTATATTGATAGATGTATTTGGAACTCTAAACCAAACACGGTTTGTGCTAGCTTCTTGAAACTTGACACAGTAAAGCAGTTTCACGTTCTATCTCTATGTTCTGTTTCCTCTTGATGTAGCACTCAGCAGTGACTGAGGAGAACAACTTTCATTGAAAGGGGTTGCCAAGCTCCCCAAAACTGCGAGTCTCCAGAAATCTCAGCAACTATTTTTTCACCCAAACTGGATGATACTTTCAGGTAATGATCAGTACACTAAGCTCACTTGGTTAACACGGTTTGTGCTAGCTTCTTGAAACTTGACACAGTAAAGCAGTTTCAAGTTCTATCTCTATGTTTTCTTTCCTCTTGATGTAGCACTCAGCAGTGACTGAGGAGAAACACTTTCATTGAAAGGGGTTGCCAAGCTTCCAGAAATTACGAGTCTCCAGAAATCTCAGCAACTATGATTTCACCCAAACTGGATGATACTTTCAGGTAATGATCAGTACACTAAGCCCACTTGGTTCCCCAAATTTCGTTCTTCTATGTTGATGCGTTCGCTTCCAGTAACTGTTTGAATTTTGGCGTTTCACTCTGTTTTCTCCTATACTGACAGATGTATTTGGAACTCTAAATCAAACACGGTTTGTGCTAGCTTCTTGAAACTTGACACAGTAAAGCAGTTTCACGTTCTATCTCTATGTTCTGTTTCCTCTGGATGTAGCCCTAAGCAGTGACTGGGGAGAAATACTTTCATTGACAGGGGTTGCCAAGCTTCCAGAAATTACGAGTCTCCAGAAATCTCAGCAACTATGATTTCACCCAAACTGGATGATACTTTCAGGTAATAATAGGTACACTAAGCCCACTTGGTTCCCCAAATTTCGTTCTTCTATGTTGAAGCTTTCGTTTCCAGTAACAGTTTGAATTTTGGCGTTTCACTCTGTTTTCTCCTATATTGATAGATATATTTGGAACTCTAAATCAAACACGGTTTGTGCTACCTTCTTCAAACTTGACACAGTAAAGCAGTTTCACGTTCTATCTCTATGTTCTGTTTCCTCTTGATGTAGCACTCAGCAGTGACTGGGGAGAAACACTTTCATTGAAAGGGGTTGCCAAGCTTCCCAAAATTGCGAGTCTCCAGAAATCTCAGCAACTATTTTTTAACCCAAACTGGATGATACTTTCAGGTAATGATCAGTACACTAAGCTCACTTGGTTCCCCAAATTTTGTTCTTTTATGTTGAAGTGTTCGCTTCCAGTAACTGTTTGAATTTTGGCGTTTCACTCTGTTTTCTCCTATATTGATAGATGTATTTGGAACTCTAAACCAAACACGATTTGTGCTAGCTTCTTGAAACTTGACACAGTAAAGCAGTTTCACGTTCTATCTCTATGTTCTGTTTCCTCTTGATGTAGCACTCAGCAGTGACTGAGGAGAAACACTTTCATTGAAAGGGGTTGCCATGCTTCCCAAAATTGCGAGTCTCCAGAAATCTCAGCAACTATTTTTTAACCCAAACTGGATGATACTTTCAGGTAATGATCAGTACACTAAGCCCACTTGGTTCCCCAAATTTCGTTCTTTTATGTTAAAGCGTTCGCTTCCAGTAACTGTTTGAATTTTGGCGTTTCACTCTGTTTTCTCCTATACTGACAGATGTATTTGGAACTCTAAATCAAACACGGTTTGTGCTAGCTTCTTGAAACTTGACACAGTAAAGCAGTTTCACGTTCTATCTCTATGTTCTGTTTCCTCTGGATGTAGCCCTAAGCAGTGACTGGAGAGAAATACTTTCATTGAAAGGGGTTGCCAAGCTTCCAGAAATTACGAGTCTCCAGAAATCTCAGCAACTATGATTTCACCCATATTGGATGATACTTTCAGGTAATGATCAGTACACTAAGCCCACTTGGTTCGCCAAATTTCGTTCTTCTATGTTGAAGCGTTCGTTTCCAGTAACAGTTTGAATTTTGGCGTTTCACTCTGTTTTCTCCTATACTGACAGATGTATTTGGAACTCTAAATCAAACACGGTTTGTGCTAGCTTCTTGAAACTTGACACACTAAAGCAGTTTCACGTTCTATCTCTATGTTCTGTTTCCTCTTGATGTAGCCCTAAGCAGTGACTGGGGAGAAATACTTTCATTGAAAGGGGTTGCCAAGCTTCCAGAAATTACGAGTCTCCAAAAATCTCAGCAACTATGATTTCACCCAACCTTGATGATACTTTCAGGTAATGATCAGTACACTAAGCCCACTTGGTTCGCCAAATTTCGTTCTTCTATGTTGAAGCGTTCGTTTCCAGTAACAGTTTGAATTTTGGCGTTTCACTCTGTTTTCTCCTATACTGACAGATGTATTTGGAACTCTAAACCAAACACGGTTTGTGCTAGCTTCTTGAAACTTGACACAGTAAAGCAGTTTCACGTTCTATCTTTATGTTCTGTTTCCTCTTCGATGTAGATCTCAGCAGTGACTGAGGAGAAACACTTTCATTGAAAGGGGTTGCCAAGCTTCCCAAAATTGCGAGTCTCCAGAAATCTCAGCAACTATTTTTTAACCCAAACTGGATGATACTTTCAGGTAATGATCAGTACACTAAGCCCACTTGGTTCCCCAAATTTCGTTCTTCTATGTTGAAGCGTTCGTTTCCAGTAACAGTTTGAATTTTGGCGTTTCACTCTGTTTTCTCCTATACTGACAGATGTATTTGGAACTCTAAATCAAACACGGTTTGTGCTAGCTTCTTGAAACTTGACACAGTAAAGCAGTTTCACGTTCTATCTCTATGTTCTGTTTCCTCTGGATGTAGCCCTAAGCAGTGACTGGGGAGAAATACTTTCATTGACAGGGGTTGCCAAGCTTCCAGAAATTACGAGTCTCCAGAAATCTCAGCAACTATGATTTCACCCAAACTGGATGATACTTTCAGGTAATAATAGGTACACTAAGCCCACTTGGTTCCCCAAATTTCGTTCTTCTATGTTGAAGCTTTCGTTTCCAGTAACAGTTTGAATTTTGGCGTTTCACTCTGTTTTCTCCTATATTGATAGATATATTTGGAACTCTAAATCAAACACGGTTTGTGCTACCTTCTTCAAACTTGACACAGTAAAGCAGTTTCACGTTCTATCTCTATGTTCTGTTTCCTCTTGATGTAGCACTCAGCAGTGACTGGGGAGAAACACTTTCATTGAAAGGGGTTGCCAAGCTTCCCAAAATTGCGAGTCTCCAGAAATCTCAGCAACTATTTTTTAACCCAAACTGGATGATACTTTCAGGTAATGATCAGTACACTAAGCTCACTTGGTTCCCCAAATTTTGTTCTTTTATGTTGAAGTGTTCGCTTCCAGTAACTGTTTGAATTTTGGCGTTTCACTCTGTTTTCTCCTATATTGATAGATGTATTTGGAACTCTAAACCAAACACGATTTGTGCTAGCTTCTTGAAACTTGACACAGTAAAGCAGTTTCACGTTCTATCTCTATGTTCTGTTTCCTCTTGATGTAGCACTCAGCAGTGACTGAGGAGAAACACTTTCATTGAAAGGGGTTGCCATGCTTCCCAAAATTGCGAGTCTCCAGAAATCTCAGCAACTATTTTTTAACCCAAACTGGATGATACTTTCAGGTAATGATCAGTACACTAAGCCCACTTGGTTCCCCAAATTTCGTTCTTTTATGTTAAAGCGTTCGCTTCCAGTAACTGTTTGAATTTTGGCGTTTCACTCTGTTTTCTCCTATACTGACAGATGTATTTGGAACTCTAAATCAAACACGGTTTGTGCTAGCTTCTTGAAACTTGACACAGTAAAGCAGTTTCACGTTCTATCTCTATGTTCTGTTTCCTCTGGATGTAGCCCTAAGCAGTGACTGGAGAGAAATACTTTCATTGAAAGGGGTTGCCAAGCTTCCAGAAATTACGAGTCTCCAGAAATCTCAGCAACTATGATTTCACCCATATTGGATGATACTTTCAGGTAATGATCAGTACACTAAGCCCACTTGGTTCGCCAAATTTCGTTCTTCTATGTTGAAGCGTTCGTTTCCAGTAACAGTTTGAATTTTGGCGTTTCACTCTGTTTTCTCCTATACTGACAGATGTATTTGGAACTCTAAATCAAACACGGTTTGTGCTAGCTTCTTGAAACTTGACACACTAAAGCAGTTTCACGTTCTATCTCTATGTTCTGTTTCCTCTTGATGTAGCCCTAAGCAGTGACTGGGGAGAAATACTTTCATTGAAAGGGGTTGCCAAGCTTCCAGAAATTACGAGTCTCCAAAAATCTCAGCAACTATGATTTCACCCAACCTTGATGATACTTTCAGGTAATGATCAGTACACTAAGCCCACTTGGTTCGCCAAATTTCGTTCTTCTATGTTGAAGCGTTCGTTTCCAGTAACAGTTTGAATTTTGGCGTTTCACTCTGTTTTCTCCTATACTGACAGATGTATTTGGAACTCTAAACCAAACACGGTTTGTGCTAGCTTCTTGAAACTTGACACAGTAAAGCAGTTTCACGTTCTATCTTTATGTTCTGTTTCCTCTTCGATGTAGATCTCAGCAGTGACTGAGGAGAAACACTTTCATTGAAAGGGGTTGCCAAGCTTCCCAAAATTGCGAGTCTCCAGAAATCTCAGCAACTATTTTTTAACCCAAACTGGATGATACTTTCAGGTAATGATCAGTACACTAAGCCCACTTGGTTCCCCAAATTTCGTTCTTCTATGTTGAAGCGTTCGTTTCCAGTAACAGTTTGAATTTTGGCGTTTCACTCTGTTTTCTCCTATATTGATAGATGTATTTGGACCTCTAAATCAAACTCGGTTTGTGCTAGCTTCTTGAAACTTGACACAGTAAAGCAGTTTCACGTTCTATGTCTATGTTCTGTTTCCTCTTGATGTAGCACTCAGCAGTGACTGAGGAGAAACACTTTCATTGAAAGGGGTTGCCAAGCTTCCCAAAATTGCGAGTCTCCAGAAATCTCAGCAACTATTTTTTAACCCAAACTGGATGATACTTTCAGGTAATTATCAGTACACTAAGCTCACTTGGTTCCCCAATTTTCGTTCTTTTATGTTGAAGCGTTCGCTTCCAGTAACTGTTTGAATTTTGGCGTTTCACTCTGTTTTCTCCTATATTGATAGATGTATTTGGAACTCTAAACCAAACACGGTTTGTGCTAGCTTCTTGAAACTTGACACAGTAAAGCAGTTTCACGTTCTATCTCTATGTTCTGTTTCCTCTTGATGTAGCACTCAGCAGTGACTGAGGAGAAACACTTTCATTGAAAGGGGTTGCCATGCTTCCCAAAATTGCGAGTCTTCAGAAATCTCAGCAACTATTTTTTAACCCAAACTGGATGATACTTTCAGGTAATGATCAGTACACTAAGCTCACTTGGTTCCCCAAATTTCGTTCTTTTATGTTGAAGCGTTCACTTCCAGTAACTGTTTGAATTTTGGCGTTTCACTCTGTTTTCTCCTATACTGACAGATGTATTTGGAACTCTAAATCAAACACGGTTTGTGCTAGCTTCTTGAAACTTGACACAGTAAAGCACTTTCACGTTCTATCTCTATGATCTGTTTCCTCTGGATGTAGCCCTAAGCAGTGACTGGGGAGAAATACTTTCATTGACAGGGGTTGCCAAGCTTCCAGAAATTACGAGTCTCCAGAAATCTCAGCAACTATGATTTCACCCAACCTGGATGATACTTTCAGGTAATGATCAGTACACTAAGCCCACTTGGTTCGCCAAATTTCGTTCTTCTATGTTGAAGCGTTCGATTCCAGTAACAGTTTGAATTTTGGCGTTTTACTCTGTTTTCTCCTATATTGATAGATGTATTTGGAACTCTAAATCAAACACGGTTTGTGCTAGCTTTTTGAAACTTGACACAATAAAGCAGTTTCAAGTTCTATCTCTATGTTCTCTCTCCTCTTGATGTAGCCCTAAGCAGTGACTGGGGAGAAACACTTTCATTGAAAGGGGTTGCCAAGCTTCCAAAAATTACGAGTCTCCAGAAATCTCAGCATCTATTTTTTCACCCAAACTGGATGATACTTTCAGGTAATGATGAGTACGCTAAGCCCACTGGGTTCCCAAAATTTCGTTCTTCTATGTTGAAGCGTTCGTTTCCAGTAACAGTTTGAATTTTGGCGTTTCACTCTGTTTTCTCCTATATTGATAGATGTATTTGGAACTCTAAACCAAACACGGTTTGTGCTAGCTTCTTGAAACTTGACACAGTAAAGCAGTTTCACGTTCTATCTCTATGTTCTGTTTCCTCTTGATGTAGCACTCAGCAGTGACTGAGGAGAACAACTTTCATTGAAAGGGGTTGCCAATCTCCCCAAAACTGCGAGTCTCCAGAAATCTCAGCAACTATTTTTTCACCCAAACTGGATGATACTTTCAGGTAATGATCAGTACACTAAGCTCACTTGGTTAACACGGTTTGTGCTAGCTTCTTGAAACTTGACACAGTAAAGCAGTTTCAAGTTCTATCTCTATGTTTTCTTTCCTCTTGATATAGCACTCAGCAGTGACTGAGGAGAAACACTTTCATTGAAAGGGGTTGCCAAGCTTCCAGAAATTACGAGTCTCCAGAAATCTCAGCAACTATGATTTCATCCAAACTGGATGATACTTTCAGGTAATGATCAGTACACTAAGCCCACTTGGTTCCCCAAATTTCGTTCTTCTATGTTGATGCGTTCGCTTCCAGTAACTGTTTGAATTTTGGCGTTTCACTCTGTTTTCTCCTATACTGACAGATGTATTTGGAACTCTAAATCAAACACGGTTTGTGCTAGCTTCTTGAAACTTGACACAGTAAAGCAGTTTCACGTTCTATCACTATGTTCTGTTTCCTCTGGATGTAGCCCTAAGCAGTGACTGGGGAAAAATACTTTCATTGACCGAGGTTGCCAAGCTTTCAGAAATTACGAGTCTCCAGAAATCTCAGCAACTATGATTTCACCCAAACTGGATGATACTTTCAGGTAATGATCAGTACACTAAGCCCACTTGGTTCCCCAAATTTCGTTCTTCTATGTTGAAGCGTTTGTTTCCAGTAACAGTTTGAATTTTGGCGTTTCACTCTGTTTTCTCCTATATTGATAGATGTATTTGGAACTCTAACCCAAACACGGTTTGTGCTAGCTTCTTGAAACTTGACACAGTAAAGCAGTTTCACGTTCTATCTCTATGTTCTGTCTCCTCTTGATGTAGCCCTAAGCAGTGACTGGGGAGAAACACTTTCATTGAAAAGGGTTGCCAAGCTTCCAAAAATTACGAGTCTCCAGAAATCTCAGCATCTATTTTTTCACCCAAACTTGATGATACTTTCAGGTAATGATGAGTACGCTAAGCCCACTGGGTTCCCCAAATTTCGTTCTTCTATGTTGAAGCGTTCGTTTCCAGTAACAGTTTGAATTTTGGCGTTTCACTCTGTTTTCTCCTATATTGATAGATGTATTTGGAACTCTAAACCAAACACGGTTTGTGCTAGCTTCTTGAAACTTGACACAGTAAAGCAGTTTCACGTTCTATATCTATGTTCTGTTTCCTCTTGATGTAGCACTCAGCAGTGACTGAGGAGAAACACTTTCATTGAAAGGGGTTGCCAAGCTTCCCAAAATTGCGAGTCTCCAGAAATCTCAGCAACTATTTTTTAACCCAAACTGGATGATACTTTCAGGTAATGATCAGTACACTAAGCCCACTTGGTTCCCCAAATTACGTTCTTCTATGTTAAAGCGTTCGTTTCCAGTAACAGTTTGAATTTTGGCGTTTCACTCTGTTTTCTCCTATATTGATACATGTATTTGGAACTCTAAACCAAACACGGTTTGTGCTAGCTTCTTGAAACTTGACACAGTAAAGCAGTTTCACGTTCTATCTCTAAGTTCTGTTTCCTCTTGATGTAGCACTCAGCAGTGCCTGAGGAGAAACACTTTCATTGAAAGGGGTTGCCAAGCTTCCTAAAATTGCGAGTCTCCAGAAATCTCAGCAACTATTTTTTAACCCAAACTGGATGATACTTTCAGGTAATGATCAGTACACTAAACTCACTTGGTTCCCCAAATTTCGTTCTTTTATGTTGAAGCGTTCGCTTCCAGTAACTGTTTGAATTTTGGCGTTTCACTCTGTTTTCTCCTATACTGACAGATGTATTTGGAACTCTAAATCAAACACGGTTTGTGCTAGCTTCTTGAAACTTGACACAGTAAAGCAGTTTCACGTTCTATCTCTATATTCTGTTTCCTCTGGATGTAGCCCTAAGCAGTGACTGGGGAGAAATACTTTCATTGACAGGGGTTGCCAAGCTTCCAGAAATTACGAGTCTCCAGAAATCTCAGCAACTATGATTTCACCCAAACTGGATGATACTTTCAGGTAATAATAGGTACACTAAGCCCACTTGGTTCCCCAAATTTCGTTCTTCTATGTTGAAGCTTTCGTTTCCAGTAACAGTTTGAATTTTGGCGTTTCACTCTGTTTTCTCCTATATTGATAGATATATTTGGAACTCTAAATCAAACACGGTTTGTGCTACCTTCTTCAAACTTGACACAGTAAAGCAGTTTCACGTTCTATCTCTATGTTCTGTTTCCTCTTGATGTAGCACTCAGCAGTGACTGAGGAGAAACACTTTCATTGAAAGGGGTTGCCAAGCTTCCCAAAATTGCGAGTCTCCAGAAATCTCAGCAACTATTTTTTAACCCAAACTGGATGATACTTTCAGGTAATGATCAGTACACTAAGCTCACTTGGTTCCCCAAATTTTGTTCTTTTATGTTGAAGTGTTCGCTTCCAGTAACTGTTTGAATTTTGGCATTTCACTCTGTTTTCTCCTATATTGATAGATGTATTTGGAACTCTAAACCAAACACGATTTGTGCTAGCTTCTTGAAACTTGACACAGTAAAGCAGTTTCACGTTCTATCTCTATGTTCTGTTTCCTCTTGATGTAGCACTCAGCAGTGACTGAGGAGAAACACTTTCATTGAAAGGGGTTGCCATGCTTCCCAAAATTGCGAGTCTCCAGAAATCTCAGCAACTATTTTTTAACCCAAACTGGATGATACTTTCAGGTAATGATCAGTACACTAAGCCCACTTGGTTCCCCAAATTTCGTTCTTTTATGTTGAAGCGTTCGCTTCCAGTAACTGTTTGAATTTTGGCGTTTCACTCTCTTTTCTCCTATACTGACAGATGTATTTGGAACTCTAAATCAAACACGGTTTGTGCTAGCTTCTTGAAACTTGACACAGTAAAGCAGTTTCACGTTCTATCTCTATGTTCTGTTTCCTCTGGATGTAGCCCTAAGCAGTGACTGGGGAGAAATACTTTCATTGACAGGGGTTGCCAAGCTTCCAGAAATTACGAGTCTCCAGAAATCTCAGCAACTATGATTTCACCCAACCTGGATGATACTTTCAGGTAATGATCAGTACACTAAGCCCACTTGGTTCGCCAAATTTCGTTCTTCTATGTTGAAGCGTTCGTTTCCAGTAACAGTTTGAATTTTGGCGTTTTACTCTGTTTTCTCCTATATTGATAGATGTATTTGGAACTCTAAATCAAACACGGTTTGTGCTAGCTTCTTGAAACTTGACACAATAAAGCAGTTTCAAGTTCTATCTCTATGTTCTGTCTCCTCTTGATGTTGCCCTAAGCAGTGACTGGGGAGAAACACTTTCATTGAAAGGGGTTGCCAAGCTTCCAAAAATTACGAGTCTCCAGAAATCTCAGCATCTATTTTTTCACCCAAACTGGATGATACTTTCAGGTCATGATGAGTACGCTAAGCCCACTGGGTTCCCAAAATTTCGTTCTTCTATGTTGAAGCGTTCGTTTCCAGTAACAGTTTGAATTTTGGCGTTTCACTCTGTTTTCTCCTATATTGATAGATGTATTTGGAACTCTAAACCAAACACGGTTTGTGCTAGCTTCTTGAAACTTGACAAAGTAAAGCAGTTTCATGTTCTATCTCTATGTTCTGTTTCCTCTTGATGTAGCACTCAGCAGTGACTGAGGAGAAACACTTTCATTGAAAGGGGTTGCCAAGCTCCCCAAAACTGCGAGTCTCCAGAAATCTCAGCAACTATTTTTTCACCCAAACTGGATGATACTTTCAGGTAATAATCAGTACACTAAGCTCACTTGGTTCCCCAAATTTCGTTCTTTTATGTTGAAGCGTTCACTTCCAGTAACTGTTTGAATTTTGGCTTTTCACTCTGTTTTCTCCTATACTGACAGATGTATTTGGAACTCTAAATCAAACACGGTTTGTGCTAGCTTCTTGAAACTTGACACAGTAAAGCAGTTTCAAGTTCTATCTCTATGTTTTCTTTCCTCTTGATGTAGCACTCAGCAGTGACTGAGGAGAAACACTTTCATTGAAAGGGGTTGCCAAGCTTCCAGAAATTACGAGTCTCCAGAAATCTCAGCAACTATGATTTCACCCAAACTGGATGATACTTTCAGGTAATGATCAGTACACTAAGCCCACTTGGTTCCCCAAATTTCGTTCTTCTATGTTGATGCGTTCGCTTCCAGTAACTGTTTGAATTTTGGCGTTTCACTCTGTTTTCTCCTATACTGACAGATGTATTTGGAACTCTAAATCAAACACGGTTTGTGCTAGCTTCTTGAAACTTGACACAGTAAAGCAGTTTCACGTTCTATCACTATGTTCTGTTTCCTCTGGATGTAGCCCTAAGCAGTGACTGGGGAAAAATACTTTCATTGACAAAGGTTGCCAAGCTTCCAGAAATTACGAGTCTCCAGAAATCTCAGCAACTATGATTTCACCCAAACTGGATGATACTTTCAGGTAATGATCAGTACACTAAGCCTACTTGGTTCCCCAAATTTCGTTCTTCTATGTTGAAGCGTTCGTTTCCAGTAACAGTTTGAATTTTGGCGTTTCACTCTGTTTTCTCCTATATTGATACATGTATTTGGAACTCTAACCCAAACACGGTTTGTGCTAGCTTCTTGAAACTTGACACAGTAAAGCAGTTTCACGTTCTATCTCTATGTTCTGTCTCCTCTTGATGTAGCCCTAAGCAGTGACTGGGGAGAAACACTTTCATTGAAAGGGGTTGCCAAGCTTCCAAAAATTACGAGTCTCCAGAAATCTCAGCATCTATTTTTTCACCCAAACTTGATGATACTTTCAGGTAATGATGAGTACGCTAAGCCCACTGGGTTCCCCAAATTTCGTTCTTCTATGTTGAAGCGTTCGTTTCCAGTAACAGTTTGAATTTTGGCGTTTCACTCTGTTTTCTCCTATATTGATAGATGTATTTGGAACTCTAAACCAAACACGGTTTGTGCTAGCTTCTTGAAACTTGACACAGTAAAGCAGTTTCACGTTCTATATCTATGTTCTGTTTCCTCTTGATGTAGCACTCAGCAGTGACTGAGGAGAAACACTTTCATTGAAAGGGGTTGCCAAGCTTCCCAAAATTGCGAGTCTCCAGAAATCTCAGCAACTATTTTTTAACCCAAACTGGATGATACTTTCAGGTAATGATCAGTACACTAAGCCCACTTGGTTCCCCAAATTTCGTTCTTCTATGTTAAAGCGTTCGTTTCCAGTAACAGTTTGAATTTTGGCGTTTCACTCTGTTTTCTCCTATATTGATAGATGTATTTGGAACTCTAAACCAAACACGGTTTGTGGTAGCTTCTTGAAACTTCACACAGTAAAGCAGTTTCACGTTCTATCTCTATGTTCTGTTTCCTCTTGATGTAGCACTCAGCAGTGACTGAGGAGAAACACTTTCATTGAAAGGGGTTGCCATGCTTCCCAAAATTGCGAGTCTTCAGAAATCTCAGCAACTATTTTTTAACCCAAACTGGATGATACTTTCAGGTAATGATCAGTACACTAAGCTCACTTGGTTCCCCAAATTTCGTTCTTTTATGTTGAAGCGTTCGCTTCCAGTAACTGTTTGAATTTTGGCGTTTCACTCTGTTTTCTCCTATACTGACAGATGTATTTGGAACTCTAAATCAAACACGGTTTGTGCTAGCTTCTTGAAACTTGACACAGTAAAGCACTTTCACGTTCTATCTCTATGTTCTGTTTCCTCTGGATGTAGCCCTAAGCAGTGACTGGGGAGAAATACTTTCATTGACAGGGGTTGCCAAGCTTCCAGAAATTGCGAGTCTCCAGAAATCTCAGCAACTATGATTTCACCCAACCTGGATGATACTTTCAGGTAATGATCAGTACACTAAGCCCACTTGGTTCGCCAAATTTCGTTCTTCTATGTTGAAGCGTTCGATTCCAGTAACAGTTTGAATTTTGGCGTTTTACTCTGTTTTCTCCTATATTGATAGATGTATTTGGAACTCTAAATCAAACACGGTTTGTGCTAGCTTTTTGAAACTTGACACAATAAAGCAGTTTCAAGTTCTATCTCTATGTTCTCTCTCCTCTTGATGTAGCCCTAAGCAGTGACTGGGGAGAAACACTTTCATTGAAAGGGGTTGCCAAGCTTCCAAAAATTACGAGTCTCCAGAAATCTCAGCATCTATTTTTTCACCCAAACTGGATGATACTTTCAGGTAATGATGAGTACGCTAAGCCCACTGGGTTCCCAAAATTTCGTTCTTCTATGTTGAAGCGTTCGTTTCCAGTAACAGTTTGAATTTTGGCGTTTCACTCTGTTTTCTCCTATATTGATAGATGTATTTGGAACTCTAAACCAAACACGGTTTGTGCTAGCTTCTTGAAACTTGACACAGTAAAGCAGTTTCACGTTCTATCTCTATGTTCTGTTTCCTCTTGATGTAGCACTCAGCAGTGACTGAGGAGAACAACTTTCATTGAAAGGGGTTGCCAATCTCCCCAAAACTGCGAGTCTCCAGAAATCTCAGCAACTATTTTTTCACCCAAACTGGATGATACTTTCAGGTAATGATCAGTACACTAAGCTCACTTGGTTAACACGGTTTGTGCTAGCTTCTTGAAACTTGACACAGTAAAGCAGTTTCAAGTTCTATCTCTATGTTTTCTTTCCTCTTGATATAGCACTCAGCAGTGACTGAGGAGAAACACTTTCATTGAAAGGGGTTGCCAAGCTTCCAGAAATTACGAGTCTCCAGAAATCTCAGCAACTATGATTTCATCCTAACTGGATGATACTTTCAGGTAATGATCAGTACACTAAGCCCACTTGGTTCCCCAAATTTCGTTCTTCTATGTTGATGCGTTCGCTTCCAGTAACTGTTTGAATTTTGGCGTTTCACTCTGTTTTCTCCTATACTGACAGATGTATTTGGAACTCTAAATCAAACACGGTTTGTGCTAGCTTCTTGAAACTTGACACAGTAAAGCAGTTTCACGTTCTATCACTATGTTCTGTTTCCTCTGGATGTAGCCCTAAGCAGTGACTGGGGAAAAATACTTTCATTGACCGAGGTTGCCAAGCTTTCAGAAATTACGAGTCTCCAGAAATCTCAGCAACTATGATTTCACCCAAACTGGATGATACTTTCAGGTAATGATCAGTACACTAAGCCCACTTGGTTCCCCAAATTTCGTTCTTCTATGTTGAAGCGTTCGTTTCCAGTAACAGTTTGAATTTTGGCGTTTCACTCTGTTTTCTCCTATATTGATAGATGTATTTGGAACTCTAACCCAAACACGGTTTGTGCTAGCTTCTTGAAACTTGACACAGTAAAGCAGTTTCACGTTCTATCTCTATGTTCTGTCTCCTCTTGATGTAGCCCTAAGCAGTGACTGGGGAGAAACACTTTCATTGAAAAGGGTTGCCAAGCTTCCAAAAATTACGAGTCTCCAGAAATCTCAGCATCTATTTTTTCACCCAAACTTGATGATACTTTCAGGTAATGATGAGTACGCTAAGCCCACTGGGTTCCCCAAATTTCGTTCTTCTATGTT
This sequence comes from Spermophilus citellus, assembly GCF_964194105.1. NCBI lineage: Eukaryota > Metazoa > Chordata > Mammalia > Rodentia > Sciuridae > Spermophilus > Spermophilus citellus. The sequence goes on from NC_138182.1 coordinate 99,221,689, forward strand.
GAAGCGTTCGTTTCCAGTAACAGTTTGAATTTTGGCGTTTCACTCTGTTTTCTCCTATATTGATAGATGTATTTGGAACTCTAAACCAAACACGGTTTGTGCTAGCTTCTTGAAACTTGACACAGTAAAGCAGTTTCACGTTCTATATCTATGTTCTGTTTCCTCTTGATGTAGCACTCAGCAGTGACTGAGGAGAAACACTTTCATTGAAAGGGGTTGCCAAGCTTCCCAAAATTGCGAGTCTCCAGAAATCTCAGCAACTATTTTTTAACCCAAACTGGATGATACTTTCAGGTAATGATCAGTACACTAAGCCCACTTGGTTCCCCAAATTACGTTCTTCTATGTTAAAGCGTTCGTTTCCAGTAACAGTTTGAATTTTGGCGTTTCACTCTGTTTTCTCCTATATTGATACATGTATTTGGAACTCTAAACCAAACACGGTTTGTGCTAGCTTCTTGAAACTTGACACAGTAAAGCAGTTTCACGTTCTATCTCTAAGTTCTGTTTCCTCTTGATGTAGCACTCAGCAGTGCCTGAGGAGAAACACTTTCATTGAAAGGGGTTGCCAAGCTTCCCAAAATTGCGAGTCTCCAGAAATCTCAGCAACTATTTTTTAACCCAAACTGGATGATACTTTCAGGTAATGATCAGTACACTAAACTCACTTGGTTCCCCAAATTTCGTTCTTTTATGTTGAAGCGTTCGCTTCCAGTAACTGTTTGAATTTTGGCGTTTCACTCTGTTTTCTCCTATACTGACAGATGTATTTGGAACTCTAAATCAAACACGGTTTGTGCTAGCTTCTTGAAACTTGACACAGTAAAGCAGTTTCACGTTCTATCTCTATATTCTGTTTCCTCTGGATGTAGCCCTAAGCAGTGACTGGGGAGAAATACTTTCATTGACAGGGGTTGCCAAGCTTCCAGAAATTACGAGTCTCCAGAAATCTCAGTAACTATGATTTCACCCAAACTGGATGATACTTTCAGGTAATAATAGGTACACTAAGCCCACTTGGTTCCCCAAATTTCGTTTTTCTATGTTGAAGCTTTCGTTTCCACTAACAGTTTGAATTTTGGCGTTTCACTCTGTTTTCTCTTATATTGATAGATATATTTGGAACTCTAAATCAAACACGGTTTGTGCTACCTTCTTCAAACTTGACACAGTAAAGCAGTTTCACGTTCTATCTCTATGTTCTGTTTCCTCTTGATGTAGCACTCAGCAGTGACTGAGGAGAAACACTTTCATTGAAAGGGGTTGCCAAGCTTCCCAAAATTGCGAGTCTCCAGAAATCTCAGCAACTATTTTTTAACCCAAACTGGATGATACTTTCAGGTAATGATCAGTACACTAAGCTCACTTGGTTCCCCAAATTTTGTTCTTTTATGTTGAAGTGTTCGCTTCCAGTAACTGTTTGAATTTTGGCGTTTCACTCTGTTTTCTCCTATATTGATAGATGTATTTGGAACTCTAAACCAAACACGATTTGTGCTAGCTTCTTGAAACTTGACACAGTAAAGCAGTTTCACGTTCTATCTCTATGTTCTGTTTCCTCTTGATGTAGCACTCAGCAGTGACTGAGGAGAAACACTTTCATTGAAAGGGGTTGCCATGCTTCCCAAAATTGCGAGTCTCCAGAAATCTCAGCAACTATTTTTTAACCCAAACTGGATGATACTTTCAGGTAATGATCAGTACACTAAGCCCACTTGGTTCCCCAAATTTCGTTCTTTTATGTTGAAGCGTTCGCTTCCAGTAACTGTTTGAATTTTGGCGTTTCAGTCTCTTTTCTCCTATACTGACAGATGTATTTGGAACTCTAAATCAAACACGGTTTGTGCTAGCTTCTTGAAACTTGACACAGTAAAGCACTTTCACGTTCTATCTCTATGTTCTGTTTCCTCTGGATGTAGCCCTAAGCAGTGACTGGAGAGAAATACTTTCATTGAAAGGGGTTGCCAAGCTTCCAGAAATTACGAGTCTCCAGAAATCTCAGCAACTATGATTTCACCCATATTGGATGATACTTTCAGGTAATGATCAGTACACTAAGCCCACTTGGTTCGCCAAATTTCGTTCTTCTATGTTGAAGCGTTCGTTTCCAGTAACAGTTTGAATTTTGGCGTTTCACTCTGTTTTCTCCTATACTGACAGATGTATTTGGAACTCTAAATCAAACACGGTTTGTGCTAGCTTCTTGAAACTTGACACACTAAAGCAGTTTCACGTTCTATCTCTATGTTCTGTTTCCTCTTGATGTAGCCCTAAGCAGTGACTGGGGAGAAATACTTTCATTGAAAGGGGTTGCCAAGCTTCCAGAAATTACGAGTCTCCAAAAATCTCAGCAACTATGATTTCACCCAACCTTGATGATACTTTCAGGTAATGATCAGTACACTAAGCCCACTTGGTTCGCCAAATTTCGTTCTTCTATGTTGAAGCGTTCGTTTCCAGTAACAGTTTGAATTTTGGCGTTTCACTCTGTTTTCTCCTATACTGACAGATGTATTTGGAACTCTAAACCAAACACGGTTTGTGCTAGCTTCTTGAAACTTGACACAGTAAAGCAGTTTCACGTTCTATCTTTATGTTCTGTTTCCTCTTCGATGTAGATCTCAGCAGTGACTGAGGAGAAACACTTTCATTGAAAGGGGTTGCCAAGCTTCCCAAAATTGCGAGTCTCCAGAAATCTCAGCAACTATTTTTTAACCCAAACTGGATGATACTTTCAGGTAATGATCAGTACACTAAGCCCACTTGGTTCCCCAAATTTCGTTCTTCTATGTTGAAGCGTTCGTTTCCAGTAACAGTTTGAATTTTGGCGTTTCACTCTGTTTTCTCCTATATTGATAGATGTATTTGGACCTCTAAATCAAACTCGGTTTGTGCTAGCTTCTTGAAACTTGACACAGTAAAGCAGTTTCACGTTCTATGTCTATGTTCTGTTTCCTCTTGATGTAGCACTCAGCAGTGACTGAGGAGAAACACTTTCATTGAAAGGGGTTGCCAAGCTTCCCAAAATTGCGAGTCTCCAGAAATCTCAGCAACTATTTTTTAACCCAAACTGGATGATACTTTCAGGTAATTATCAGTACACTAAGCTCACTTGGTTCCCCAATTTTCGTTCTTTTATGTTGAAGCGTTCGCTTCCAGTAACTGTTTGAATTTTGGCGTTTCACTCTGTTTTCTCCTATATTGATAGATGTATTTGGAACTCTAAACCAAACACGGTTTGTGCTAGCTTCTTGAAACTTGACACAGTAAAGCAGTTTCACGTTCTATCTCTATGTTCTGTTTCCTCTTGATGTAGCACTCAGCAGTGACTGAGGAGAAACACTTTCATTGAAAGGGGTTGCCATGCTTCCCAAAATTGCGAGTCTTCAGAAATCTCAGCAACTATTTTTTAACCCAAACTGGATGATACTTTCAGGTAATGATCAGTACACTAAGCTCACTTGGTTCCCCAAATTTCGTTCTTTTATGTTGAAGCGTTCACTTCCAGTAACTGTTTGAATTTTGGCGTTTCACTCTGTTTTCTCCTATACTGACAGATGTATTTGGAACTCTAAATCAAACACGGTTTGTGCTAGCTTCTTGAAACTTGACACAGTAAAGCACTTTCACGTTCTATCTCTATGATCTGTTTCCTCTGGATGTAGCCCTAAGCAGTGACTGGGGAGAAATACTTTCATTGACAGGGGTTGCCAAGCTTCCAGAAATTACGAGTCTCCAGAAATCTCAGCAACTATGATTTCACCCAACCTGGATGATACTTTCAGGTAATGATCAGTACACTAAGCCCACTTGGTTCGCCAAATTTCGTTCTTCTATGTTGAAGCGTTCGATTCCAGTAACAGTTTGAATTTTGGCGTTTTACTCTGTTTTCTCCTATATTGATAGATGTATTTGGAACTCTAAATCAAACACGGTTTGTGCTAGCTTTTTGAAACTTGACACAATAAAGCAGTTTCAAGTTCTATCTCTATGTTCTCTCTCCTCTTGATGTAGCCCTAAGCAGTGACTGGGGAGAAACACTTTCATTGAAAGGGGTTGCCAAGCTTCCAAAAATTACGAGTCTCCAGAAATCTCAGCATCTATTTTTTCACCCAAACTGGATGATACTTTCAGGTAATGATGAGTACGCTAAGCCCACTGGGTTCCCAAAATTTCGTTCTTCTATGTTGAAGCGTTCGTTTCCAGTAACAGTTTGAATTTTGGCGTTTCACTCTGTTTTCTCCTATATTGATAGATGTATTTGGAACTCTAAACCAAACACGGTTTGTGCTAGCTTCTTGAAACTTGACACAGTAAAGCAGTTTCACGTTCTATCTCTATGTTCTGTTTCCTCTTGATGTAGCACTCAGCAGTGACTGAGGAGAACAACTTTCATTGAAAGGGGTTGCCAATCTCCCCAAAACTGCGAGTCTCCAGAAATCTCAGCAACTATTTTTTCACCCAAACTGGATGATACTTTCAGGTAATGATCAGTACACTAAGCTCACTTGGTTAACACGGTTTGTGCTAGCTTCTTGAAACTTGACACAGTAAAGCAGTTTCAAGTTCTATCTCTATGTTTTCTTTCCTCTTGATATAGCACTCAGCAGTGACTGAGGAGAAACACTTTCATTGAAAGGGGTTGCCAAGCTTCCAGAAATTACGAGTCTCCAGAAATCTCAGCAACTATGATTTCATCCAAACTGGATGATACTTTCAGGTAATGATCAGTACACTAAGCCCACTTGGTTCCCCAAATTTCGTTCTTCTATGTTGATGCGTTCGCTTCCAGTAACTGTTTGAATTTTGGCGTTTCACTCTGTTTTCTCCTATACTGACAGATGTATTTGGAACTCTAAATCAAACACGGTTTGTGCTAGCTTCTTGAAACTTGACACAGTAAAGCAGTTTCACGTTCTATCACTATGTTCTGTTTCCTCTGGATGTAGCCCTAAGCAGTGACTGGGGAAAAATACTTTCATTGACCGAGGTTGCCAAGCTTTCAGAAATTACGAGTCTCCAGAAATCTCAGCAACTATGATTTCACCCAAACTGGATGATACTTTCAGGTAATGATCAGTACACTAAGCCCACTTGGTTCCCCAAATTTCGTTCTTCTATGTTGAAGCGTTTGTTTCCAGTAACAGTTTGAATTTTGGCGTTTCACTCTGTTTTCTCCTATATTGATAGATGTATTTGGAACTCTAACCCAAACACGGTTTGTGCTAGCTTCTTGAAACTTGACACAGTAAAGCAGTTTCACGTTCTATCTCTATGTTCTGTCTCCTCTTGATGTAGCCCTAAGCAGTGACTGGGGAGAAACACTTTCATTGAAAAGGGTTGCCAAGCTTCCAAAAATTACGAGTCTCCAGAAATCTCAGCATCTATTTTTTCACCCAAACTTGATGATACTTTCAGGTAATGATGAGTACGCTAAGCCCACTGGGTTCCCCAAATTTCGTTCTTCTATGTTGAAGCGTTCGTTTCCAGTAACAGTTTGAATTTTGGCGTTTCACTCTGTTTTCTCCTATATTGATAGATGTATTTGGAACTCTAAACCAAACACGGTTTGTGCTAGCTTCTTGAAACTTGACACAGTAAAGCAGTTTCACGTTCTATATCTATGTTCTGTTTCCTCTTGATGTAGCACTCAGCAGTGACTGAGGAGAAACACTTTCATTGAAAGGGGTTGCCAAGCTTCCCAAAATTGCGAGTCTCCAGAAATCTCAGCAACTATTTTTTAACCCAAACTGGATGATACTTTCAGGTAATGATCAGTACACTAAGCCCACTTGGTTCCCCAAATTACGTTCTTCTATGTTAAAGCGTTCGTTTCCAGTAACAGTTTGAATTTTGGCGTTTCACTCTGTTTTCTCCTATATTGATACATGTATTTGGAACTCTAAACCAAACACGGTTTGTGCTAGCTTCTTGAAACTTGACACAGTAAAGCAGTTTCACGTTCTATCTCTAAGTTCTGTTTCCTCTTGATGTAGCACTCAGCAGTGCCTGAGGAGAAACACTTTCATTGAAAGGGGTTGCCAAGCTTCCTAAAATTGCGAGTCTCCAGAAATCTCAGCAACTATTTTTTAACCCAAACTGGATGATACTTTCAGGTAATGATCAGTACACTAAACTCACTTGGTTCCCCAAATTTCGTTCTTTTATGTTGAAGCGTTCGCTTCCAGTAACTGTTTGAATTTTGGCGTTTCACTCTGTTTTCTCCTATACTGACAGATGTATTTGGAACTCTAAATCAAACACGGTTTGTGCTAGCTTCTTGAAACTTGACACAGTAAAGCAGTTTCACGTTCTATCTCTATATTCTGTTTCCTCTGGATGTAGCCCTAAGCAGTGACTGGGGAGAAATACTTTCATTGACAGGGGTTGCCAAGCTTCCAGAAATTACGAGTCTCCAGAAATCTCAGCAACTATGATTTCACCCAAACTGGATGATACTTTCAGGTAATAATAGGTACACTAAGCCCACTTGGTTCCCCAAATTTCGTTCTTCTATGTTGAAGCTTTCGTTTCCAGTAACAGTTTGAATTTTGGCGTTTCACTCTGTTTTCTCCTATATTGATAGATATATTTGGAACTCTAAATCAAACACGGTTTGTGCTACCTTCTTCAAACTTGACACAGTAAAGCAGTTTCACGTTCTATCTCTATGTTCTGTTTCCTCTTGATGTAGCACTCAGCAGTGACTGAGGAGAAACACTTTCATTGAAAGGGGTTGCCAAGCTTCCCAAAATTGCGAGTCTCCAGAAATCTCAGCAACTATTTTTTAACCCAAACTGGATGATACTTTCAGGTAATGATCAGTACACTAAGCTCACTTGGTTCCCCAAATTTTGTTCTTTTATGTTGAAGTGTTCGCTTCCAGTAACTGTTTGAATTTTGGCATTTCACTCTGTTTTCTCCTATATTGATAGATGTATTTGGAACTCTAAACCAAACACGATTTGTGCTAGCTTCTTGAAACTTGACACAGTAAAGCAGTTTCACGTTCTATCTCTATGTTCTGTTTCCTCTTGATGTAGCACTCAGCAGTGACTGAGGAGAAACACTTTCATTGAAAGGGGTTGCCATGCTTCCCAAAATTGCGAGTCTCCAGAAATCTCAGCAACTATTTTTTAACCCAAACTGGATGATACTTTCAGGTAATGATCAGTACACTAAGCCCACTTGGTTCCCCAAATTTCGTTCTTTTATGTTGAAGCGTTCGCTTCCAGTAACTGTTTGAATTTTGGCGTTTCACTCTCTTTTCTCCTATACTGACAGATGTATTTGGAACTCTAAATCAAACACGGTTTGTGCTAGCTTCTTGAAACTTGACACAGTAAAGCACTTTCACGTTCTATCTCTATGTTCTGTTTCCTCTGGATGTAGCCCTAAGCAGTGACTGGGGAGAAATACTTTCATTGACAGGGGTTGCCAAGCTTCCAGAAATTACGAGTCTCCAGAAATCTCAGCAACTATGATTTCACCCAACCTGGATGATACTTTCAGGTAATGATCAGTACACTAAGCCCACTTGGTTCGCCAAATTTCGTTCTTCTATGTTGAAGCGTTCGTTTCCAGTAACAGTTTGAATTTTGGCGTTTTACTCTGTTTTCTCCTATATTGATAGATGTATTTGGAACTCTAAATCAAACACGGTTTGTGCTAGCTTCTTGAAACTTGACACAATAAAGCAGTTTCAAGTTCTATCTCTATGTTCTGTCTCCTCTTGATGTTGCCCTAAGCAGTGACTGGGGAGAAACACTTTCATTGAAAGGGGTTGCCAAGCTTCCAAAAATTACGAGTCTCCAGAAATCTCAGCATCTATTTTTTCACCCAAACTGGATGATACTTTCAGGTCATGATGAGTACGCTAAGCCCACTGGGTTCCCAAAATTTCGTTCTTCTATGTTGAAGCGTTCGTTTCCAGTAACAGTTTGAATTTTGGCATTTCACTCTGTTTTCTCCTATATTGATAGATGTATTTGGAACTCTAACCCAAACACGGTTTGTGCTAGCTTCTTGAAACTTGACACAGTAAAGCAGTTTCACGTTCTATCTCTATGTTCTGTTTCCTCTTGATGTAGCACTCAGCAGTGACTGAGGAGAAACACTTTCATTGAAAGGGGTTGCCAAGCTCCCCAAAACTGCGAGTCTCCAGAAATCTCAGCAACTATTTTTTCACCCAAACTGGATGATACTTTCAGGTAATAATCAGTACACTAAGCTCACTTGGTTCCCCAAATTTCGTTCTTTTATGTTGAAGCGTTCACTTCCAGTAACTGTTTGAATTTTGGCTTTTCACTCTGTTTTCTCCTATACTGACAGATGTATTTGGAACTCTAAATCAAACACGGTTTGTGCTAGCTTCTTGAAACTTGACACAGTAAAGCAGTTTCAAGTTCTATCTCTATGTTTTCTTTCCTCTTGATGTAGCACTCAGCAGTGACTGAGGAGAAACACTTTCATTGAAAGGGGTTGCCAAGCTTCCAGAAATTACGAGTCTCCAGAAATCTCAGCAACTATGATTTCACCCAAACTGGATGATACTTTCAGGTAATGATCAGTACACTAAGCCCACTTGGTTCCCCAAATTTCGTTCTTCTATGTTGATGCGTTCGCTTCCAGTAACTGTTTGAATTTTGGCGTTTCACTCTGTTTTCTCCTATACTGACAGATGTATTTGGAACTCTAAATCAAACACGGTTTGTGCTAGCTTCTTGAAACTTGACACAGTAAAGCAGTTTCACGTTCTATCACTATGTTCTGTTTCCTCTGGATGTAGCCCTAAGCAGTGACTGGGGAAAAATACTTTCATTGACAAAGGTTGCCAAGCTTCCAGAAATTACGAGTCTCCAGAAATCTCAGCAACTATGATTTCACCCAAACTGGATGATACTTTCAGGTAATGATCAGTACACTAAGCCTACTTGGTTCCCCAAATTTCGTTCTTCTATGTTGAAGCGTTCGTTTCCAGTAACAGTTTGAATTTTGGCGTTTCACTCTGTTTTCTCCTATATTGATACATGTATTTGGAACTCTAACCCAAACACGGTTTGTGCTAGCTTCTTGAAACTTGACACAGTAAAGCAGTTTCACGTTCTATCTCTATGTTCTGTCTCCTCTTGATGTAGCCCTAAGCAGTGACTGGGGAGAAACACTTTCATTGAAAGGGGTTGCCAAGCTTCCAAAAATTACGAGTCTCCAGAAATCTCAGCATCTATTTTTTCACCCAAACTTGATGATACTTTCAGGTAATGATGAGTACGCTAAGCCCACTGGGTTCCCCAAATTTCGTTCTTCTATGTTGAAGCGTTCGTTTCCAGTAACAGTTTGAATTTTGGCGTTTCACTCTGTTTTCTCCTATATTGATAGATGTATTTGGAACTCTAAACCAAACACGGTTTGTGCTAGCTTCTTGAAACTTGACACAGTAAAGCAGTTTCACGTTCTATATCTATGTTCTGTTTCCTCTTGATGTAGCACTCAGCAGTGACTGAGGAGAAACACTTTCATTGAAAGGGGTTGCCAAGCTTCCCAAAATTGCGAGTCTCCAGAAATCTCAGCAACTATTTTTTAACCCAAACTGGATGATACTTTCAGGTAATGATCAGTACACTAAGCCCACTTGGTTCCCCAAATTTCGTTCTTCTATGTTAAAGCGTTCGTTTCCAGTAACAGTTTGAATTTTGGCGTTTCACTCTGTTTTCTCCTATATTGATAGATGTATTTGGAACTCTAAACCAAACACGGTTTGTGCTAGCTTCTTGAAACTTGACACAGTAAAGCAGTTTCACGTTCTATCTCTATGTTCTGTTTCCTCTTGATGTAGCACTCAGCAGTGACTGAGGAGAAACACTTTCATTGAAAGGGGTTGCCATGCTTCCCAAAATTGCGAGTCTTCAGAAATCTCAGCAACTATTTTTTAACCCAAACTGGATGATACTTTCAGGTAATGATCAGTACACTAAGCTCACTTGGTTCCCCAAATTTCGTTCTTTTATGTTGAAGCGTTCGCTTCCAGTAACTGTTTGAATTTTGGCGTTTCACTCTGTTTTCTCCTATACTGACAGATGTATTTGGAACTCTAAATCAAACACGGTTTGTGCTAGCTTCTTGAAACTTGACACAGTAAAGCACTTTCACGTTCTATCTCTATGTTCTGTTTCCTCTGGATGTAGCCCTAAGCAGTGACTGGGGAGAAATACTTTCATTGACAGGGGTTGCCAAGCTTCCAGAAATTGCGAGTCTCCAGAAATCTCAGCAACTATGATTTCACCCAACCTGGATGATACTTTCAGGTAATGATCAGTACACTAAGCCCACTTGGTTCGCCAAATTTCGTTCTTCTATGTTGAAGCGTTCGATTCCAGTAACAGTTTGAATTTTGGCGTTTTACTCTGTTTTCTCCTATATTGATAGATGTATTTGGAACTCTAAATCAAACACGGTTTGTGCTAGCTTTTTGAAACTTGACACAATAAAGCAGTTTCAAGTTCTATCTCTATGTTCTCTCTCCTCTTGATGTAGCCCTAAGCAGTGACTGGGGAGAAACACTTTCATTGAAAGGGGTTGCCAAGCTTCCAAAAATTACGAGTCTCCAGAAATCTCAGCATCTATTTTTTCACCCAAACTGGATGATACTTTCAGGTAATGATGAGTACGCTAAGCCCACTGGGTTCCCAAAATTTCGTTCTTCTATGTTGAAGCGTTCGTTTCCAGTAACAGTTTGAATTTTGGCGTTTCACTCTGTTTTCTCCTATATTGATAGATGTATTTGGAACTCTAAACCAAACACGGTTTGTGCTAGCTTCTTGAAACTTGACACAGTAAAGCAGTTTCACGTTCTATCTCTATGTTCTGTTTCCTCTTGATGTAGCACTCAGCAGTGACTGAGGAGAACAACTTTCATTGAAAGGGGTTGCCAATCTCCCCAAAACTGCGAGTCTCCAGAAATCTCAGCAACTATTTTTTCACCCAAACTGGATGATACTTTCAGGTAATGATCAGTACACTAAGCTCACTTGGTTAACACGGTTTGTGCTAGCTTCTTGAAACTTGACACAGTAAAGCAGTTTCAAGTTCTATCTCTATGTTTTCTTTCCTCTTGATATAGCACTCAGCAGTGACTGAGGAGAAACACTTTCATTGAAAGGGGTTGCCAAGCTTCCAGAAATTACGAGTCTCCAGAAATCTCAGCAACTATGATTTCATCCTAACTGGATGATACTTTCAGGTAATGATCAGTACACTAAGCCCACTTGGTTCCCCAAATTTCGTTCTTCTATGTTGATGCGTTCGCTTCCAGTAACTGTTTGAATTTTGGCGTTTCACTCTGTTTTCTCCTATACTGACAGATGTATTTGGAACTCTAAATCAAACACGGTTTGTGCTAGCTTCTTGAAACTTGACACAGTAAAGCAGTTTCACGTTCTATCACTATGTTCTGTTTCCTCTGGATGTAGCCCTAAGCAGTGACTGGGGAAAAATACTTTCATTGACCGAGGTTGCCAAGCTTTCAGAAATTACGAGTCTCCAGAAATCTCAGCAACTATGATTTCACCCAAACTGGATGATACTTTCAGGTAATGATCAGTACACTAAGCCCACTTGGTTCCCCAAATTTCGTTCTTCTATGTTGAAGCGTTCGTTTCCAGTAACAGTTTGAATTTTGGCGTTTCACTCTGTTTTCTCCTATATTGATAGATGTATTTGGAACTCTAACCCAAACACGGTTTGTGCTAGCTTCTTGAAACTTGACACAGTAAAGCAGTTTCACGTTCTATCTCTATGTTCTGTCTCCTCTTGATGTAGCCCTAAGCAGTGACTGGGGAGAAACACTTTCATTGAAAAGGGTTGCCAAGCTTCCAAAAATTACGAGTCTCCAGAAATCTCAGCATCTATTTTTTCACCCAAACTTGATGATACTTTCAGGTAATGATGAGTACGCTAAGCCCACTGGGTTCCCCAAATTTCGTTCTTCTATGTTGAAGCGTTCGTTTCCAGTAACAGTTTGAATTTTGGCGTTTCACTCTGTTTTCTCCTATATTGATAGATGTATTTGGAACTCTAAACCAAACACGGTTTGTGCTAGCTTCTTGAAACTTGACACAGTAAAGCAGTTTCACGTTCTATATCTATGTTCTGTTTCCTCTTGAAGTAGCACTCAGCAGTGACTGAGGAGAAACACTTTCATTGAAAGGGGTTGCCAAGCTTCCCAAAATTGCGAGTCTCCAGAAATCTCAGCAACTATTTTTTAACCCAAACTGGATGATACTTTCAGGTAATGATCAGTACACTAAGCCCACTTGGTTCCCCAAATTACGTTCTTCTATGTTAAAGCGTTCGTTTCCAGTAACAGTTTGAATTTTGGCGTTTCACTCTGTTTTCTCCTATATTGATACATGTATTTGGAACTCTAAACCAAACACGGTTTGTGCTAGCTTCTTGAAACTTGACACAGTAAAGCAGTTTCACGTTCTATCTCTAAGTTCTGTTTCCTCTTGATGTAGCACTCAGCAGTGCCTGAGGAGAAACACTTTCATTGAAAGGGGTTGCCAAGCTTCCCAAAATTGCGAGTCTCCAGAAATCTCAGCAACTATTTTTTAACCCAAACTGGATGATACTTTCAGGTAATGATCAGTACACTAAACTCACTTGGTTCCCCAAATTTCGTTCTTTTATGTTGAAGCGTTCGCTTCCAGTAACTGTTTGAATTTTGGCGTTTCACTCTGTTTTCTCCTATACTGACAGATGTATTTGGAACTCTAAATCAAACACGGTTTGTGCTAGCTTCTTGAAACTTGACACAGTAAAGCAGTTTCACGTTCTATCTCTATATTCTGTTTCCTCTGGATGTAGCCCTAAGCAGTGACTGGGGAGAAATACTTTCATTGACAGGGGTTGCCAAGCTTCCAGAAATTACGAGTCTCCAGAAATCTCAGTAACTATGATTTCACCCAAACTGGATGATACTTTCAGGTAATAATAGGTACACTAAGCCCACTTGGTTCCCCAAATTTCGTTCTTCTATGTTGAAGCTTTCGTTTCCACTAACAGTTTGAATTTTGGCGTTTCACTCTGTTTTCTCTTATATTGATAGATATATTTGGAACTCTAAATCAAACACGGTTTGTGCTACCTTCTTCAAACTTGACACAGTAAAGCAGTTTCACGTTCTATCTCTATGTTCTGTTTCCTCTTGATGTAGCACTCAGCAGTGACTGAGGAGAAACACTTTCATTGAAAGGGGTTGCCAAGCTTCCCAAAATTGCGAGTCTCCAGAAATCTCAGCAACTATTTTTTAACCCAAACTGGATGATACTTTCAGGTAATGATCAGTACACTAAGCTCACTTGGTTCCCCAAATTTTGTTCTTTTATGTTGAAGTGTTCGCTTCCAGTAACTGTTTGAATTTTGGCGTTTCACTCTGTTTTCTCCTATATTGATAGATGTATTTGGAACTCTAAACCAAACACGATTTGTGCTAGCTTCTTGAAACTTGACACAGTAAAGCAGTTTCACGTTCTATCTCTATGTTCTGTTTCCTCTTGATGTAGCACTCAGCAGTGACTGAGGAGAAACACTTTCATTGAAAGGGGTTGCCATGCTTCCCAAAATTGCGAGTCTCCAGAAATCTCAGCAACTATTTTTTAACCCAAACTGGATGATACTTTCAGGTAATGATCAGTACACTAAGCCCACTTGGTTCCCCAAATTTCGTTCTTTTATGTTGAAGCGTTCGCTTCCAGTAACTGTTTGAATTTTGGCGTTTCAGTCTCTTTTCTCCTATACTGACAGATGTATTTGGAACTCTAAATCAAACACGGTTTGTGCTAGCTTCTTGAAACTTGACACAGTAAAGCACTTTCACGTTCTATCTCTATGTTCTGTTTCCTCTGGATGTAGCCCTAAGCAGTGACTGGGGAGAAATACTTTCATTGACAGGGGTTGCCAAGCTTCCAGAAATTACGAGTCTCCAGAAATCTCAGCAACTATGATTTCACCCAACCTGGATGATACTTTCAGGTAATGATCAGTACACTAAGCCCACTTGGTTCGCCAAATTTCGTTCTTCTATGTTGAAGCGTTCGTTTCCAGTAACAGTTTGAATTTTGGCGTTTTACTCTGTTTTCTCCTATATTGATAGATGTATTTGGAACTCTAAATCAAACACGGTTTGTGCTAGCTTCTTGAAACTTGACACAATAAAGCAGTTTCAAGTTCTATCTCTATGTTCTGTCTCCTCTTGATGTAGCCCTAAGCAGTGACTGGGGAGAAACACTTTCATTGAAAGGGGTTGCCAAGCTTCCAAAAATTACGAGTCTCCAGAAATCTCAGCATCTATTTTTTCACCCAAACTGGATGATACTTTCAGGTCAGGATGAGTACGCTAAGCCCACTGGGTTCCCAAAATTTCGTTCTTCTATGTTGAAGCGTTCGTTTCCAGTAACAGTTTGAATTTTGGCGTTTCACTCTGTTTTCTCCTATATTGATAGATGTATTTGGAACTCTAAACCAAACACGGTTTGTGCTAGCTTCTTGAAACTTGACAAAGTAAAGCAGTTTCACGTTCTATCTCTATGTTCTGTTTCCTCTTGATGTAGCACTCAGCAGTGACTGAGGAGAAACACTTTCATTGAAAGGGGTTGCCAAGCTCCCCAAAACTGTGAGTCTCCAGAAATCTCAGCAACTATTTTTTCACCCAAACTGGATGATACTTTCAGGTAATAATCAGTACACTAAGCTCACTTGGTTCCCCAAATTTCGTTCTTTTATGTTGAAGCGTTCACTTCCAGTAACTGTTTGAATTTTGGCGTTTCACTCTGTTTTCTCCTATACTGACAGATGTATTTGGAACTCTAAATCAAAGACGGTTTGTGCTAGCTTCTTGAAACTTGACACAGTAAAGCAGTTTCAAGTTCTATCTCTATGTTTTCTTTCCTCTTGATGTAGCACTCAGCAGTGACTGAGGAGAAACACTTTCATTGAAAGGGGTTGCCAAGCTTCCAGAAATTACGAGTCTCCAGAAATCTCAGCAACTATGATTTCACCCAAACTGGATGATACTTTCAGGTAATGATCAGTACACTAAGCCCACTTGGTTCCCCAAATTTCGTTCTTCTATGTTGATGCGTTCGCTTCCAGTAACTGTTTGAATTTTGGCGTTTCACTCTGTTTTCTCCTATACTGACAGATGTATTTGGAACTCTAAATCAAACACGGTTTGTGCTAGCTTCTTGAAACTTGACACAGTAAAGCAGTTTCACGTTCTATCACTATGTTCTGTTTCCTCTGGATGTAGCCCTAAGCAGTGACTGGGGAAAAATACTTTCATTGACAAAGGTTGCCAAGCTTCCAGAAATTACGAGTCTCCAGAAATCTCAGCAACTATGATTTCACCCAAACTGGATGATACTTTCAGGTAATGATCAGTACACTAAGCCTACTTGGTTCCCCAAATTTCGTTCTTCTATGTTGAAGCGTTCGTTTCCAGTAACAGTTTGAATTTTGGCGTTTCACTCTGTTTTCTCCTATATTGATACATGTATTTGGAACTCTAACCCAAACACGGTTTGTGCTAGCTTCTTGAAACTTGACACAGTAAAGCAGTTTCACGTTCTATCTCTATGTTCTGTCTCCTCTTGATGTAGCCCTAAGCAGTGACTGGGGAGAAACACTTTCATTGAAAGGGGTTGCCAAGCTTCCAAAAATTACGAGTCTCCAGAAATCTCAGCATCTATTTTTTCACCCAAACTTGATGATACTTTCAGGTAATGATGAGTACGCTAAGCCCACTGGGTTCCCCAAATTTCGTTCTTCTATGTTGAAGCGTTCGTTTCCAGTAACAGTTTGAATTTTGGCGTTTCACTCTGTTTTCTCCTATATTGATAGATGTATTTGGAACTCTAAACCAAACACGGTTTGTGCTAGCTTCTTGAAACTTGACACAGTAAAGCAGTTTCACGTTCTATATCTATGTTCTGTTTCCTCTTGATGTAGCACTCAGCAGTGACTGAGGAGAAACACTTTCATTGAAAGGGGTTGCCAAGCTTCCCAAAATTGCGAGTCTCCAGAAATCTCAGCAACTATTTTTTAACCCAAACTGGATGATACTTTCAGGTAATGATCAGTACACTAAGCCCACTTGGTTCCCCAAATTTCGTTCTTCTATGTTAAAGCGTTCGTTTCCAGTAACAGTTTGAATTTTGGCGTTTCACTCTGTTTTCTCCTATACTGACAGATGTATTTGGAACTCTAAATCAAACACGGTTTGTGCTAGCTTCTTGAAACTTGACACAGTAAAGCAGTTTCACGTTCTATCTCTATGTTCTGTTTCCTCTGGATGTAGCCCTAAGCAGTGACTGGGGAGAAATACTTTCATTGACAGGGGTTGCCAAGCTTCCAGAAATTACGAGTCTCCAGAAATCTCAGCAACTATGATTTCACCCAAAGTGGATGATACTTTCAGGTAATAATAGGTAAACTAAGCCCACTTGGTTCCCCAAATTTCGTTCTTCTATGTTGAAGCGTTCGTTTCCAGTAACAGTTTGAATTTTGGCGTTTCACTCTGTTTTCTCCTATATTGATAGATGTATTTGGAACTCTAAATCAAACACGGTTTGTGCTAGCTTCTTGAAACTTGACACAGTAAAGCAGTTTCACGTTCTATCTCTATGTTCTGTTTCCTCTTGATGTAGCACTCAGCAGTGACTGAGGAGAAACACTTTCATTGAAAGGGGTTGCCAAGCTTCCCAAAATTGCGAGTCTCCAGAAATCTCAGCAACTATTTTTTAACCCAAACTGGATGATACTTTCAGGTAATGATCAGTACACTAAGCTCACTTGGTTCCCCAAATTTCGTTCTTTTATGTTGAAGCGTTCGCTTCCAGTAACTGTTTGAATTTTGGCGTTTCACTCTGTTTTCTCCTATATTGATAGATGTATTTGGAACTCTAAACCAAACACGGTTTGTGCTAGCTTCTTGAAACTTGACACAGTAAAGCAGTTTCACGTTCTATCTCTATGTTCTGTTTCCTCTTGATGTAGCACTCAGCAGTGACTGACGAGAAACACTTTCATTGAAAGGGGTTGCCATGCTTCCCAAAATTGCGAGTCTTCAGAAATCTCAGCAACTATTTTTTAACCCAAACTGGATGATACTTTCAGGTAATGATCAGTACACTAAGCTCACTTGGTTCCCCAAATTTCGTTCTTTTATGTTGAAGCGTTCGCTTCCTGTAACTGTTTGAATTTTGGCGTTTCACTCTGTTTTCTCCTATACTGACAGATGTATTTGGAACTCTAAATCAAACACGGTTTGTGCTAGCTTCTTGAAACTTGACACAGTAAAGAAGTTTCACGTTCTATCACTATGTTCTGTTTCCTCTGGATGTAGCCCTAAGCAGTGACTGGGGAAAAATACTTTCATTGACAGAGGTTGCCAAGCTTCCAGAAATTACGAGTCTCCAGAAATCTCAGCAACTATGATTTCACCCAAACTGGATGATACTTTCAGGTAATGATCAGTACACTAAGCCCACTTGGTTCCCCAAATTTCGTTCTTCTATGTTGAAGCGTTCGTTTCCAGTAACAGTTTGAATTTTGGCGTTTCACTCTGTTTTCTCCTATATTGATAGATGTATTTGGAACTCTAACCCAAACACGGTTTGTGCTAGCTTCTTGAAACTTGACACAGTAAAGCAGTTTCACGTTCTATCACTATGTTCTGTCTCCTCTTGATGTAGCCCTAAGCAGTGACTGGGGAGAAACACTTTCATTGAAAGGGGTTGCCAAGCTTCCAAAAATTACGAGTCTCCAGAAATCTCAGCATCTATTTTTTCACCCAAACTTGATGATACTTTCAGGTAATGATGAGTACGCTAAGCCCACTGGGTTCCCCAAATTTCGTTCTTCTATGTTGAAGCGTTCGTTTCCAGTAACAGTTTGAATTTTGGCGTTTCACTCTGTTTTCTCCTATATTGATAGATGTATTTGGAACTCTAAACCAAACACGGTTTGTGATAGCTTCTTGAAACTTGACACAGTAAAGCAGTTTCACGTTCTATATCTATGTTCTGTTTCCTCTTGATGTAGCACTCAGCAGTGACTGAGGAGAAACACTTTCATTGAAAGGGGTTGCCAAGCTTCCCAAAATTGCGAGTCTCCAGAAATCTCAGCAACTATTTTTTAACCCAAACTGGATGATACTTTCAGGTAATGATCAGTACACTAAGCCCACTTGGTTCCCCAAATTTCGTTCTTCTATGTTAAAGCGTTCGTTTCCAGTAACAGTTTGAATTTTGGCGTTTCACTCTGTTTTCTCCTATATTGATACATGTATTTGGAACTCTAAACCAAACACGGTTTGTGCTAGCTTCTTGAAACTTGACACAGTAAAGCAGTTTCACTTTCTATCTCTATGTTCTGTTTCCTCTTGATGTAGCACTCAGCAGTGACTGAGGAGAAACACTTTCATTGAAAGGGGTTGCCAAGCTTCCCAAAATTGCGAGTCTCCAGAAATCTCAGCAACTATTTTTTAACCCAAACTGGATGATACTTTCAGGTAATGATCAGTACACTAAGCCCACTTGGTTCGCCAAATTTCGTTCTTCTATGTTGAAGCGTTCGATTCCAGTAACAGTTTGAATTTTGGCGTTTTACTCTGTTTTCTCCTATATTGATAGATGTATTTGGAACTCTAAATCAAACACGGTTTGTGCTAGCTTCTTGAAACTTGACACAATAAAGCAGTTTCAAGTTCTATCTCTATGTTCTGTCTCCTCTTGATGTAGCCCTAAGCAGTGACTGGGGAGAAACACTTTCATTGAAAGGGGTTGCCAAGCTTCCAGAAATTACAAGTCTCCAGAAATCTCAGCAAATATGATTTCACCCATACTGGATGATACTTTCAGGTAATGATCAGCACGCTAAGCCCACTTGGTTCGCCAAATTTCGTTCTTCTATGTTGAAGCGTTCGTTTCCAGTAACAGTTTGAATTTTGGCGTTTCACTCTGTTTTCTCCTATATTGATAGATGTATTTGGAACTCTAAACCAAACACGGTTTGTGCTAGCTTCTTGAAACTTGACACAGTAAAGCAGTTTCACGTTCTATCTCTATGTTCTGTTTCCTCTTGATGTAGCACTCAGCAGTGACTGAGGAGAAACACTTTCATTGAAAGGGGTTGCCAAGCTCCCCAAAACTGCGAGTCTCCAGAAATCTCAGCAACTATTTTTTCACCCAAACTGGATGATACTTTCAGGTAATGATCAGTACACTAAGCTCACTTGGTTCCCCAAATTTCGTTCTTTTATGTTGAAGCGTTCACTTCCAGTAACTGTTTGAATTTTGGCGTTTCACTCTGTTTTCTCCTATACTGACAGATGTATTTGGAACTCTAAATCAAACACGGTTTGTGCTAGCTTCTTGAAACTTGACACAGTAAAGCAGTTTCAAGTTCTCTCTCTATGTTTTCTTTCCTCTTGATGTAGCACTCAGCAGTGACTGAGGAGAAACACTTTCATTGAAAGGGGTTGCCAAGCTTCCAGAAATTACGAGTCTCCAGAAATCTCAGCAACTATGATTTCACCCAAACTGGATGATACTTTCAGGTAATGATCAGTACACTAAGCCCACTTGGTTCATTAAATTTCGTTCTTCTATGTTGATGCGTTCGCTTCCAGTAACTGTTTGAATTTTGGCGTTTCACTCTGTTTTCTCCTATACTGACAGATGTATTTGGAACTCTAAATCAAACACGGTTTGTGCTAGCTTCTTGAAACTTGACACAGTAAAGCAGTTTCACGTTCTATCTCTATGTTCTGTTTCCTCTGGATGTAGCCCTAAGCAGTGACTGGGGAGAAATACTTTCATTGACAGGGGATGCCAAGCTTCCAGAAATTACGAGTCTCCAGAAATCTCAGCAACTATGATATCACCCAAACTGGATGATACTTTCAGGTAATAATAGGTACACTAAGCCCACTTGGTTCCCCAAATTTCGTTCTTCTATGTTGAAGCGTTCGTTTCCAGTAACAGTTTGAATTTTGGCGTTTCACTCTGTTTTCTCCTATATTGAGAGATGTATTTGGAACTCTAAATCAAACACGGTTTGTGCTGCCTTCTTCAAACTTGACACAGTAAAGCAGTTTCACGTTCTATCTCTATGTTCTGTTTCCTCTTGATGTAGCACTCAGCAGTGACTGAGGAGAAACACTTTCATTGAAAGGGGTTGCCAAGCTTCCCAAAATTGCGAGTCTCCAGAAATCTCAGCAACTATTTTTTCACCCAAACTGGATGATACTTTCAGGTAATGATCAGTACACTAAGCTCACTTGGTTCCCCAAATTTCGTTCTTTTATGTTGAAGCGTTCGCTTCCAGTAACTGTTTGAATTTTGGCGTTTCACTCTGTTTTCTCCTATATTGATAGATGTATTTGGAACTCTAAACCAAACACGGTTTGTGCTAGCTTCTTGAAACTTGACACAGTAAAGCAGTTTCACGTTCCATCTCTATGTTCTGTTTCCTCTTGATGTAGCACTCAGCAGTGACTGAGGACAAACACTTTCATTGAAAGGGGTTGCCATGCTTCCCAAAATTGCGAGTCTCCAGAAATCTCAGCAACTATTTTTTAACCCAAACTGGATGATACTTTCAGGTAATGATCAGTACACTAAGCTCACTTGGTTCCCCAAATTTCGTTCTTTTATGTTGAACCGTTCGCTTCCAGTAACTGTTTGAATTTTGGCGTTTCACTCTGTTTTCTCCTATACTGACAGATGTATTTGGAACTCTAAATCAAACACGGTTTGTGCTACCTTCTTGAAACTTGACACAGTAAAGCACTTTCACGTTCTATCTCTATGTTCTGTTTCCTCTGGATGTAGCCCTAAGCAGTGACTGGGGAGAAATACTTTCATTGACAGGGGTTGCCAAGCTTCCAGAAATTACGAGTCTCCAGAAATCTCAGCAACTATGATTTCACCCAACCTGGATGATACTTTCAGGTAATGATCAGTACACTAAGCCCACTGGGTTCGCCAAATTTCGTTCTTGTATGTTGAAGCTTTCGATTCCAGTAACAGTTTGAATTTTGGCGTTTTACTCTGTTTTCTCCTATATTGATAGATGTATTTGGAACTCTAAATCAAACACGGTTTGTGCTAGCTTCTTGAAACTTGACACAGTAAAGCAGTTTCAAGTTCTATCCCTATGTTTTCTTTCCTCTTGATGTAGCACTCAGCAGTGACTGAGGAGAAACACTTTCATTGAAAGGGGTTGCCAAGCTTCCAGAAATTACGAGTCTCCAGAAATCTCAGCAACTATGATTTCACCCAAACTGGATGATACTTTCAGGTAATGATCAGTACACTAAGCCCACTTGGTTCCCTAAATTTCGTTCTTCTATGTTGATGCGTTCGCTTCCAGTAACTGTTTGAATTTTGGCGTTTCACTCTGTTTTCTCCTATACTGACAGATGTATTTGGAACTCTAAATCAAACACGGTTTGTGCTAGCTTCTTGAAACTTGACACAGTAATGCAGTTTCACGTTCTATCTCTATGTTCTGTCTCCTCTTGATGTAGCCCTAAGCAGTGACTGGGGAGAAACACTTTCATTGAAAGGGGTTGCCAAGCTTCCAAAAATTACGAGTCTCCAGAAATCTCAGCATCTATTTTTTCACCCAAACTTGATGATACTTTCAGGTAATGATGAGTACGCTAAGCCCACTGTGTTCCCCAAATTTCGTTCTTCTATGTTGAAGCGTTCGTTTCCAGTAACAGTTTGAATTTTGGCGTTTCACTCTGTTTTCTCCTATATTGATAGATGTATTTGGAACTCTAAACCAAACACGGTTTGTGCTAGCTTCTTGAAACTTGACACAGTAAAGCAGTTTCACGTTCTATATCTATGTTCTGTTTCCTCTTGATGTAGCACTCAGCAGTGACTGAGGAGAAACACTTTCATTGAAAGGGGTTGCCAAGCTTCCCAAAATTGCGAGTCTCCAGAAATCTCAGCAACTATTTTTTAACCCAAACTGGATGATACTTTCAGGTAATGATCAGTACACTAAGCCCATTTGGTTCCCCAAATTTCGTTCTTCTATGTTAAAGCGTTCGTTTCCAGTAACAGTTTGAATTTTGGCGTTTCACTCTGTTTTCTCCTATATTGATAGATGTATTTGGAACTCTAAACCAAATACGGTTTGTGCTAGCTTCTTGAAACTTGACACAGTAAAGGGGTTTCACGTTCTATCTCTATGTTCTGTTTCCTCTTGATGTAGCACTCAGCAGTGACTGAGGAGAAACACTTTCATTGAAAGGGGTTGCCAAGCTTCCCAAAATTGCGAGTCTCCAGAAATCTCAGCAACTATTTTTTAACCCAAACTGGATGATACTTTCAGGTAATGATCAGTACACTAAGCTCACTTGGTTCCCCAAATTTCGTTCTTTTATGTTGAAGCGTTCGCTTCCAGTAACTGTTTGAATTTTGGCGTTTCACTCTGTTTTCTCCTATACTGACAGATGTATTTGGAACTCTAAACCAAACACGGTTTGTGCTAGCTTCTTGAAACTTGACACAGTAAAGCAGTTTCACGTTCTATCTCTATGTTCTGTTTCCTTTGGATGTAGCCCTAAGCAGTGACTGGGGAGAAATACTTTCATTGAAAGGGGTTGCCAAGCTTCCAGATATTACGAGTCTCCAGAAATCTCAGCAACTATGATTTCACCCATATTGGATGGTACTTTCAGGTAATGATCAGTACACTAAGCCCACTTGGTTCGCCAAATTTCGTTCTTCTATGTTGAAGCGTTCGTTTCCAGTAACAGTTTGAATTTTGGCGTTTCACTCTGTTTTCTCCTATACTGACAGATGTATTTGGAACTCTAAATCAAACACGGTTTGTGCTAGCTTCTTGAAACTTGACACACTAAAGCAGTTTCACGTTCTATCTCTATGTTCTGTTTCCTCTTGATGTAGCCCTAAGCAGTGACTGGGGAGAAATACTTTCATTGAAAGGGGTTGCCAAGCTTCCAGAAATTACGAGTCTCCAGAAATCTCAGCAACTATGATTTCACCCATACTGGATGATACTTTCAGGTAATGATCAGTACACTAAGCCCACTTGGTTCGCCAAATTTCGTTCTTCTATGTTGAAGCGTTCGTTTCCAGTAACAGTTTGAATTTCGGCGTTTCACTCTGTTTTCTCCTATATTGATAGATGTATTTGGAACTCTAAACCAAACACGGTTTGTGCTAGCTTCTTGAAACTTGACACAGTAAAGCAGTTTCACGTTCTATCTTTATGTTCTGTTTCCTCTTCGATGTATCTCTCAGCAGTGACTGAGGAGAAACACTTTCATTGAAAGGGGTTGCCAAGCTTCCCAAAATTGCGAGTCTCCAGAAATCTCAGCAACTATTTTTTAACCCAAACTGGATGATACTTTCAGGTAATGATCAGTACACTAAGCTCACTTGGTTCCCCAAATTTCGTTCTTTTATGTTGAAGCGTTCGCTTCCAGTAACTGTTTGAATTTTGGCGTTTCACTCTGTTTTCTCCTATACTGACAGATGTATTTGGAACTCTAAACCAAACACGGTTTGTGCTAGCTTCTTGAAACTTGACACAGTAAAGCAGTTTCACGTTCTATCTCTATGTTCTGTTTCCTCTGGATGTAGCCCTAAGCAGTGACTGGGGAGAAATACTTTCATTGAAAGGGGTTGCCAAGCTTCCAGAAATTACGAGTCTCCAGAAATCTCAGCAACTATGATTTCACCCATATTGGATGATACTTTCAGGTAATGATCAGTACACTAAGCCCACTTGGTTCGCCAAATTTCGTTCTTCTATGTTGAAGCGTTCGTTTCCAGTAACAGTTTGAATTTTGGCGTTTCACTCTGTTTTCTCCTATACTGACAGATGTATTTGGAACTCTAAATCAAACAAGGTTTGTGCTAGCTTCTTGAAACTTGACACACTAAAGCAGTTTCACGTTCTATCTCTATGTTCTGTTTCCTCTTGATGTAGCCCTAAGCAGTGACTGGGGAGAAATACTTTCATTGAAAGGGGTTGCCAAGCTTCCAGAAATTACGAGTCTCCAGAAATCTCAGCAACTATGATTTCACCCATACTGGATGATACTTTCAGGTAATGATCAGTACACTAAGCCCACTTGGTTCGCCAAATTTCGTTCTTCTATGTTGAAGCGTTCGTTTCCAGTAACAGTTTGAATTTCGGCGTTTCACTCTGTTTTCTCCTATATTGATAGATGTATTTGGAAATCTAAACCAAACACGGTTTGTGCTAGCTTCTTGAAACTTGACACAGTAAAGCAGTTTCACGTTCTATCTCTATGTTCTGTTTCCTCTTGATGTAGCACTCAGCAGTGACTGAGGAGAAACACTTTCATTGAAAGGGGTTGCCATGCTTCCCAAAATTGCGAGTCTCCAGAAATCTCAGCAACTATTTTTTAACCCAAACTGGATGATACTTTCAGGTAATGATCAGTACACTAAGCTCACTTGGTTCCCTAAATTTCGTTCTTCTATGTTGATGCGTTCGCTTCCAGTAACTGTTTGAATTTTGGCGTTTCACTCTGTTTTCTCCTATACTGACAGATGTATTTGGAACTCTAAATCAAACACGGTTTGTGCTAGCTTCTTGAAACTTGACACAGTAATGCAGTTTCACGTTCTATCTCTATGTTCTGTCTCCTCTTGATGTAGCCCTAAGCAGTGACTGGGGAGAAACACTTTCATTGAAAGGGGTTGCCAAGCTTCCAAAAATTACGAGTCTCCAGAAATCTCAGCATCTATTTTTTCACCCAAACTTGATGATACTTTCAGGTAATGATGAGTACGCTAAGCCCACTGTGTTCCCCAAATTTCGTTCTTCTATGTTGAAGCGTTCGTTTCCAGTAACAGTTTGAATTTTGGCGTTTCACTCTGTTTTCTCCTATATTGATAGATGTATTTGGAACTCTAAACCAAACACGGTTTGTGCTAGCTTCTTGAAACTTGACACAGTAAAGCAGTTTCACGTTCTATATCTATGTTCTGTTTCCTATTGATGTAGCACTCAGCAGTGACTGAGGAGAAACACTTTCATTGAAAGGGGTTGCCAAGCTTCCCAAAATTGCGAGTCTCCAGAAATCTCAGCAACTATTTTTTAACCCAAACTGGATGATACTTTCAGGTAATGATCAGTACACTAAGCCCATTTGGTTCCCCAAATTTCGTTCTTCTATGTTAAAGCGTTCGTTTCCAGTAACAGTTTGAATTTTGGCGTTTCACTCTGTTTTCTCCTATATTGATAGATGTATTTGGAACTCTAAACCAAACACGGTTTGTGCTAGCTTCTTGAAACTTGACACAGTAAAGGAGTTTCACGTTCTATCTCTATGTTCTGTTTCCTCTTGATGTAGCACTCAGCAGTGACTGAGGAAAAACACTTTCATTGAAAGGGGTTGCCAAGCTTCCCAAAATTGCGAGTCTCCAGAAATCTCAGCAACTATGATTTCACCCATACTGGATGATACTTTCAGGTAATGATCAGTACACTAAGCCCACTTGGTTCGCCAAATTTCGTTCTTCTATGTTGAAGCGTTCGTTTCCAGTAACAGTTTGAATTTCGGCGTTTCACTCTGTTTTCTCCTATATTGATAGATGTATTTGGAACTCTAAACCAAACAGGGTTTGTGCTAGCTTCTTGAAACTTGACACAGTAAAGCAGTTTCACGTTCTATCTCTATGTTCTGTTTCCTCTTGATGTAGCACTCAGCAGTGACTGAGGAGAAACACTTTCATTGAAAGGGGTTGCCATGCTTCCCAAAATTGCGAGTCTCCAGAAATCTCAGCAACTATTTTTTAACCCAAACTGGATGATACTTTCAGGTAATGATCAGTACACTAAGCTCACTTGGTTCCCTAAATTTCGTTCTTCTATGTTGATGCGTTCGCTTCCAGTAACTGTTTGAATTTTGGCGTTTCACTCTGTTTTCTCCTATACTGACAGATGTATTTGGAACTCTAAATCAAACACGGTTTGTGCTAGCTTCTTGAAACTTGACACAGTAATGCAGTTTCACGTTCTATCTCTATGTTCTGTCTCCTCTTGATGTAGCCCTAAGCAGTGACTGGGGAGAAACACTTTCATTGAAAGGGGTTGCCAAGCTTCCAAAAATTACGAGTCTCCAGAAATCTCAGCATCTATTTTTTCACCCAAACTTGATGATACTTTCAGGTAATGATGAGTACGCTAAGCCCACTGTGTTCCCCAAATTTCGTTCTTCTATGTTGAAGCGTTCGTTTCCAGTAACAGTTTGAATTTTGGCGTTTCACTCTGTTTTCTCCTATATTGATAGATGTATTTGGAACTCTAAACCAAACACGGTTTGTGCTAGCTTCTTGAAACTTGACACAGTAAAGCAGTTTCACGTTCTATATCTATGTTCTGTTTCCTCTTGATGTAGCACTCAGCAGTGACTGAGGAGAAACACTTTCATTGAAAGGGGTTGCCAAGCTTCCCAAAATTGCGAGTCTCCAGAAATCTCAGCAACTATTTTTTAACCCAAACTGGATGATACTTTCAGGTAATGATCAGTACACTAAGCCCATTTGGTTCCCCAAATTTCGTTCTTCTATGTTAAAGCGTTCGTTTCCAGTAACAGTTTGAATTTTGGCATTTCACTCTGTTTTCTCCTATATTGATAGATGTATTTGGAACTCTAAACCAAACACGGTTTGTGCTAGCTTCTTGAAACTTGACACAGTAAAGGAGTTTCACGTTCTATCTCTATGTTCTGTTTCCTCTTGATGTAGCACTCAGCAGTGACTGAGGAAAAACACTTTCATTGAAAGGGGTTGCCAAGCTTCCCAAAATTGCGAGTCTCCAGAAATCTCAGCAACTATTTTTTAACCCAAACTGGATGATACTTTCAGGTAATGATCAGTACACTAAGCTCACTTGGTTCCCCAAATTTCGTTGTTTTATGTTGAAGCGTTCGCTTCCAGTAACTGTTTGAATTTTGGCGTTTCACTCTGTTTTCTCCTATACTGACAGATGTATTTGGAACTCTAAACCAAACACGGTTTGTGCTAGCTTCTTGAAACTTGACACAGTAAAGCAGTTTCACGTTCTATCTCTATGTTCTGTTTCCTCTGGATGTAGCCCTAAGCAGTGACTGGGGAGAAATACTTTCATGAAAGGGGTTGCCAAGCTTCCAGAAATTACGAGTCTCCAGAAATCTCAGCAACTATGATTTCACCCATATTGGATGATACTTTCAGGTAATGATCAGTACACTAAGCCCACTTGGTTCGCCAAATTTCGTTCTTTTATGTTGAAGCGTTCGTTTCCAGTAACAGTTTGAATTTTGGCGTTTCACTCTGTTTTCTCTTATATTGATAGATGTATTTGGAACTCTAAACCAAACACGGTTTGTGCTAGCTTCTTGAAACTTGACACAGTAAAGCACTTTCACGTTCTATCTCTATGTTCTGTTTCCTCTGGATGTAGCCCTAAGTAGTGACTGGGGAAAAATACTTTCATTGAAAGGGGTTGCCAAGCTTCCAGATATTACGAGTCTCCAGAAATCTCAGCAACTATGATTTCACCCATATTGGATGGTACTTTCAGGTAATGATCAGTACACTAAGCCCACTTGGTTCGCCAAATTTCGTTCTTCTATGTTGAAGCGTTCGTTTCCAGTAACAGTTTGAATTTTGGCGTTTCACTCTGTTTTCTCCTATACTGACAGATGTATTTGGAACTCTAAATCAAACACGGTTTGTGCTAGCTTCTTGAAACTTGACACACTAAAGCAGTTTCACGTTCTATCTCTATGTTCTGTTTCCTCTTGATGTAGCCCTAAGCAGTGACTGGGGAGAAATACTTTCATTGAAAGGGGTTGCCAAGCTTCCAGAAATTACGAGTCTCCAGAAATCTCAGCAACTATGATTTCACCCATACTGGATGATACTTTCAGGTAATGATCAGTACACTAAGCCCACTTGGTTCGCCAAATTTCGTTCTTCTATGTTGAAGCGTTCGTTTCCAGTAACAGTTTGAATTTCGGCGTTTCACTCTGTTTTCTCCTATATTGATAGATGTATTTGGAACTCTAAACCAAACACGGTTTGTGCTAGCTTCTTGAAACTTGACACAGTAAAGCAGTTTCACGTTCTATCTTTATGTTCTGTTTCCTCTTCGATGTATCTCTCAGCAGTGACTGAGGAGAAACACTTTCATTGAAAGGGGTTGCCAAGCTTCCCAAAATTGCGAGTCTCCAGAAATCTCAGCAACTATTTTTTAACCCAAACTGGATGATACTTTCAGGTAATGATCAGTACACTAAGCTCACTTGGTTCCCCAAATTTCGTTCTTTTATGTTGAAGCGTTCGCTTCCAGTAACTGTTTGAATTTTGGCGTTTCACTCTGTTTTCTCCTATACTGACAGATGTATTTGGAACTCTAAACCAAACACGGTTTGTGCTAGCTTCTTGAAACTTGACACAGTAAAGCAGTTTCACGTTCTATCTCTATGTTCTGTTTCCTCTGGATGTAGCCCTAAGCAGTGACTGGGGAGAAATACTTTCATTGAAAGGGGTTGCCAAGCTTCCAGAAATTACGAGTCTCCAGAAATCTCAGCAACTATGATTTCACCCATATTGGATGATACTTTCAGGTAATGATCAGTACACTAAGCCCACTTGGTTCGCCAAATTTCGTTCTTCTATGTTGAAGCGTTCGTTTCCAGTAACAGTTTGAATTTTGGCGTTTCACTCTGTTTTCTCCTATACTGACAGATGTATTTGGAACTCTAAATCAAACAAGGTTTGTGCTAGCTTCTTGAAACTTGACACACTAAAGCAGTTTCACGTTCTATCTCTATGTTCTGTTTCCTCTTGATGTAGCCCTAAGCAGTGACTGGGGAGAAATACTTTCATTGAAAGGGGTTGCCAAGCTTCCAGAAATTACGAGTCTCCAGAAATCTCAGCAACTATGATTTCACCCATACTGGATGATACTTTCAGGTAATGATCAGTACACTAAGCCCACTTGGTTCGCCAAATTTCGTTCTTCTATGTTGAAGCGTTCGTTTCCAGTAACAGTTTGAATTTCGGCGTTTCACTCTGTTTTCTCCTATATTGATAGATGTATTTGGAAATCTAAACCAAACACGGTTTGTGCTAGCTTCTTGAAACTTGACACAGTAAAGCAGTTTCACGTTCTATCTCTATGTTCTGTTTCCTCTTGATGTAGCACTCAGCAGTGACTGAGGAGAAACACTTTCATTGAAAGGGGTTGCCATGCTTCCCAAAATTGCGAGTCTCCAGAAATCTCAGCAACTATTTTTTAACCCAAACTGGATGATACTTTCAGGTAATGATCAGTACACTAAGCTCACTTGGTTCCCTAAATTTCGTTCTTCTATGTTGATGCGTTCGCTTCCAGTAACTGTTTGAATTTTGGCGTTTCACTCTGTTTTCTCCTATACTGACAGATGTATTTGGAACTCTAAATCAAACACGGTTTGTGCTAGCTTCTTGAAACTTGACACAGTAATGCAGTTTCACGTTCTATCTCTATGTTCTGTCTCCTCTTGATGTAGCCCTAAGCAGTGACTGGGGAGAAACACTTTCATTGAAAGGGGTTGCCAAGCTTCCAAAAATTACGAGTCTCCAGAAATCTCAGCATCTATTTTTTCACCCAAACTTGATGATACTTTCAGGTAATGATGAGTACGCTAAGCCCACTGTGTTCCCCAAATTTCGTTCTTCTATGTTGAAGCGTTCGTTTCCAGTAACAGTTTGAATTTTGGCGTTTCACTCTGTTTTCTCCTATATTGATAGATGTATTTGGAACTCTAAACCAAACACGGTTTGTGCTAGCTTCTTGAAACTTGACACAGTAAAGCAGTTTCACGTTCTATATCTATGTTCTGTTTCCTATTGATGTAGCACTCAGCAGTGACTGAGGAGAAACACTTTCATTGAAAGGGGTTGCCAAGCTTCCCAAAATTGCGAGTCTCCAGAAATCTCAGCAACTATTTTTTAACCCAAACTGGATGATACTTTCAGGTAATGATCAGTACACTAAGCCCATTTGGTTCCCCAAATTTCGTTCTTCTATGTTAAAGCGTTCGTTTCCAGTAACAGTTTGAATTTTGGCGTTTCACTCTGTTTTCTCCTATATTGATAGATGTATTTGGAACTCTAAACCAAACACGGTTTGTGCTAGCTTCTTGAAACTTGACACAGTAAAGGAGTTTCACGTTCTATCTCTATGTTCTGTTTCCTCTTGATGTAGCACTCAGCAGTGACTGAGGAAAAACACTTTCATTGAAAGGGGTTGCCAAGCTTCCCAAAATTGCGAGTCTCCAGAAATCTCAGCAACTATGATTTCACCCATACTGGATGATACTTTCAGGTAATGATCAGTACACTAAGCCCACTTGGTTCGCCAAATTTCGTTCTTCTATGTTGAAGCGTTCGTTTCCAGTAACAGTTTGAATTTCGGCGTTTCACTCTGTTTTCTCCTATATTGATAGATGTATTTGGAACTCTAAACCAAACAGGGTTTGTGCTAGCTTCTTGAAACTTGACACAGTAAAGCAGTTTCACGTTCTATCTCTATGTTCTGTTTCCTCTTGATGTAGCACTCAGCAGTGACTGAGGAGAAACACTTTCATTGAAAGGGGTTGCCATGCTTCCCAAAATTGCGAGTCTCCAGAAATCTCAGCAACTATTTTTTAACCCAAACTGGATGATACTTTCAGGTAATGATCAGTACACTAAGCTCACTTGGTTCCCTAAATTTCGTTCTTCTATGTTGATGCGTTCGCTTCCAGTAACTGTTTGAATTTTGGCGTTTCACTCTGTTTTCTCCTATACTGACAGATGTATTTGGAACTCTAAATCAAACACGGTTTGTGCTAGCTTCTTGAAACTTGACACAGTAATGCAGTTTCACGTTCTATCTCTATGTTCTGTCTCCTCTTGATGTAGCCCTAAGCAGTGACTGGGGAGAAACACTTTCATTGAAAGGGGTTGCCAAGCTTCCAAAAATTACGAGTCTCCAGAAATCTCAGCATCTATTTTTTCACCCAAACTTGATGATACTTTCAGGTAATGATGAGTACGCTAAGCCCACTGTGTTCCCCAAATTTCGTTCTTCTATGTTGAAGCGTTCGTTTCCAGTAACAGTTTGAATTTTGGCGTTTCACTCTGTTTTCTCCTATATTGATAGATGTATTTGGAACTCTAAACCAAACACGGTTTGTGCTAGCTTCTTGAAACTTGACACAGTAAAGCAGTTTCACGTTCTATATCT
Source organism: Spermophilus citellus (assembly GCF_964194105.1). Taxonomy (NCBI): domain Eukaryota; kingdom Metazoa; phylum Chordata; class Mammalia; order Rodentia; family Sciuridae; genus Spermophilus; species Spermophilus citellus. The sequence goes on from NC_138182.1 coordinate 99,253,027, forward strand.
ATGTTCTGTTTCCTCTTGATGTAGCACTCAGCAGTGACTGAGGAGAAACACTTTCATTGAAAGGGGTTGCCAAGCTTCCCAAAATTGCGAGTCTCCAGAAATCTCAGCAACTATTTTTTAACCCAAACTGGATGATACTTTCAGGTAATGATCAGTACACTAAGCCCATTTGGTTCCCCAAATTTCGTTCTTCTATGTTAAAGCGTTCGTTTCCAGTAACAGTTTGAATTTTGGCGTTTCACTCTGTTTTCTCCTATATTGATAGATGTATTTGGAACTCTAAACCAAACACGGTTTGTGCTAGCTTCTTGAAACTTGACACAGTAAAGGAGTTTCACGTTCTATCTCTATGTTCTGTTTCCTCTTGATGTAGCACTCAGCAGTGACTGAGGAAAAACACTTTCATTGAAAGGGGTTGCCAAGCTTCCCAAAATTGCGAGTCTCCAGAAATCTCAGCAACTATTTTTTAACCCAAACTGGATGATACTTTCAGGTAATGATCAGTACACTAAGCTCACTTGGTTCCCCAAATTTCGTTGTTTTATGTTGAAGCGTTCGCTTCCAGTAACTGTTTGAATTTTGGCGTTTCACTCTGTTTTCTCCTATACTGACAGATGTATTTGGAACTCTAAACCAAACACGGTTTGTGCTAGCTTCTTGAAACTTGACACAGTAAAGCAGTTTCACGTTCTATCTCTATGTTCTGTTTCCTCTGGATGTAGCCCTAAGCAGTGACTGGGGAGAAATACTTTCATGAAAGGGGTTGCCAAGCTTCCAGAAATTACGAGTCTCCAGAAATCTCAGCAACTATGATTTCACCCATATTGGATGATACTTTCAGGTAATGATCAGTACACTAAGCCCACTTGGTTCGCCAAATTTCGTTCTTTTATGTTGAAGCGTTCGTTTCCAGTAACAGTTTGAATTTTGGCGTTTCACTCTGTTTTCTCCTATATTGATAGATGTATTTGGAACTCTAAACCAAACACGGTTTGTGCTAGCTTCTTGAAACTTGACACAGTAAAGCACTTTCACGTTCTATCTCTATGTTCTGTTTCCTCTGGATGTAGCCCTAAGTAGTGACTGGGGAAAAATACTTTCATTGAAAGGGGTTGCCAAGCTTTCAGAAATTACGAGTCTCCAGAAATCTCAGCAACTATGATTTCACCCAACCTTGATGATACTTTCAGGTAATGATCAGTACACTAAGCCCACTTGGTTCGCCAAATTTCGTTTTCTATGTTGAAGCGTTCGTTTCCAGTAACAGTTTGAATTTTGGCGTTTCACTCTGTTTTCTCCTATACTGACAGATGTATTTGGAACTCTAAATCAAACACGGTTTGTGCTAGCTTCTTGAAACTTGACACACTAAAGCAGTTTCACGTTCTATCTCTATGTTCTGTTTCCTCTTGATGTAGCCCTAAGCAGTGACTGGGGAGAAATACTTTCATTGAAAGGGGTTGCCAAGCTTCCAGAAATTACGAGTCTCCAGAAATCTCAGCAACTATGATTTCACCCATACTGGATGATACTTTCAGGTAATGATCAGTACACTAAGCCCACTTGGTTCGCCAAATTTCGTTCTTCTATGTTGAAGCGTTCGTTTCCAGTAACAGTTTGAATTTTGGCGTTTCACTCTGTTTTCTCCTATATTGATAGATGTATTTGGAACTCTAAACCAAACACGGTTTGTGCTAGCTTCTTGAAACTTGACACAGTAAAGCAGTTTCACGTTCTATCTTTATGTTCTGTTTCCTCTTCGATGTAGCTCTCAGCAGTGACTGAGGAGAAACACTTTCATTGAAAGGGGTTGCCAAGCTTCCCAAAATTGCGAGTCTCCAGAAATCTCAGCAACTATTTTTTAACCCAAACTGGATGATACTTTCAGGTAATGATCAGTACACTAAGCCCACTTGGTTCCCCAAATTTCGTTCTTCTATGTTAAAGCGTTCGTTTCCAGTAACAGTTTGAATTTTGGCGTTTCACTCTGTTTTCTCCTATATTGATAGATGTATTTGGAACTCTAAACCAAATACGGTTTGTGCTAGCTTCTTGAAACTTGACACAGTAAAGGGGTTTCACGTTCTATCTCTATGTTCTGTTTCCTCTTGATGTAGCACTCAGCAGTGACTGAGGAGAAACACTTTCATTGAAAGGGGTTGCCAAGCTTCCCAAAATTGCGAGTCTCCAGAAATCTCAGCAACTATTTTTTAACCCAAACTGGATGATACTTTCAGGTAATGATCAGTACACTAAGCTCACTTGGTTCCCCAAATTTCGTTCTTTTATGTTGAAGCGTTCGCTTCCAGTAACTGTTTGAATTTTGGCGTTTCACTCTGTTTTCTCCTATACTGACAGATGTATTTGGAACTCTAAACCAAACACGGTTTGTGCTAGCTTCTTGAAACTTGACACAGTAAAGCAGTTTCACGTTCTATCTCTATGTTCTGTTTCCTTTGGATGTAGCCCTAAGCAGTGACTGGGGAGAAATACTTTCATTGAAAGGGGTTGCCAAGCTTCCAGATATTACGAGTCTCCAGAAATCTCAGCAACTATGATTTCACCCATATTGGATGGTACTTTCAGGTAATGATCAGTACACTAAGCCCACTTGGTTCGCCAAATTTCGTTCTTCTATGTTGAAGCGTTCGTTTCCAGTAACAGTTTGAATTTTGGCGTTTCACTCTGTTTTCTCCTATACTGACAGATGTATTTGGAACTCTAAATCAAACACGGTTTGTGCTAGCTTCTTGAAACTTGACACACTAAAGCAGTTTCACGTTCTATCTCTATGTTCTGTTTCCTCTTGATGTAGCCCTAAGCAGTGACTGGGGAGAAATACTTTCATTGAAAGGGGTTGCCAAGCTTCCAGAAATTACGAGTCTCCAGAAATCTCAGCAACTATGATTTCACCCATACTGGATGATACTTTCAGGTAATGATCAGTACACTAAGCCCACTTGGTTCGCCAAATTTCGTTCTTCTATGTTGAAGCGTTCGTTTCCAGTAACAGTTTGAATTTCGGCGTTTCACTCTGTTTTCTCCTATATTGATAGATGTATTTGGAACTCTAAACCAAACACGGTTTGTGCTAGCTTCTTGAAACTTGACACAGTAAAGCAGTTTCACGTTCTATCTTTATGTTCTGTTTCCTCTTCGATGTATCTCTCAGCAGTGACTGAGGAGAAACACTTTCATTGAAAGGGGTTGCCAAGCTTCCCAAAATTGCGAGTCTCCAGAAATCTCAGCAACTATTTTTTAACCCAAACTGGATGATACTTTCAGGTAATGATCAGTACACTAAGCTCACTTGGTTCCCCAAATTTCGTTCTTTTATGTTGAAGCGTTCGCTTCCAGTAACTGTTTGAATTTTGGCGTTTCACTCTGTTTTCTCCTATACTGACAGATGTATTTGGAACTCTAAACCAAACACGGTTTGTGCTAGCTTCTTGAAACTTGACACAGTAAAGCAGTTTCACGTTCTATCTCTATGTTCTGTTTCCTCTGGATGTAGCCCTAAGCAGTGACTGGGGAGAAATACTTTCATTGAAAGGGGTTGCCAAGCTTCCAGAAATTACGAGTCTCCAGAAATCTCAGCAACTATGATTTCACCCATATTGGATGATACTTTCAGGTAATGATCAGTACACTAAGCCCACTTGGTTCGCCAAATTTCGTTCTTCTATGTTGAAGCGTTCGTTTCCAGTAACAGTTTGAATTTTGGCGTTTCACTCTGTTTTCTCCTATACTGACAGATGTATTTGGAACTCTAAATCAAACAAGGTTTGTGCTAGCTTCTTGAAACTTGACACACTAAAGCAGTTTCACGTTCTATCTCTATGTTCTGTTTCCTCTTGATGTAGCCCTAAGCAGTGACTGGGGAGAAATACTTTCATTGAAAGGGGTTGCCAAGCTTCCAGAAATTACGAGTCTCCAGAAATCTCAGCAACTATGATTTCACCCATACTGGATGATACTTTCAGGTAATGATCAGTACACTAAGCCCACTTGGTTCGCCAAATTTCGTTCTTCTATGTTGAAGCGTTCGTTTCCAGTAACAGTTTGAATTTCGGCGTTTCACTCTGTTTTCTCCTATATTGATAGATGTATTTGGAAATCTAAACCAAACACGGTTTGTGCTACCTTCTTGAAACTTGACACAGTAAAGCAGTTTCACGTTCTATCTCTATGTTCTGTTTCCTCTTGATGTAGCACTCAGCAGTGACTGAGGAGAAACACTTTCATTGAAAGGGGTTGCCATGCTTCCCAAAATTGCGAGTCTCCAGAAATCTCAGCAACTATTTTTTAACCCAAACTGGATGATACTTTCAGGTAATGATCAGTACACTAAGCTCACTTGGTTCCCTAAATTTCGTTCTTCTATGTTGATGCGTTCGCTTCCAGTAACTGTTTGAATTTTGGCGTTTCACTCTGTTTTCTCCTATACTGACAGATGTATTTGGAACTCTAAATCAAACACGGTTTGTGCTAGCTTCTTGAAACTTGACACAGTAATGCAGTTTCACGTTCTATCTCTATGTTCTGTCTCCTCTTGATGTAGCCCTAAGCAGTGACTGGGGAGAAACACTTTCATTGAAAGGGGTTGCCAAGCTTCCAAAAATTACGAGTCTCCAGAAATCTCAGCATCTATTTTTTCACCCAAACTTGATGATACTTTCAGGTAATGATGAGTACGCTAAGCCCACTGTGTTCCCCAAATTTCGTTCTTCTATGTTGAAGCGTTCGTTTCCAGTAACAGTTTGAATTTTGGCGTTTCACTCTGTTTTCTCCTATATTGATAGATGTATTTGGAACTCTAAACCAAACACGGTTTGTGCTAGCTTCTTGAAACTTGACACAGTAAAGCAGTTTCACGTTCTATATCTATGTTCTGTTTCCTATTGATGTAGCACTCAGCAGTGACTGAGGAGAAACACTTTCATTGAAAGGGGTTGCCAAGCTTCCCAAAATTGCGAGTCTCCAGAAATCTCAGCAACTATTTTTTAACCCAAACTGGATGATACTTTCAGGTAATGATCAGTACACTAAGCCCATTTGGTTCCCCAAATTTCGTTCTTCTATGTTAAAGCGTTCGTTTCCAGTAACAGTTTGAATTTTGGCGTTTCACTCTGTTTTCTCCTATATTGATAGATGTATTTGGAACTCTAAACCAAACACGGTTTGTGCTAGCTTCTTGAAACTTGACACAGTAAAGGAGTTTCACGTTCTATCTCTATGTTCTGTTTCCTCTTGATGTAGCACTCAGCAGTGACTGAGGAAAAACACTTTCATTGAAAGGGGTTGCCAAGCTTCCCAAAATTGCGAGTCTCCAGAAATCTCAGCAACTATGATTTCACCCATACTGGATGATACTTTCAGGTAATGATCAGTACACTAAGCCCACTTGGTTCGCCAAATTTCGTTCTTCTATGTTGAAGCGTTCGTTTCCAGTAACAGTTTGAATTTCGGCGTTTCACTCTGTTTTCTCCTATATTGATAGATGTATTTGGAACTCTAAACCAAACAGGGTTTGTGCTAGCTTCTTGAAACTTGACACAGTAAAGCAGTTTCACGTTCTATCTCTATGTTCTGTTTCCTCTTGATGTAGCACTCAGCAGTGACTGAGGAGAAACACTTTCATTGAAAGGGGTTGCCATGCTTCCCAAAATTGCGAGTCTCCAGAAATCTCAGCAACTATTTTTTAACCCAAACTGGATGATACTTTCAGGTAATGATCAGTACACTAAGCTCACTTGGTTCCCTAAATTTCGTTCTTCTATGTTGATGCGTTCGCTTCCAGTAACTGTTTGAATTTTGGCGTTTCACTCTGTTTTCTCCTATACTGACAGATGTATTTGGAACTCTAAATCAAACACGGTTTGTGCTAGCTTCTTGAAACTTGACACAGTAATGCAGTTTCACGTTCTATCTCTATGTTCTGTCTCCTCTTGATGTAGCCCTAAGCAGTGACTGGGGAGAAACACTTTCATTGAAAGGGGTTGCCAAGCTTCCAAAAATTACGAGTCTCCAGAAATCTCAGCATCTATTTTTTCACCCAAACTTGATGATACTTTCAGGTAATGATGAGTACGCTAAGCCCACTGTGTTCCCCAAATTTCGTTCTTCTATGTTGAAGCGTTCGTTTCCAGTAACAGTTTGAATTTTGGCGTTTCACTCTGTTTTCTCCTATATTGATAGATGTATTTGGAACTCTAAACCAAACACGGTTTGTGCTAGCTTCTTGAAACTTGACACAGTAAAGCAGTTTCACGTTCTATATCTATGTTCTGTTTCCTCTTGATGTAGCACTCAGCAGTGACTGAGGAGAAACACTTTCATTGAAAGGGGTTGCCAAGCTTCCCAAAATTGCGAGTCTCCAGAAATCTCAGCAACTATTTTTTAACCCAAACTGGATGATACTTTCAGGTAATGATCAGTACACTAAGCCCATTTGGTTCCCCAAATTTCGTTCTTCTATGTTAAAGCGTTCGTTTCCAGTAACAGTTTGAATTTTGGCGTTTCACTCTGTTTTCTCCTATATTGATAGATGTATTTGGAACTCTAAACCAAACACGGTTTGTGCTAGCTTCTTGAAACTTGACACAGTAAAGGAGTTTCACGTTCTATCTCTATGTTCTGTTTCCTCTTGATGTAGCACTCAGCAGTGACTGAGGAAAAACACTTTCATTGAAAGGGGTTGCCAAGCTTCCCAAAATTGCGAGTCTCCAGAAATCTCAGCAACTATTTTTTAACCCAAACTGGATGATACTTTCAGGTAATGATCAGTACACTAAGCTCACTTGGTTCCCCAAATTTCGTTGTTTTATGTTGAAGCGTTCGCTTCCAGTAACTGTTTGAATTTTGGCGTTTCACTCTGTTTTCTCCTATACTGACAGATGTATTTGGAACTCTAAACCAAACACGGTTTGTGCTAGCTTCTTGAAACTTGACACAGTAAAGCAGTTTCACGTTCTATCTCTATGTTCTGTTTCCTCTGGATGTAGCCCTAAGCAGTGACTGGGGAGAAATACTTTCATGAAAGGGGTTGCCAAGCTTCCAGAAATTACGAGTCTCCAGAAATCTCAGCAACTATGATTTCACCCATATTGGATGATACTTTCAGGTAATGATCAGTACACTAAGCCCACTTGGTTCGCCAAATTTCGTTCTTTTATGTTGAAGCGTTCGTTTCCAGTAACAGTTTGAATTTTGGCGTTTCACTCTGTTTTCTCCTATATTGATAGATGTATTTGGAACTCTAAACCAAACACGGTTTGTGCTAGCTTCTTGAAACTTGACACAGTAAAGCACTTTCACGTTCTATCTCTATGTTCTGTTTCCTCTGGATGTAGCCCTAAGTAGTGACTGGGGAAAAATACTTTCATTGAAAGGGGTTGCCAAGCTTTCAGAAATTACGAGTCTCCAGAAATCTCAGCAACTATGATTTCACCCAACCTTGATGATACTTTCAGGTAATGATCAGTACACTAAGCCCACTTGGTTCGCCAAATTTCGTTTTCTATGTTGAAGCGTTCGTTTCCAGTAACAGTTTGAATTTTGGCGTTTCACTCTGTTTTCTCCTATACTGACAGATGTATTTGGAACTCTAAATCAAACACGGTTTGTGCTAGCTTCTTGAAACTTGACACACTAAAGCAGTTTCACGTTCTATCTCTATGTTCTGTTTCCTCTTGATGTAGCCCTAAGCAGTGACTGGGGAGAAATACTTTCATTGAAAGGGGTTGCCAAGCTTCCAGAAATTACGAGTCTCCAGAAATCTCAGCAACTATGATTTCACCCATACTGGATGATACTTTCAGGTAATGATCAGTACACTAAGCCCACTTGGTTCGCCAAATTTCGTTCTTCTATGTTGAAGCGTTCGTTTCCAGTAACAGTTTGAATTTTGGCGTTTCACTCTGTTTTCTCCTATATTGATAGATGTATTTGGAACTCTAAACCAAACACGGTTTGTGCTAGCTTCTTGAAACTTGACACAGTAAAGCAGTTTCACGTTCTATCTTTATGTTCTGTTTCCTCTTCGATGTAGCTCTCAGCAGTGACTGAGGAGAAACACTTTCATTGAAAGGGGTTGCCAAGCTTCCCAAAATTGCGAGTCTCCAGAAATCTCAGCAACTATTTTTTAACCCAAACTGGATGATACTTTCAGGTAATGATCAGTACACTAAGCCCACTTGGTTCCCCAAATTTCGTTCTTCTATGTTGAAGCGTTCGTTTCCAGTAACAGTTTGAATTTTGGCGTTTCACTCTGTTTTCTCCTATATTGATAGATGTATTTGGACCTCTAAATCAAACTCGGTTTGTGCTAGCTTCTTGAAACTTGACACAGTAAAGCAGTTTCACGTTCTATCTCTATGTTCTGTTTCCTCTTGATGTAGCACTCAGCAGTGACTGAGGAGAAACACTTTCATTGAAAGGGGTTGCCAAGCTTCCCAAAATTGCGAGTCTCCAGAAATCTCAGCAACTATTTTTTAACCCAAACTGGATGATACTTTCAGGTAATGATCAGTACACTAAGCTCACTTGGTTCCCCAAATTTCGTTCTTTTATGTTGAAGCGTTCGCTTCCAGTAACTGTTTGAATTTTGGCGTTTCACTCTGTTTTCTCCTATACTGAAAGATGTATTTGGAACTCTAAATCAAACACGGTTTGTGCTAGCTTCTTGAAACTTGACACAGTAAAGCACTTTCACGTTCTATCTCTATGTTCTGTTTCCTCTGGATGTAGCCCTAAGCAGTGACTGGGGAGAAATACTTTCATTGACAGGGGTTGCCAAGCTTCCAGAAATTACGAGTCTCCAGAAATCTCAGCAACTATGATTTCACCCAACCTGGATGATACTTTCAGGTAATGATCAGTACACTAAGCCCACTTGGTTCGCCAAATTTCGTTCTTCTATGTTGAAGCGTTCGATTCCAGTAACAGTTTGAATTTTGGCGTTTTACTCTGTTTTCTCCTATATTGATAGATGTATTTGGAACTCTAAATCAAACACGGTTTGTGCTAGCTTCTTGAAACTTGACACAATAAAGCAGTTTCAAGTTCTATCTCTATGTTCTGTCTCCTCTTGATGTAGCCCTAAGCAGTGACTGGGGAGAAACACTTTCATTGAAAGGGGTTGCCAAGCTTCCAAAAATTACGAGTCTCCAGAAATCTCAGCATCTATTTTTTCACCCAAACTGGATGATACTTTCAGGTAATGATGAGTACGCTAAGCCCACTGGGTTCCCAAAATTTCGTTCTTCTATGTTGAAGCGTTCGTTTCCAGTAACAGTTTGAATTTTGGCATTTCACTCTGTTTTCTCCTATATTGATAGATGTATTTGGAACTCTAAACCAAACACGGTTTGTGCTAGCTTCTTGAAAATTGACACAGTAAAGCAGTTTCACGTTCTATCTCTATGTTCTGTTTCCTCTTGATGTAGCACTCAGCAGTGACTGAGGAGAACAACTTTCATTGAAAGGGGTTGCCAAGCCCCCCAAAACTGCGAGTCTCCAGAAATCTCAGCAACTATTTTTTCACCCAAACTGGATGATACTTTCAGGTAATGATCAGTACACTAAGCTCACTTGGTTAACACGGTTTGTGCTAGCTTCTTGAAACTTGACACAGTAAAGCAGTTTCAAGTTCTATCTCTTTGTTTTCTTTCCTCTTGATGTAGCACTCAGCAGTGACTGAGGAGAAACACTTTCATTGAAAGGGGTTGCCAAGCTTCCAGAAATTACGAGTCTCCAGAAATCTCAGCAACTATGATTTCACCCAAACTGGATGATACTTTCAGGTAATGATCAGTACACTAAGCCCACTTGGTTCCCCAAATTTCGTTCTTCTATGTTGATGCGTTCGCTTCCAGTAACTGTTTGAATTTTGGCGTTTCACTCTGTTTTCTCCTATACTGACAGATGTATTTGGAACTCTAAATCAAACACGGTTTGTGCTAGCTTCTTGAAACTTGACACAGTAAAGCAGTTTCACGTTCTATCACTATGTTCTGTTTCCTCTGTATGTAGCCCTAAGCAGTGACTGGGGAAAAATACTTTCATTGACAGGGGTTGCCAAGCTTCCAGAAATTACGAGTCTCCAGAAATCTCAGCAACTATGATTTCACCCAAACTGGATGATACTTTCAGGTAATGATCAGTACACTAAGCCCACTTGGTTCCCCAAATTTCGTTCTTCTATGTTGAAGCGTTCGTTTCCAGTAACAGTTTGAATTTTGGCGTTTCACTCTGTTTTCTCCTATATTGATAGATGTATTTGGAACTCTAACCCAAACACGGTTTGTGCTAGCTTCTTGAAACTTGACACAGTAAAGCAGTTTCACGTTCTATCTCTATGTTCTGTCTCCTCTTGATGTAGCCCTAAGCAGTGACTGGGGAGAAACACTTTCATTGAAAAGTGTTGCCAAGCTTCCAAAAATTACGAGTCTCCAGAAATCTCAGCATCTATTTTTTCACCCAAACTTGATGATACTTTCAGGTAATGATGAGTACGCTAAGCCCACTGGGTTCCCCAAATTTCGTTCTTCTATGTTGAAGCGTTCGTTTCCAGTAACAGTTTGAATTTTGGCGTTTCACTCTGTTTTCTCCTATATTGATAGATGTATTTGGAACTCTAAACCAAACACGGTTTGTGCTAGCTTCTTGAAACTTGACACAGTAAAGCAGTTTCACGTTCTATATCTATGTTCTGTTTCCTCTTGATGTAGCACTCAGCAGTGACTGAGGAGAAACACTTTCATTGAAAGGGGTTGCCAAGCTTCCCAAAATTGCGAGTCTCCAGAAATCTCAGCAACTATTTTTTAACCCAAACTGGATGATACTTTCAGGTAATGATCAGTACACTAAGCTCACTTGGTTCCCCAAATTTCGTTCTTTTATGTTGAAGCGTTCGCTTCCAGTAACTGTTTGAATTTTGGCGTTTCACTCTGTTTTCTCCTATATTGATAGATGTATTTGGAACTCTAAACCAAACACGGTTTGTGCTAGCTTCTTGAAACTTGACACAGTAAAGCAGTTTCACGTTCTATCTCTATGTTCTGTTTCCTCTTGATGTAGCACTCAGCAGTGACTGAGGAGAAACACTTTCATTGAAAGGGATTGCCATGCTTCCCAAAATTGCGAGTCTACAGAAATCTCAGCAACTATTTTTTAACCCAAACTGGATGATACTTTCAGGTAATGATCAGTACACTAAGCCCACTTGGTTCCCCAAATTTCGTTCTTTTATGTTGAAGCGTTCGCTTCCAGTAACTGTTTGAATTTTGGCGTTTCACTCTCTTTTCTCCTATACTGACAGATGTATTTGGAACTCTAAATCAAACACGGTTTGTGCTAGCTTCTTGAAACTTGACACAGTAAAGCACTTTCACGTTCTATCTCTATGTTCTGTTTCCTCTGGATGTAGCCCTAAGCAGTGACTGGGGAGAAATACTTTCATTGACAGGGGTTGCCAAGCTTCCAGAAATTACGAGTCTCCAGAAATCTCAGCAACTATGATTTCACCCAACCTGGATGATACTTTCAGGTAATGATCAGTACACTAAGCCCACTTGGTTCGCCAAATTTCGTTCTTCTATGTTGAAGCTTTCGATTCCAGTAACAGTTTGAATTTTGGCGTTTTACTCTGTTTTCTCCTATATTGATAGATGTATTTGGAACTCTAAATCAAACACGGTTTGTGCTAGCTTCTTGAAACTTGACAAAGTAAAGCAGTTTCACGTTCTATCTCTATGTTCTGTTTCCTCTTGATGTAGCACTCAGCAGTGACTGAGGAGAACAACTTTCATTGAAAGGGGTTGCCAAGCTCCCCAAAACTGCGAGTCTCCAGAAATCTCAGCAACTATTTTTTAACCCAAACTGGATGATACTTTCAGGTAATGATCAGTACACTAAGCTCACTTGGTTAACACGGTTTGTGCTAGCTTCTTGAAACTTGACACAGTAAAGCAGTTTCAAGTTCTATCTCTATGTTTTCTTTCCTCTTGATGTAGCACTCAGCAGTGACTGAGGAGAAACACTTTCATTGAAAGGGGTTGCCAAGCTTCCAGAAATTACGAGTCTCCAGAAATCTCAGCAACTATGATTTCACCCAAACTGGATGATACTTTCAGGTAATGATCAGTACACTAAGCCCACTTGGTTCCCCAAATTTCGTTCTTCTATGTTGATGCGTTCGCTTCCAGTAACTGTTTGAATTTTGGCGTTTCACTCTGTTTTCTCCTATACTGACAGATGTATTTGGAACTCTAAATCAAACACGGTTTGTGCTAGCTTCTTGAAACTTGACACAGTAAAGCAGTTTCACGTTCTATCACTATGTTCTCTTTCCTCTGGATGTATCCCTAAGCAGTGACTGGGGAAAAATACTTTCATTGACAGAGGTTGCCAAGCTTCCAGACATTACGAGTCTCCAGAAATCTCAGCAACTATGATTTCACCCAAACTGGATGATACTTTCAGGTAATGATCAGTACACTAAGCCCACTTGGTTCCCCAAATTTCGTTCTTCTATGTTGAAGCGTTCGTTTCCAGTAACAGTTTGAATTTTGGCGTTTCACTCTTTTTTCTCCTATATTGATAGATGTATTTGGAACTCTAACCCAAACACGGTTTGTGCTAGCTTCTTGAAACTTGACACAGTAAAGCAGTTTCACGTTCTATCTCTATGTTCTGTCTCCTCTTGATGTAGCCCTAAGCAGTGACTGGGGAGAAACACTTTCATTGAAAGGGGTTGCCAAGCTTCCAAAAATTACGAGTCTCCAGAAATCTCAGCATCTATTTTTTCACCCAAACTTGATTATACTTTCAGGTAATGATGAGTACGCTAAGCCCACTGGGTTCCCCAAATTTCGTTCTTCTATGTTGAAGCGTTCGTTTCCAGTAACAGTTTGAATTTTGGCGTTTCACTCTGTTTTCTCCTATATTGATAGATGTATTTGGAACTCTAAACCAAACACGGTTTGTGCTAGCTTCTTGAAACTTGACACGGTAAAGCAGTTTCACGTTCTATATCTATGTTCTGTTTCCTCTTGATGTAGCACTCAGCAGTGACTGAGGAGAAACACTTTCATTGAAAGGGGTTGCCAAGCTTCCCAAAATTGCGAGTCTCCAGAAATCTCAGCAACTATTTTTTAACCCAAACTGGATGATACTTTCAGGTAATGATCAGTACACTAAGCCCACTTGGTTCCCCAAATTTCGTTCTTCTATGTTAAAGCGTTCGTTTCCAGTAACAGTTTGAATTTTGGCGTTTCACTCTGTTTTCTCCTATATTGATACATGTATTTGGAACTCTAAACCAAACACGGTTTGTGCTAGCTTCTTGAAACTTGACACAGTAAAGCAGTTTCACGTTCTATCTCTATGTTCTGTTTCCTCTTGATGTAGCACTCAGCAGTGACTGAGGAGAAACACTTTCATTGAAAGTGGTTGCCAAGCTTCCCAAAATTGCGAGTCTCCAGAAATCTCAGCAACTATTTTTTAACCCAAACTGGATGATACTTTCAGGTAATGATCAGTACACTAAGCTCACTTGGTTCCCCAAATTTCGTTCTTTTATGTTGAAGCGTTCGCTTCCAGTAACTGTTTGAATTTTGGCGTTTCACTCTGTTTTCTCCTATACTGACAGATGTATTTGGAACTCTAAATCAAACACGGTTTGTGCTAGCTTCTTGAAACTTGACACAGTAAAGCAGTTTCACGTTCTGTCTCTATGTTCTGTTTCCTCTGGATGTAGCCCTAAGCAGTGACTGGGGAGAAATACTTTCATTGACAGGGGTTGCCAAGCTTCCAGAAATTTCGAGTCTCCAGAAATCTCAGCAACTATGATTTCACCCATACTGGATGATACTTTCAGGTAATGATCAGTACACTAAGCCCACTGGTTTCCCCAAATTTCGTTCTTCTATGTTGAAGCGTTCGTTTCCAGTAACAGTTTGAATTTTGGCGTTTCACTCTGTTTTCTCCTATATTGATAGATGTATTTGGAACTCTAAATCAAACACGGTTTGTGCTAGCTTCTTGAAACTTGACACAGTAAAGCAGTTTCACGTTCTATCTCTAGGTTCTGTTTCCTCTTCGATGTAGCACTCAGCAGTGACTGAGGAGAAACACTTTCATTGAAAGGGGTTGCCAAGTTTCCCAAAATTGCGAGTCTCCAGAAATCTCAGCAACTATTTTTTAACCCAAACTGGATGATACTTTCAGGTAATGATCAGTACACTAAGCTCACTTGGTTCCCCAAATTTCGTTCTTTTATGTTTAAGCGTTCGCTTCTAGTAACTGTTTGAATTTTGGCGTTTCACTCTGTTTTCTCCTATACTGACAGATGTATTTGGAACTCTAAATCAAACACGGTTTGTGCTAGCTTCTTGAAACTTGACACAGTAAAGCAGTTTCACGTTCTATCTCTATGTTCTGTTTCCTCTGGATGTAGCCCTAAGCAGTGACTGGGGAGAAATACTTTCATTGACAGGGGTTGCCAAGCTTCCAGAAATTACGAGTCTCCAGAAATCTCAGCAACTATGATTTCACCCAAACTGGATGATACTTTCAGGTAATAATAGGTACACTAAGCCCACTTGGTTCCCCAAATTTCGTTCTTCTATGTGGAAGCGTTCGTTTCCAGTAACAGTTTGAATTTTGGCATTTCACTCTGTTTTCTCCTATATTGATAGATGTATTTGGAACTCTAAATCAAACACGGTTTGTGCTACCTTCTTCAAACTTGACACAGTAAAGCAGTTTCAAGTTCTATCTATATGTTCTCTTTCCTCTTGATGTAGCACTCAGCAGTGACTGAGGAGAAACACTTTCATTGAAAGGGGTTGCCAAGCTTCCCAAAATTGCGAGTCTCCAGAAATCTCAGCAACTATTTTTTCACCCAAACTGGATGATACTTTCAGGTAATGATCAGTACACTAAGCTCACTTGGTTCCCCAAATTTCGTTCTTTTATGTTGAAGCGTTCGCTTCATGTAACTGTTTGAATTTTGGCGTTTCACTCTGTTTTCTCCTATACTGACAGATGTATTTGGAACTCTAAATCAAACACGGTTTGTGCTAGCTTCTTGAAACTTGACACACTAAAGCAGTTTCACGTTCTATCTCTATGTTCTGTTTCCTCTTGATGTAGCCCTAAGCAGTGACTGGGGAGAAATACTTTCATTGAAAGGGGTTGCCAAGCTTCCAGAAATTACGAGTCTCCAGAAATCTCAGCAACTATGATTTCACCCATACTGGATGATACTTTCAGGTAATGATCAGTACACTAAGCCCACTTGGTTCGCCAAATTTCGTTCTTCTATGTTGAAGCGTTCGTTTCCAGTAACAGTTTGAATTTTGGTGTTTCACTCTGTTTTCTCCTATATTGATAGATGTATTTGGAACTCTAAACCAAACACGGTTTGTGCTAGCTTCTTGAAACTTGACACAGTAAAGCAGTTTCACGTTCTATCTCTATGTTCTGTTTCCTCTTTGATGTAGCACTCAGCAGTGACTGAGGAGAAACACTTTCATTGAAAGGGGTTGCCAAGCTCCCCAAAACTGCGAGTCTCCAGAAATCTCAGCAAGTATTTTTTCACCCAAACTGGATGATACTTTCAGGTAATGATCAGTACACTAAGCTCACTTGGTTCCCCAAATTTCGTTCTTTTATGTTGAAGCGTTCACTTCCAGTAACTGTTTGAATTTTGGCGTTTCACTCTGTTTTCTCCTATACTGACAGATGTATTTGGAACTCTAAATCAAACACGGTTTGTGCTAGCTTCTTGAAACTTGACACAGTAAAGCAGTTTCAAGTTCTATCTCTATGTTTTCTTTCCTCTTGATGTAGCACTCAGCAGTGACTGAGGAGAAACACTTTCATTGAAAGGGGTTGCCAAGCTTCCAGAAATTACGAGTCTCCAGAAATCTCAGCAACTATGATTTCACCCAAACTGGATGATACTTTCAGGTAATGATCAGTACACTAAGCCCACTTGGTTCGCCAAATTTCGTTCTTCTATGTTGAAGCGTTCGTTTCCAGTAACAGTTTGAATTTTGGCGTTTTACTCTGTTTTCTCCTATATTGATAGATGTATTTGGAACTCTAAACCAAACACGGTTTGTGCTAGCTTCTTGAAACTTGACACAATAAAGCAGTTTCAAGTTCTATCTCTATGTTCTGTCTCCTCTTGATGTAGCCCTAAGCAGTGACTGGGGAGAAACACTTTCATTGAAAAGGGTTGATAAGCTTCCAAAAATTACGAGTCTCCAGAAATCTCAGCATCTATTTTTTCACCCAAACTGGATGATACTTTCAGGTAATGATGAGTACGCTAAGCCCA
Source organism: Spermophilus citellus (assembly GCF_964194105.1). Taxonomy (NCBI): domain Eukaryota; kingdom Metazoa; phylum Chordata; class Mammalia; order Rodentia; family Sciuridae; genus Spermophilus; species Spermophilus citellus. Next base: position 99,269,375 of record NC_138182.1, read on the forward strand.
CTGGGTTCCCAAAATTTCGTTCTTCTATGTTGAAGCGTTCGTTTCCAGTAACAGTTTGAATTTTGGCGTTTCACTCTGTTTTCTCCTATACTGATAGATGTATTTGGAACTCTAAACCAAACACGGTTTGTGCTAGCTTCTTGAAACTTGACAAAGTAAAGCAGTTTCACGTTCTATCTCTATGTTCTGTTTCCTCTTGATGTAGCACTCAGCAGTGACTGAGGAGAAACACTTTCATTGAAAGGGGTTGCCAAGCTCCACAAAACTGCGAGTCTCCAGAAATCTCAGCAACTATTTTTTCACCCAAACTGGATGATACTTTCAGGTAATGATCAGTACACTAAGCTCACTTGGTTCCCCAAATTTCGTTCTTTTATGTTGAAGCGTTCACTTCCAGTAACTGTTTGAATTTTGGCGTTTCACTCTCTTTTCTCCTATAATGACAGATGTATTTGGAACTCTAAATCAAACACGGTTTGTGCTAGCTTCTTGAAACTTGACACAGTAAAGCAGTTTCAAGTTCTATCTCTATGTTTTCTTTCCTCTTGATGTAGCACTCAGCAGTGACTGAGGAGAAACACTTTCATTGAAAGGGGTTGCCAAGCTTCAAGAAATTACGAGTCTCCAGAAATCTCAGCAACTATGATTTCACCCAAACCGGATGATACTTTCAGGTAATAATAGGTACACTAAGCCCATTTGGTTCCCCAAATTTCGTTCTTCTATGTTAACGCGTTCGTTTCCAGTAACAGTTTGAATTTTGGCGTTTCACTCTGTTTTCTCCTATATTGATACATGTATTTGGAACTCAAAACCAAACACGGTTTGTGCTAGCTTCTTGAAACTTGACACAGTAAAGCAGTTTCACGTTCTATCTCTATGTTCTGTTTCCTCTTGATGTAGCACTCAGCAGTGACTGAGGAGAAACACTTTCATTGAAAGGGGTTGCCAAGCTTCCCAAAATTGCGAGTCTCCAGAAATCTCAGCAACTATTTTTTAACCCAAACTGGATGATACTTTCAGGTAATGATCAGTACACTAAGCTCACTTGGTTCCCCAAATTTCGTTCTTTTATGTTGAAGCGTTCGCTTCCAGTAACTGTTTGAATTTTGGCGTTTCACTCTGTTTTCTCCTATACTGACAGATGTATTTGGAACTCTAAATCAAACACGGTTTGTGCTAGCTTCTTGAAACTTGACACAGTAAAGCAGTTTCACGTTCTGTCTCTATGTTCTGTTTCCTCTGGATGTAGCCCTAAGCAGTGACTGGGGAGAAACACTTTCATTGACAGGGGTTGCCAAGCTTCCAGAAATTACGAGTCTCCAGAAATCTCAGCAACTATGATTTCACCCATACTGGATGATACTTTCAGGTAATGATCAGTACACTAAGCCCACTGGGTTCCCCAAATTTCGTTCTTCTATGTTGAAGCGTTCGTTTCCAGTAACAGTTTGAATTTTGGCGTTTCACTCTGTTTTCTCCTATATTGATAGATGTATTTGGAACTCTAAATCAAACACGGTTTGTGCTAGCTTCTTGAAACTTGACACAGTAAAGCAGTTTCACGTTCTATCTCTATGTTCTGTTTCCTCTTCGATGTAGCACTCAGCAGTGACTGAGGAGAAACACTTTCATTGAAAGGGGTTGCCAAGCTTCCCAAAATTGCGAGTCTCCAGAAATCTCAGCAACTATGATTTCACCCAAACTGGATGATACTTTCAGGAAATGATCAGTACACTAAACCCACTTGGTTCCCCAAATTTCATTCTTCTATGTTGAAGCGTTCGTTTCCAGTAACAGTTTGAATTTTGGCGTTTCACTCTGTTTTCTCCTATATTGATAGATGTATTTGGAACTCTAACCCAAACACGGTTTGTGCTAGCTTCTTGAAACTTGACACAGTAAAGCAGTTTCACGTTCTATCTCTATGTTCCGTCTCCTCTTGATGTAGCCCTAAGCAGTGACTGGGGAGAAACACTTTCATTGAAGGGGGTTGCCAAGCTTCCAGAAATTACGAGTCTCCAGAAATCTCAGCAACTATGATTTCACCCAAACTGTATGATACTTTCAGGTAATGATCAGTACACTAAGCCCACTTGGTTCCCCAAATTTCGTTCTTCTATGTTGATGCGTTCGCTTCCAGTAACTGTTTGAATTTTGGCGTTTCACTCTGTTTTCTCCTATACTGATAGATGTATTTGGAACTCTAAATCAAACACGGTTTGTGCTAGCTTCTTGAAACTTGACACAGTAAAGCAGTTTCACGTTCTATCACTATGTTCTCTTTCCTCTGGATGTAGCCCTAAGCAGTGACTGGGGAAAAATACTTTCATTGACAGAGGTTGCCAAGCTTCCAGAAATTACGAGTCTCCAGAAATCTCAGCAACTATGATTTCACCCAAACTGGATGATACTTTCAGGTAATGATCAGTACACTAAGCCCACTTGGTTCCCCAAATTTCGTTCTTCTATGTTGAAGCGTTCGTTTCCAGTAACAGTTTGAATTTTGGCGTTTCACTCTGTTTTCTCCTATATTGATAGATGTATTTGGAACTCTAACCCAAACACGGTTTGTGCTAGCTTCCTGAAACTTGACACAGTAAAGCAGTTTCACGTTCTATCTCTATGTTCTGTCTCCTCTTGATGTAGCCCTAAGCAGTGACTGGGGAGAAACACTTTCATTGAAAGGGGTTGCCAAGCTTCCAAAAATTACGAGACTCCAGAAATCTCAGCATCTATTTTTTCACCCAAACTTGATGATACTTTCAGGTAATGATGAGTACGCTAAGCCCACTGGGTTCCCCAAATTTCGTTCTTCTATGTTGAAGCGTTCGTTTCCAGTAACAGTTTGAATTTTGGCGTTTCACTCTGTTTTCTCCTATATTGATAGATGTATTTGGAACTCTAAACCAAACACGGTTTGTGCTAGCTTCTTGAAACTTGACACAGTAAAGCAGTTTCACGTTCTATATCTATGTTCTGTTTCCTCTTGATGTAGCACTCAGCAGTGACTGAGGAGAAACACTTTCATTGAAAGGGGTTGCCAAGCTTCCCAAAATTGCGAGTCTCCAGAAATCTCAGCAACTATTTTTTAACCCAAACTGGATGATACTTTCAGGTAATGATCAGTACACTAAGCCCACTTGGTTCCCCAAATTTCGTTCTTCTATGTTAAAGCGTTCGTTTCCAGTAACAGTTTGAATTTTGGCGTTTCACTCTGTTTTCTCATATATTGATACATGTATTTGGTACTCTATACCAAACACGGTTTGTGCTAGCTTCTTGAAACTTGACACAGTAAAGCAGTTTCACGTTCTATCTCTATGTTCTGTTTCCTCTTGATGTAGCACTCAGCAGTGACTGAGGAGAAACACTTTCATTGAAAGGGGTTGCCAAGCTTCCCAAAATTGCGAGTCTCCAGAAATCTCAGCAACTATTTTTTAACCCAAACTGGATGATACTTTCAGGTAATGATCAGTACACTAAGCTCACTTGGTTCCCCAAATTTCGTTCTTTTATGTTGAAGCGTTCGCTTCCAGTAACTGTTTGAATTTTGGCGTTTCACTCTGTTTTCTCCTATACTGACAGATGTATTTGGAACTCTAAATCAAACACGGTTTGTGCTAGCTTCTTGAAACTTGACACAGTAAAGCAGTTTCACGTTCTGTCTCTCTTTTCTGTTTCCTCTGGATGTAGCCCTAAGCAGTGACTGGGGAGAAATACTTTCATTGACAGGGGTTGCCAAGCTTCCAGAAATTACGAGTCTCCAGAAATCTCAGCAACTATGATTTCACCCATACTGGATGATACTTTCAGGTAATGATCAGTACACTAAGCCCACTGGGTTCGCCAAATTTCGTTCTTCTATGTTGAAGCGTTCGTTTCCAGTAACAGTTTGAATTTTGGCGTTTCACTCTGTTTTCTCCTATATTGATAGATGTATTTGGAACTCTAAACCAAACACGGTTTGTGCTAGCTTCTTGAAACTTGACACAGTAAAGCAGTTTCACGTTCTATCTTTATGTTCTGTTTCCTCTTCGATGTAGCACTCAGCAGTGACTGAGGAGAAACACTTTCATTGAAAGGGGTTGCCAAGCTTCCCAAAATTGCGAGTCTCCAGAAATCTCAGCAACGATTTTTTAACCCAAACTGGATGATACTTTCAGGAAATGATCAGTACACTAAGCCCACTTGGTTCCCCGAATTTCGTTCTTCTATGTTGAAGCGTTCGTTTCCAGTAACAGTTTGAATTTTGGCGTTTCACTCTGTTTTCTCCTATATTGATAGATGTATTTGGAACTCTAAACCAAACACGGTTTGTGCTAGCTTCTGGAAACTTGACACAGTAAAGCAGTTTCACGTTCTATCTCTATGTTCTGTCTCCTCTTGATGTAGCCCTAAGCAGTGACTGGGGAGAAACACTTTCATTGAAAGGGGTTGCCAAGCTTCCAAAAATTACGAGTCTCCAGAAATCTCAACATCTATTTTTTCACCCAAACTTGATGATACTTTCAGGTAATGATGAGTAAGCTAAGCCCACTGTGTTCCCCAAATTTCGTTCTTCTATGTTGAAGCGTTCGTTTCCAGTAACAGTTTGAATTTTGGCGTTTCACTCTGTTTTCTCCTATATTGATAGATGTATTTGGAACTCTAAACCAAACACGGTTTGTGCTAGCTTCTTGAAACTTGACACAGTAAAGCAGTTTCACGTTCTATCTCTATGTTCTGTTTCCTCTTGATGTAGCACTCAGCAGTGACTGAGGAGAAACTCTTTCATTGAAAGGGGTTGCCAAGCTTCCCAAAATTGCGAGTCTCCAGAAATCTCAGCAACTATTTTTTAACCCAAACTGGATGATACTTTCAGGTAATGATCAGTACACTAAGCTCACTTGGTTCCCCAAATTTCGTTCTTTTATGTTGAAGCGTTCGCTTCCCGTAACTGTTTGAATTTTGGCGTTTCACTCTGTTTTCTCCTATACTGACAGATGTATTTGGAACTCTAAATCAAACACGGTTTGTGCTAGCTTCTTGAAACTTGACACAGTAAAGCAGTTTCACGTTCTATCTCTATGTTCTGTTTCCTCTTGATGTAGCCCTAAGCAGTGACTGGGGAGAAATACTTTCATTGACAGGGGTTGCCAAGCTTCCAGAAATTACGAGTCTCCAGAAATCTCAGCAACTATGATTTCACCCAAACTGGATGATACTTTCAGGTAATAATAGGTACACTAAGCCCACTTGGTTCCCCAAATTTCGTTCTTCTATGTTGAAGCGTTCGTTTCCAGTAACAGTTTGAATTTTGGCGTTTCACTCTGTTTTCTCCTATATTGATAGATGTATTTGGAACTCTAAATCAAACACGGTTTGTGCTACCTTCTTCAAACTTGACACAGTAAAGCAGTTTCAAGTTCTATCTATATGTTCTCTTTCCTCTTGATGTAGCACTCAGCAGTGACTGAGGAGAAACACTTTCATTGAAAGGGGTTGCCAAGCTTCCCAAAATTGCGAGTCTCCAGAAATCTCAGCAACTATTTTTTCACCCAAACTGGATGATACTTTCAGGTAATGATCAGTACACTAAGCTCACTTGGTTCCCCAAATTTCGTTCTTTTATGTTGAAGCGTTCGCTTCCAGTAACTGTTTGAATTTTGGCGTTTCACTCTGTTTTCTCCTATACTGACAGATGTATTTGGAACTCTAAATCAAACACGGTTTGTGCTAGCTTCTTGAAACTTGACACAGTAAAGCAGTTTCACGTTCTATCTCTATGTTCTGTTTCCTCTGGATGTAGCCCTAAGCAGTGACTGGGGAGAAATACTTTCATTGAAAGGGGTTGCCAAGCTTCCAGAAATTACGAGTCTCCAGAAATCTCAGCAACTATGATTTCACCCATACTGGATGATACTTTCAGGTAATGATCAGTACACTAAGCCCACTTGGTTCGCCAAATTTCGTTCTTCTATGTTGAAGCGTTCGTTTCCAGTAACAGTTTGAATTTTGGCGTTTCACTCTGTTTTCTCCTATATTGATAGATGTATTTGGAACTCTAAACCAAACACGGTTTGTGCTAGCTTCTTGAAACTTGACACAGTAAAGCAGTTTCACGTTCTATCTCTATGTTCTGTTTCCTCTTCGATGTAGCACTCAGCAGTGACTGAGGAGAAACACTTTCATTGAAAGGGGTTGCCAAGCTTCCCAAAATTGCGAGTCTCCAGAAATCTCAGCAACTATTTTTTAACCCAAACTGGATGATACTTTCAGGTAATGATCAGTACACTAAGCCCACTTGGTTCCCCAAATTTCGTTCTTTTATGTTGAAGCGTTCGCTTCCAGTAACTGTTTGAATTTTGGCGTTTCACTCTGTTTTCTCCTATATTGATAGATGTATTTGGAACTCTAAACCAAACACGGTTTGTGCTAGCTTCTTGAAACTTGACACAGTAAAGCAGTTTCACGTTCTATCTCTATGTTCTGTTTCCTCTTGATGTAGCACTCAGCAGTGACTGAGGAGAAACACTTTCATTGAAAGGGGTTGCCAAGCTTCCCAAAATTGCGAGTCTCCAGAAATCTCAGCAACTATTTTTTCACCCAAACTGGATGATACTTTCAGGTAATGATCAGTACACTAAGCTCACTTGGTTCCCCAAATTTCGTTCTTTTATGTTGAAGCGTTCGCTTCCAGTAACTGTTTGAATTTTGGCGTTTCACTCTGTTTTCTCCTATACTGACAGATGTATTTGGAACTCTAAATCAAACACGGTTTGTGCTAGCTTCTTGAAACTTGACACAGTAAAGCAGTTTCACGTTCTATCTCTATGTTCTGTTTCCTCTGGATGTAGCCCTAAGCAGTGACTGGGGAGAAATACTTTCATTGACAGGGGTTGCCAAGCTTCCAGAAATTACGAGTCTCCAGAAATCTCAGCAACTATGATTTCACCCAAACTGGATGATACTTTCAGGTAATAATAGGTACACTAAGCCCACTTGGTTCCCCAAATTTCGTTCTTCTATGTTGAAGCGTTCGTTTCCAGTAACAGTTTGAATTTTGGCGTTTCACTCTGTTTTCTCCTATATTTATAGATGTATTTGGAACTCTAAATCAAACACGGTTTGTGCTACCTTCTTCAAACTTGACACAGTAAAGCAGTTTCAAGTTCTATCTATATGTTCTCTTTCCTCTTGATGTAGCACTCAGCAGTGACTGAGGAGAAACACTTTCATTGAAAGGGGTTGCCAAGCTTCCCAAAATTGCGAGTCTCCAGAAATCTCAGCAACTATTTTTTCACCCAAACTGGATGATACTTTCAGGTAATGATCAGTACACTAAGCTCACTTGGTTCCCCAAATTTCGTTCTTTTATGTTGAAGCGTTCGCTTCCAGTAACTGTTTGAATTTTGGCGTTTCACTCTGTTTTCTCCTATACTGACAGATGTATTTGGAACTCTAAATCAAACACGGTTTGTGCTAGCTTCTTGAAACTTGACACAGTAAAGCAGTTTCACGTTCTATCTCTATGTTCTGTTTCCTCTGGATGTAGCCCTAAGCAGTGACTGGGGAGAAATACTTTCATTGACAGGGGTTGCCAAGCTTCCAGAAATTACGAGTCTCCAGAAATCTCAGCAACTATGATTTCACCCATACTGGATGATACTTTCAGGTAATGATCAGTACACTAAGCCCACTTGGTTCGCCAAATTTCGTTCTTCTATGTTGAAGCGTTCGTTTCCAGTAACAGTTTGAATTTTGGCGTTTCACTCTGTTTTCTCCTATATTGATAGATGTATTTGGAACTCTAAACCAAACACGGTTTGTGCTAGCTTCTTGAAACTTGACACAGTAAAGCAGTTTCACGTTCTATCTCTATGTTCTGTTTCCTCTTCGATGTAGCACTCAGCAGTGACTGAGGAGAAACACTTTCATTGAAAGGGGTTGCCAAGCTTCCCAAAATTGCGAGTCTCCAGAAATCTCAGCAACTATTTTTTAACCCAAACTGGATGATACTTTCAGGTAATGATCAGTACACTAAGCCCACTTGGTTCCCCAAATTTCGTTCTTTTATGTTGAAGCGTTCGCTTCCAGTAACTGTTTGAATTTTGGCGTTTCACTCTGTTTTCTCCTATATTGATAGATGTATTTGGAACTCTAAACCAAACACGGTTTGTGCTAGCTTCTTGAAACTTGACACAGTAAAGCAGTTTCACGTTCTATCTCTATGTTCTGTTTCCTCTTGATGTAGCACACAGCAGTGACTGAGGAGAAACACTTTCATTGAAAGGGGTTGCCAAGCTTCCCAAAATTGCGAGTCTCCAGAAATCTCAGCAACTATTTTTTCACCCAAACTGGATGATACTTTCAGGTAATGATCAGTACACTAAGCTAACTTGGTTCCCCAAATTTCGTTCTTTTATGTTGAAGCGTTCGCTTCCAGTAACTGTTTGAATTTTGGCGTTTCACTCTGTTTTCTCCTATACTGACAGATGTATTTGGAACTCTAAATCAAACACGGTTTGTGCTAGCTTCTTGAAACTTGACACAGTAAAGCAGTTTCACGTTCTATCTCTATGTTCTGTTTCCTCTGGATGTAGCCCTAAGCAGTGACTGGGGAGAAATACTTTCATTGACAGGGGTTGCCAAGCTTCCAGAAATTACGAGTCTCCAGAAATCTCAGCAACTATGATTTCACCCAAACTGGATGATACTTTCAGGTAATAATAGGTACACTAAGCCCACTTGGTTCCCCAAATTTCGTTCTTCTATGTTGAAGCGTTCGTTTCCAGTAACAGTTTGAATTTTGGCGTTTCACTCTGTTTTCTCCTATATTTATAGATGTATTTGGAACTCTAAATCAAACACGGTTTGTGCTACCTTCTTCAAACTTGACACAGTAAAGCAGTTTCAAGTTCTATCTATATGTTCTCTTTCCTCTTGATGTAGCACTCAACAGTGACTGAGGAGAAACACTTTCATTGAAAGGGGTTGCCAAGCTTCCCAAAATTGCGAGTCTCCAGAAATCTCAGCAACTATTTTTTCACCCAAACTGGATGATACTTTCAGGTAATGATCAGTACACTAAGCTCACTTGGTTCCCCAAATTTCGTTCTTTTATGTTGAAGCGTTCGCTTCCAGTAACTGTTTGAATTTTGGCGTTTAACTCTGTTTTCTCCTATACTGACAGATGTATTTGGAACTCTAAATCAAACACGGTTTGTGCTAGCTTCTTGAAACTTGACACACTAAAGCAGTTTCACGTTCTATCTCTATGTTCTGTTTCCTCTTGATGTAGCCCTAAGCAGTGACTGGGGAGAAATACTTTCATTGAAAGGGGTTGCCAAGCTTCCAGAAATTACGAGTCTCCAGAAATCTCAGCAACTATGATTTCACCCACACTGGATGATACTTTCAGGTAATGATCAGTACACTAAGCCCACTTGGTTCGCCAAATTTCGTTCTTCTATGTTGAAGCGTTCGTTTCCAGTAACAGTTTGAATTTTGGTGTTTCACTCTGTTTTCTCCTATATTGATAGATGTATTTGGAACTCTAAACCAAACACCGTTTGTGCTAGCTTCTTGAAACTTGACACAGTAAAGCAGTTTCACGTTCTATCTCTATGTTCTGTTTCCTCTTGATGTAGCACTCAGCAGTGACTGAGGAGAAACACTTTCATTGAAAGGGGTTGCCAAGCTTCCAGAAATTACGAGTCTCCAGAAATCTCAGCAACTATGATTTCACCCAAACTGGATGATACTTTCAGGTAATGATCAGTACACTAAGCCCACTTGGTTCCCCAAATTTCGTTCTTCTATGTTGATGCGTTCGCTTCCAGTAACTGTTTGAATTTTGGCGTTTCACTCTGTTTTCTCCTATACTGACAGATGTATTTGGAACTCTAAATCAAACACGGTTTGTGCTAGCTTCTTGAAACTTGACACACTAAAGCAGTTTCACGTTCTATCTCTATGTTCTGTTTCCTCTTGATGTAACACTCAGCAGTGACTGAGGAGAAACACTTTCATTGAAAGGGGTTGCCAAGCTTCCCAAAATTGCGAGTCTCCAGAAATCTCAGCAACTATTTTTTCACCCAAACTGGATGATACTTTCAGGTAATGATCAGTACACTAAGCTCACTTGGTTCCCCAAATTTCGTTCTTTTATGTTGAAGCGTTCGCATCCAGTAACTGTTTGAATTTTGGCGTTTCACTCTGTTTTCTCCTATACTGACAGATGTATTTGGAACTCTAAATCAAACACGGTTTGTGCTAGCTTCTTGAAACTTGACACACTAAAGCAGTTTCAAGTTCTATCTCTATGTTCTGTTTCCTCTGGATGTAGCCCTAAGCAGTGACTGGGGAGAAATACTTTCATTGAAAGGGGTTGCCAAGCTTCCAGAAATTACGAGTCTCCAGAAATCTCAGCAACTATGATTTCACCCAAACTGGATGATACTTTCAGGTAATGATCAGTACACTAAGCCCACTTGGTTCACCAAATTTCGTTCTTCTATGTTGAAGCGTTCGTTTCCAGTAACAGTTTGAATTTTGGCGTTTCACTCTGTTTTCTCCTATATTGATAGATGTATTTGGAACTCTAAACCAAACACGGTTTGTGCTAGCTTCTTGAAACTTGACACAATAAAGCAGTTTCACGTTCTATCTCTATGTTCTGTTTCCTCTTCGATGTAGCACTCAGCAGTGACTGAGGAGAAACACTTTCATTGAAAGGGGTTGCCAAGCTTCCCAAAATTGCGAGTCTCCAGAAATCTCAGCAACTATTTTTTAACCCAAACTGGATGATACTTTCAGGTAATGATCAGTACACTAAGCCCACTTGGTTCCCCAAATTTCGTTCTTCTATGTTGAAGCGTTCGTTTCCAGTAACAGTTTGAAATTTGGCGTTTCACTCTGTTTTCTCCTATATTGATAGATGTATTTGGAACTCTAAACCAAACACGGTTTGTGCTAGCTTCTTGAAACTTGACACAGTAAAGCAGTTTCACGTTCTATCTCTATGTTCTGTTTCCTCTTGATGTAGCACTCAGCAGTGACTGAGGAGAAACACTTTCATTGAAAGGGGTTGCCAAGCTTCCCAAAATTGCGAGTCTCCAGAAATCTCAGCATCTATTTTTTCACCCAAACTGGATGATACTTTCAGGTAATGATGAGTACGCTAAGCCCACTGGGTTCCCAAAATTTCGTTCTTCTATGTTGAAGCGTTCGTTTCCAGTAACAGTTTGAATTTTGGCGTTTCACTCTGTTTTCTCCTATATTGATAGATGTATTTGGAACTCTAAACCAAACACGGTTTGTGCTAGCTTCTTGAAACTTGACACAGTAAAGCAGTTTCACGTTCTATCTCTATGTTCTGTTTCCTCTTGATGTAGCACTCAGCAGTGACTGAGGAGAAACACTTTCATTGAAAGGGGTTGCCAAGCTCCCCAAAACTGCGAGTCTCCAGAAATCTCAGCAACTATTTTTTCACCCAAACTGGATGATACTTTCAGGTAATGATCAGTACACTAAGCTCACTTGGTTCCCCAAATTTCGTTCTTTTATGTTGAAGCGTTCACTTCCAGTAACTGTTTGAATTTTGGCGTTTCACTCTGTTTTCTCCTATACTGACAGATGTATTTGGAACTCTAAATCAAACACGGTTTGTGCTAGCTTCTTGAAACTTGACACAGTAAAGCAGTTTCAAGTTCTATCTCTATGTTTTCTTTCCTCTTTATGTAGCACTCAGCAGTGACTGAGGAGAAACACTTTCATTGAAAGGGGTTGCCAAGCTTCCAGAAATTACGAGTCTCCAGAAATCTCAGCAACTATGATTTCACCCAAACTGGATGATACTTTCAGGTAATGATCAGTACACTAAGCCCACTTGGTTCCCTAAATTTCGTTCTTCTATGTTGATGCGTTCGCTTCCAGTAACTGTTTGAATTTTGGCGTTTCACTCTGTTTTCTCCTATACTGACAGATGTATTTGGAACTCTAAACCAAACACGGTTTGTGCTAGCTTCTTGAAACTTGACACACTAAAGCAGTTTCACGTTCTATCTCTATGTTCTGTTTCCTCTTGATGTAGCACTCAGCAGTGACTGAGGAGAAACACTTTCATTGAAAGGGGTTGCCAAGCTTCCAGAAATTACGAGTCTCCAGAAATCTCAGCAACTATGATTTCACCCAAACTGGATGATACTTTCAGGTAATGATCAGTACACTAAGCCCACTTGGTTCCCCAAATTTCGTTCTTCTATGTTGATGCGTTCGCTTCCAGTAACTGTTTGAATTTTGGCGTTTCACTCTGTTTTCTCCTATACTGACAGATGTATTTGGAACTCTAAATCAAACACGGTTTGTGCTAGCTTCTTGAAACTTGACACACTAAAGCAGTTTCACGTTCTATCTCTATGTTCTGTTTCCTCTTGATGTAACACTCAGCAGTGACTGAGGAGAAACACTTTCATTGAAAGGGGTTGCCAAGCTTCCCAAAATTGCGAGTCTCCAGAAATCTCAGCAACTATTTTTTCACCCAAACTGGATGATACTTTCAGGTAATGATCAGTACACTAAGCTCACTTGGTTCCCCAAATTTCGTTCTTTTATGTTGAAGCGTTCGCTTCCAGTAACTGTTTGAATTTTGGCATTTCACTCTGTTTTCTCCTATACTGACAGATGTATTTGGAACTCTAAATCAAACACGGTTTGTGCTAGCTTCTTGAAACTTGACACACTAAAGCAGTTTCAAGTTCTATCTCTATGTTCTGTTTCCTCTGGATGTAGCCCTAAGCAGTGACTGGGGAGAAATACTTTCATTGAAAGGGGTTGCCAAGCTTCCAGAAATTACGAGTCTCCAGAAATCTCAGCAACTATGATTTCACCCAAACTGGATGATACTTTCAGGTAATGATCAGTACACTAAGCCCACTTGGTTCACCAAATTTCGTTCTTCTATGTTGAAGCGTTCGTTTCCAGTAACAGTTTGAATTTTGGCGTTTCACTCTGTTTTCTCCTATATTGATAGATGTATTTGGAACTCTAAACCAAACACGGTTTGTGCTAGCTTCTTGAAACTTGACACAATAAAGCAGTTTCACGTTCTATCTCTATGTTCTGTTTCCTCTTCGATGTAGCACTCAGCAGTGACTGAGGAGAAACACTTTCATTGAAAGGGGTTGCCAAGCTTCCCAAAATTGCGAGTCTCCAGAAATCTCAGCAACTATTTTTTAACCCAAACTGGATGATACTTTCAGGTAATGATCAGTACACTAAGCCCACTTGGTTCCCCAAATTTCGTTCTTCTATGTTGAAGCGTTCGTTTCCAGTAACAGTTTGAAATTTGGCGTTTCACTCTGTTTTCTCCTATATTGATAGATGTATTTGGAACTCTAAACCAAACACGGTTTGTGCTAGCTTCTTGAAACTTGACACAGTAAAGCAGTTTCACGTTCTATCTCTATGTTCTGTTTCCTCTTGATGTAGCACTCAGCAGTGACTGAGGAGAAACACTTTCATTGAAAGGGGTTGCCAAGCTCCCCAAAACTGCGAGTCTCCAGAAATCTCAGCAACTATTTTTTCACCCAAACTGGATGATACTTTCAGGTAATGATCAGTACACTAAGCTCACTTGGTTCCCCAAATTTCGTTCTTTTATGTTGAAGCGTTCACTTCCAGTAACTGTTTGAATTTTGGCGTTTCACTCTGTTTTCTCCTATACTGACAGATGTATTTGGAACTCTAAATCAAACACGGTTTGTGCTAGCTTCTTGAAACTTGACACAGTAAAGCAGTTTCAAGTTCTATCTCTATGTTTTCTTTCCTCTTTATGTAGCACTCAGCAGTGACTGAGGAGAAACACTTTCATTGAAAGGGGTTGCCAAGCTTCCAGAAATTACGAGTCTCCAGAAATCTCAGCAACTATGATTTCACCCAAACTGGATGATACTTTCAGGTAATGATCAGTACACTAAGCCCACTTGGTTCCCTAAATTTCGTTCTTCTATGTTGATGCGTTCGCTTCCAGTAACTGTTTGAATTTTGGCGTTTCACTCTGTTTTCTCCTATACTGACAGATGTATTTGGAACTCTAAACCAAACACGGTTTGTGCTAGCTTCTTGAAACTTGACACACTAAAGCAGTTTCACGTTCTATCTCTATGTTCTGTTTCCTCTTGATGTAGCACTCAGCAGTGACTGAGGAGAAACACTTTCATTGAAAGGGGTTGCCAAGCTTCCAGAAATTACGAGTCTCCAGAAATCTCAGCAACTATGATTTCACCCAAACTGGATGATACTTTCAGGTAATGATCAGTACACTAAGCCCACTTGGTTCCCCAAATTTCGTTCTTCTATGTTGATGCGTTCGCTTCCAGTAACTGTTTGAATTTTGGCGTTTCACTCTGTTTTCTCCTATACTGACAGATGTATTTGGAACTCTAAATCAAACACGGTTTGTGCTAGCTTCTTGAAACTTGACACACTAAAGCAGTTTCACGTTCTATCTCTATGTTCTGTTTCCTCTTGATGTAACACTCAGCAGTGACTGAGGAGAAACACTTTCATTGAAAGGGGTTGCCAAGCTTCCCAAAATTGCGAGTCTCCAGAAATCTCAGCAACTATTTTTTCACCCAAACTGGATGATACTTTCAGGTAATGATCAGTACACTAAGCTCACTTGGTTCCCCAAATTTCGTTCTTTTATGTTGAAGCGTTCGCTTCCAGTAACTGTTTGAATTTTGGCATTTCACTCTGTTTTCTCCTATACTGACAGATGTATTTGGAACTCTAAATCAAACACGGTTTGTGCTAGCTTCTTGAAACTTGACACACTAAAGCAGTTTCAAGTTCTATCTCTATGTTCTGTTTCCTCTGGATGTAGCCCTAAGCAGTGACTGGGGAGAAATACTTTCATTGAAAGGGGTTGCCAAGCTTCCAGAAATTACGAGTCTCCAGAAATCTCAGCAACTATGATTTCACCCAAACTGGATGATACTTTCAGGTAATGATCAGTACACTAAGCCCACTTGGTTCACCAAATTTCGTTCTTCTATGTTGAAGCGTTCGTTTCCAGTAACAGTTTGAATTTTGGCGTTTCACTCTGTTTTCTCCTATATTGATAGATGTATTTGGAACTCTAAACCAAACACGGTTTGTGCTAGCTTCTTGAAACTTGACACAATAAAGCAGTTTCACGTTCTATCTCTATGTTCTGTTTCCTCTTCGATGTAGCACTCAGCAGTGACTGAGGAGAAACACTTTCATTGAAAGGGGTTGCCAAGCTTCCCAAAATTGCGAGTCTCCAGAAATCTCAGCAACTATTTTTTAACCCAAACTGGATGATACTTTCAGGTAATGATCAGTACACTAAGCCCACTTGGTTCCCCAAATTTCGTTCTTCTATGTTGAAGCGTTCGTTTCCAGTAACAGTTTGAAATTTGGCGTTTCACTCTGTTTTCTCCTATATTGATAGATGTATTTGGAACTCTAAACCAAACACGGTTTGTGCTAGCTTCTTGAAACTTGACACAGTAAAGCAGTTTCACGTTCTATCTCTATGTTCTGTTTCCTCTTGATGTAGCACTCAGCAGTGACTGAGGAGAAACACTTTCATTGAAAGGGGTTGCCAAGCTTCCCAAAATTGCGAGTCTCCAGAAATCTCAGCATCTATTTTTTCACCCAAACTGGATGATACTTTCAGGTAATGATGAGTACGCTAAGCCCACTGGGTTCCCAAAATTTCGTTCTTCTATGTTGAAGCGTTCGTTTCCAGTAACAGTTTGAATTTTGGCGTTTCACTCTGTTTTCTCCTATATTGATAGATGTATTTGGAACTCTAAACCAAACACGGTTTGTGCTAGCTTCTTGAAACTTGACACAGTAAAGCAGTTTCACGTTCTATCTCTATGTTCTGTTTCCTCTTGATGTAGCACTCAGCAGTGACTGAGGAGAAACACTTTCATTGAAAGGGGTTGCCAAGCTCCCCAAAACTGCGAGTCTCCAGAAATCTCAGCAACTATTTTTTCACCCAAACTGGATGATACTTTCAGGTAATGATCAGTACACTAAGCTCACTTGGTTCCCCAAATTTCGTTCTTTTATGTTGAAGCGTTCACTTCCAGTAACTGTTTGAATTTTGGCGTTTCACTCTGTTTTCTCCTATACTGACAGATGTATTTGGAACTCTAAATCAAACACGGTTTGTGCTAGCTTCTTGAAACTTGACACAGTAAAGCAGTTTCAAGTTCTATCTCTATGTTTTCTTTCCTCTTTATGTAGCACTCAGCAGTGACTGAGGAGAAACACTTTCATTGAAAGGGGTTGCCAAGCTTCCAGAAATTACGAGTCTCCAGAAATCTCAGCAACTATGATTTCACCCAAACTGGATGATACTTTCAGGTAATGATCAGTACACTAAGCCCACTTGGTTCCCCAAATTTCGTTCTTCTATGTTGATGCGTTCGCTTCCAGTAACTGTTTGAATTTTGGCGTTTCACTCTGTTTTCTCCTATACTGACAGATGTATTTGGAACTCTAAATCAAACACGGTTTGTGCTAGCTTCTTGAAACTTGACACACTAAAGCAGTTTCACGTTCTATCTCTATGTTCTGTTTCCTCTTGATGTAGCACTCAGCAGTGACTGAGGAGAAACACTTTCATTGAAAGGGGTTGCCAAGCTTCCCAAAATTGCGAGTCTCCAGAAATCTCAGCAACTATTTTTTCACCCAAACTGGATGATACTTTCAGGTAATGATCAGTACACTAAGCTCACTTGGTTCCCCAAATTTCGTTCTTTTATGTTGAAGCGTTCGCTTCCAGTAACTGTTTGAATTTTGGCGTTTCACTCTGTTTTCTCCTATACTGACAGATGTATTTGGAACTCTAAATCAAACACGGTTTGTGCTAGCTTCTTGAAACTTGACACACTAAAGCAGTTTCACGTTCTATCTCTATGTTCTGTTTCCTCTTCGATATAGCACTCAGCAGTGACTGAGGAGAAACACTTTCATTGAAAGGGGTTGCCAAGCTTCCCAAAATTGCGAGTCTCCAGAAATCTCAGCAACTATTTTTTAACCCAAACTGGATGATACTTTCAGGTAATGATCAGTACACTAAGCCCACTTGGTTCCCCAAATTTCGTTCTTCTATGTTGAAGCGTTCGTTTCCAGTAACAGTTTGAAATTTGGCGTTTCACTCTGTTTTCTCCTATATTGATAGATGTATTTGGAACTCTAAACCAAACACGGTTTGTGCTAGCTTCTTGAAACTTGACACAGTAAAGCAGTTTCACGTTCTATCTCTATGTTCTGTTTCCTCTTGATGTAGCACTCAGCAGTGACTGAGGAGAAACACTTTCATTGAAAGGGGTTGCCAAGCTTCCCAAAATTGCGAGTCTCCAGAAATCTCAGCAACTATTTTTTAACCCAAACTGGATGATACTTTCAGGTAATGATCAGTACACTAAGCCCACTTGGTGCCCCAAATTTCGTTCTTTTATGTTGAAGCGTTCGCTTCCAGTAACTGTTTGAATTTTGGCGTTTCACTCTGTTTTCTCCTATATTGATAGATGTATTTGGAACTCTAAACCAAACACGGTTTGTGCTAGCTTCTTGAAACTTGACACAGTAAAGCAGTTTCAAGTTCTATCTATATGTTCTGTTTCCTCTTGATGTAGCACTCAGCAGTGACTGAGGAGAAACACTTTCATTGAAAGGGGTTGCCAAGCTTCCCAAAATTGCGAGTCTCCAGAAATCTCAGCAACTATTTTTTAACCCAAACTGGATGATACTTTCAGGTAATGATCAGTACACTAAGCTCACTTGGTTCCCCAAATTTCGTTCTTTTATGTTGAAGCGTTCGCTTCCAGTAACTGTTTGAATTTTGGCGTTTCACTCTGTTTTCTCCTATACTGACAGATGTATTAGGAACTCTAAACCAAACACGGTTTGTGCTAGCTTCTTGAAACTTGACACAGTAAAGCAGTTTCACGTTCTATCTCTATGTTCTGTTTCCTCTGGATGTAGCCCTAAGCAGTGACTGGGGAGAAATACTTTCATTGACAGGGGTTGCCAAGCTTCCAGAAATTACGAGTCTCAAGTAATCTCAGCAACTATGATTTCACCCAACCTGGATGATAGTTTCAGGTAATGATCAGTACACTAAGCCCACTTGGTTCGCCAAATTTCGTTCTTCTATGTTGAAGCGTTCGTTTCCAGTAACAGTTTGAATTTTGGCGTTTCACTCTGTTTTCTCCTATACTGACATATGTATTTGGAACTCTAAATCAAACACGATTTGTGCTAGCTTCTTGAAACTTGACACACTAAAGCAGTTTCACGTTCTATCTCTATGTTCTGTTTCCTCTTGATGTAGCCCTAAGCAGTGACTGGGGAGAAATACTTTCATTGAAAGGGGTTGCCAAGCTCCCCAAAACTGCGAGTCTCCAGAAATCTCAGCAACTATTTTTTCACCCAAACTGGATGATACTTTCAGGTAATGATCAGTACACTAAGCTCACTTGGTTCCCCAAATTTCGTTCTTTTATGTTGAAGCGTTCACTTCCAGTAACTGTTTGAATTTTGGCGTTTCACTCTGTTTTCTCCTATACTGACAGATGTATTTGGAACTCTAAATCAAACACGGTTTGTGCTAGCTTCTTGAAACTTGACACAGTAAAGCAGTTTCAAGTTCTATCTCTATGTTTTCTTTCCTCTTTATGTAGCACTCAGCAGTGACTGAGGAGAAACACTTTCATTGAAAGGGGTTGCCAAGCTTCCAGAAATTACGAGTCTCCAGAAATCTCAGCAACTATGATTTCACCCAAACTGGATGATACTTTCAGGTAATGATCAGTACACTAAGCCCACTTGGTTCCCCAAATTTCGTTCTTCTATGTTGATGCGTTCGCTTCCAGTAACTGTTTGAATTTTGGCGTTTCACTCTGTTTTCTCCTATACTGACAGATGTATTTGGAACTCTAAATCAAACACGGTTTGTGCTAGCTTCTTGAAACTTGACACACTAAAGCAGTTTCACGTTCTATCTCTATGTTCTGTTTCCTCTTGATGTAGCACTCAGCAGTGACTGAGGAGAAACACTTTCATTGAAAGGGGTTGCCAAGCTTCCCAAAATTGCGAGTCTCCAGAAATCTCAGCAACTATTTTTTCACCCAAACTGGATGATACTTTCAGGTAATGATCAGTACACTAAGCTCACTTGGTTCCCCAAATTTCGTTCTTTTATGTTGAAGCGTTCGCTTCCAGTAACTGTTTGAATTTTGGCGTTTCACTCTGTTTTCTCCTATACTGACAGATGTATTTGGAACTCTAAATCAAACACGGTTTGTGCTAGCTTCTTGAAACTTGACACACTAAAGCAGTTTCACGTTCTATCTCTATGTTCTGTTTCCTCTTCGATATAGCACTCAGCAGTGACTGAGGAGAAACACTTTCATTGAAAGGGGTTGCCAAGCTTCCCAAAATTGCGAGTCTCCAGAAATCTCAGCAACTATTTTTTAACCCAAACTGGATGATACTTTCAGGTAATGATCAGTACACTAAGCCCACTTGGTTCCCCAAATTTCATTCTTCTATGTTGAAGCGTTCGTTTCCAGTAACAGTTTGAAATTTGGCGTTTCACTCTGTTTTCTCCTATATTGATAGATGTATTTGGAACTCTAAACCAAACACGGTTTGTGCTAGCTTCTTGAAACTTGACACAGTAAAGCAGTTTCACGTTCTATCTCTATGTTCTGTTTCCTCTTGATGTAGCACTCAGCAGTGACTGAGGAGAAACACTTTCATTGAAAGGGGTTGCCAAGCTTCCCAAAATTGCGAGTCTCCAGAAATCTCAGCAACTATTTTTTAACCCAAACTGGATGATACTTTCAGGTAATGATCAGTACACTAAGCCCACTTGGTGCCCCAAATTTCGTTCTTTTATGTTGAAGCGTTCGCTTCCAGTAACTGTTTGAATTTTGGCGTTTCACTCTGTTTTCTCCTATATTGATAGATGTATTTGGAACTCTAAACCAAACACGGTTTGTGCTAGCTTCTTGAAACTTGACACAGTAAAGCAGTTTCAAGTTCTATCTATATGTTCTGTTTCCTCTTGATGTAGCACTCAGCAGTGACTGAGGAGAAACACTTTCATTGAAAGGGGTTGCCAAGCTTCCCAAAATTGCGAGTCTCCAGAAATCTCAGCAACTATTTTTTAACCCAAACTGGATGATACTTTCAGGTAATGATCAGTACACTAAGCTCACTTGGTTCCCCAAATTTCGTTCTTTTATGTTGAAGCGTTCGCTTCCAGTAACTGTTTGAATTTTGGCGTTTCACTCTGTTTTCTCCTATACTGACAGATGTATTAGGAACTCTAAACCAAACACGGTTTGTGCTAGCTTCTTGAAACTTGACACAGTAAAGCAGTTTCACGTTCTATCTCTATGTTCTGTTTCCTCTGGATGTAGCCCTAAGCAGTGACTGGGGAGAAATACTTTCATTGACAGGGGTTGCCAAGCTTCCAGAAATTACGAGTCTCAAGTAATCTCAGCAACTATGATTTCACCCAACCTGGATGATAGTTTCAGGTAATGATCAGTACACTAAGCCCACTTGGTTCGCCAAATTTCGTTCTTCTATGTTGAAGCGTTCGTTTCCAGTAACAGTTTGAATTTTGGCGTTTCACTCTGTTTTCTCCTATACTGACATATGTATTTGGAACTCTAAATCAAACACGATTTGTGCTAGCTTCTTGAAACTTGACACACTAAAGCAGTTTCACGTTCTATCTCTATGTTCTGTTTCCTCTTGATGTAGCCCTAAGCAGTGACTGGGGAGAAATACTTTCATTGAAAGGGGTTGCCAAGCTTCCAGAAATTACGAGTCTCCAGAAATCTCAGCAACTATGATTTCACCCATACTGGATGATACTTTCAGGTAATGATCAGTACACTAAGCCCACTTGGTTCGCCAAATTTCGTTCTTCTATGTTGAAGCGTTCGTTTCCAGTAACAGTTTGAATTTTGGCGTTTCACTCTGTTTTCTCCTATATTGATAGATGTATTTGGAACTCTAAACCAAACACGGTTTGTGCTAGCTTCTTGAAACTTGACACAGTGAAGCAGTTTCACGTTCTATCTCTATGTTCTGTTTCCTCTTCGATGTAGCACTCAGCAGTGACTGAGGAGAAACACTTTCATTGAAAGGGGTTGCCAAGCTTCCCAAAATTGCGAGTCTCCAGAAATCTCAGCAACTATTTTTTAACCCAAACTGGATGATACTTTCAGGTAATGATCAGTACACTAAGCCCACTTGGTTCCCCAAATTTCGTTCTTCTATGTTGAAGCGTTCGTTTCCAGTAACAGTTTGAATTTTGGCGTTTCACTCTGTTTTCTCCTATATTGATAGATGTATTTGGAAGTGTAAACCAAACACGGTTTGTGCTAGCTTCTTGAAACTTGACACAGTAAAGCAGTTTCACGTTCTATCTCTATGTTCTGTTTCCTCTTGATGTAGCACTCAGCAGTGACTGAGGAGAAACACTTTCATTGAAAGGGGTTGCCAAGCTTCCCAAATTTGCGAGTCTCCAGAAATCTCAGCAAATATTTTTTAACCCAAACTGGATGATACTTTCAGGTAATGATCAGTACACTAAGCCCACTTGGTTCCCCAAATTTCGTTCTTTTATGTTGAAGCGTTCGCTTCCAGTAACTGTTTGAATTTTGGCGTTTCACTCTGTTTTCTCCTATACTGACAGATGTATTTGGAACTCTAAATCAAACACGGTTTGTGCTAGCTTCTTGAAACTTGACACACTAAAGCAGTTTCACGTTCTATCTCTATGTTCTGTTTCCTCTTCGATATAGCACTCAGCAGTGACTGAGGAGAAACACTTTCATTGAAAGGGGTTGCCAAGCTTCCCAAAATTGCGAGTCTCCAGAAATCTCAGCAACTATTTTTTAACCCAAACTGGATGATACTTTCAGGTAATGATCAGTACACTAAGCCCACTTGGTTCCCCAAATTTCATTCTTCTATGTTGAAGCGTTCGTTTCCAGTAACAGTTTGAAATTTGGCGTTTCACTCTGTTTTCTCCTATATTGATAGATGTATTTGGAACTCTAAACCAAACACGGTTTGTGCTAGCTTCTTGAAACTTGACACAGTAAAGCAGTTTCACGTTCTATCTCTATGTTCTGTTTCCTCTTGATGTAGCACTCAGCAGTGACTGAGGAGAAACACTTTCATTGAAAGGGGTTGCCAAGCTTCCCAAAATTGCGAGTCTCCAGAAATCTCAGCAACTATTTTTTAACCCAAACTGGATGATACTTTCAGGTAATGATCAGTACACTAAGCCCACTTGGTGCCCCAAATTTCGTTCTTTTATGTTGAAGCGTTCGCTTCCAGTAACTGTTTGAATTTTGGCGTTTCACTCTGTTTTCTCCTATATTGATAGATGTATTTGGAACTCTAAACCAAACACGGTTTGTGCTAGCTTCTTGAAACTTGACACAGTAAAGCAGTTTCAAGTTCTATCTATATGTTCTGTTTCCTCTTGATGTAGCACTCAGCAGTGACTGAGGAGAAACACTTTCATTGAAAGGGGTTGCCAAGCTTCCCAAAATTGCGAGTCTCCAGAAATCTCAGCAACTATTTTTTAACCCAAACTGGATGATACTTTCAGGTAATGATCAGTACACTAAGCTCACTTGGTTCCCCAAATTTCGTTCTTTTATGTTGAAGCGTTCGCTTCCAGTAACTGTTTGAATTTTGGCGTTTCACTCTGTTTTCTCCTATACTGACAGATGTATTAGGAACTCTAAACCAAACACGGTTTGTGCTAGCTTCTTGAAACTTGACACAGTAAAGCAGTTTCACGTTCTATCTCTATGTTCTGTTTCCTCTGGATGTAGCCCTAAGCAGTGACTGGGGAGAAATACTTTCATTGACAGGGGTTGCCAAGCTTCCAGAAATTACGAGTCTCAAGTAATCTCAGCAACTATGATTTCACCCAACCTGGATGATAGTTTCAGGTAATGATCAGTACACTAAGCCCACTTGGTTCGCCAAATTTCGTTCTTCTATGTTGAAGCGTTCGTTTCCAGTAACAGTTTGAATTTTGGCGTTTCACTCTGTTTTCTCCTATACTGACATATGTATTTGGAACTCTAAATCAAACACGATTTGTGCTAGCTTCTTGAAACTTGACACACTAAAGCAGTTTCACGTTCTATCTCTATGTTCTGTTTCCTCTTGATGTAGCCCTAAGCAGTGACTGGGGAGAAATACTTTCATTGAAAGGGGTTGCCAAGCTTCCAGAAATTACGAGTCTCCAGAAATCTCAGCAACTATGATTTCACCCATACTGGATGATACTTTCAGGTAATGATCAGTACACTAAGCCCACTTGGTTCGCCAAATTTCGTTCTTCTATGTTGAAGCGTTCGTTTCCAGTAACAGTTTGAATTTTGGCGTTTCACTCTGTTTTCTCCTATATTGATAGATGTATTTGGAACTCTAAACCAAACACGGTTTGTGCTAGCTTCTTGAAACTTGACACAGTGAAGCAGTTTCACGTTCTATCTCTATGTTCTGTTTCCTCTTCGATGTAGCACTCAGCAGTGACTGAGGAGAAACACTTTCATTGAAAGGGGTTGCCAAGCTTCCCAAAATTGCGAGTCTCCAGAAATCTCAGCAACTATTTTTTAACCCAAACTGGATGATACTTTCAGGTAATGATCAGTACACTAAGCCCACTTGGTTCCCCAAATTTCGTTCTTCTATGTTGAAGCGTTCGTTTCCAGTAACAGTTTGAATTTTGGCGTTTCACTCTGTTTTCTCCTATATTGATAGATGTATTTGGAAGTGTAAACCAAACACGGTTTGTGCTAGCTTCTTGAAACTTGACACAGTAAAGCAGTTTCACGTTCTATCTCTATGTTCTGTTTCCTCTTGATGTAGCACTCAGCAGTGACTGAGGAGAAACACTTTCATTGAAAGGGGTTGCCAAGCTTCCCAAATTTGCGAGTCTCCAGAAATCTCAGCAAATATTTTTTAACCCAAACTGGATGATACTTTCAGGTAATGATCAGTACACTAAGCCCACTTGGTTCCCCAAATTTCGTTCTTTTATGTTGAAGCGTTCGCTTCCAGTAACTGTTTGAATTTTGGCGTTTCACTCTGTTTTCTCCTATATTGATAGATGTATTTGGAACTCTAAACCAAACACGGTTTGTGCTAGCTTCTTGAAACTTGACACAGTAAAGCAGTTTCAAGTTCTATCTATATGTTCTCTTTCCTCTTGATGTAGCACTCAACAGTGACTGAGGAGAAACACTTTCATTGAAAGGGGTTGCCAAGCTTCCCAAAATTGCGAGTCTCCAGAAATCTCAGCAATTATTTTTTCACCCAAACTGGATGATACTTTCAGGTAATGATCAGTACACTAAGCTCACTTGGTTCCCCAAATTTCGTTCTTTTATGTTGAAGCGTTCGCTTCCAGTAACTGTTTGAATTTTGGCGTTTCACTCTGTTTTCTCCTATACTGACAGATGTATTTGGAACTCTAAATCAAACACGGTTTGTGCTAGCTTCTTGAAACTTGACACACTAAAGCAGTTTCACGTTCTATCTCTATGTTCTGTTTCCTCTGGATGTAGCCCTAAGCAGTGACTGGGGAGAAATACTTTCATTGAAAGGGGTTGCCAAGCTTCCAGAAATTACGAGTCTCCAGAAATCTCAGCAACTATGATTTCACCCATACTGGATGATACTTTCAGGTAATGATCAGTACACTAAGCCCACTTGGTTCGCCAAATTTCGTTCTTCTATGTTGAAGCGTTCGTTTCCAGTAACAGTTTGAATTTTGGTGTTTCACTCTGTTTTCTCCTATATTGATAGATGTATTTGGAACTCTAAACCAAACACGGTTTGTGCTAGCTTCTTGAAACTTGACACAGTAAAGCAGTTTCACCTTCTATCTCTATGTTCTGTTTCCTCTTGATGTAGCACTCAGCAGTGACTGAGGAGAAACACTTTCATTGAAAGGGGTTGCCAAGCTCCCCAAAACTGCGAGTCTCCAGAAATCTCAGCAACTATTTTTTCACCCAAACTGGATGATACTTTCAGGTAATGATCAGTACACTAAGCTCACTTGGTTCCCGAAATTTCGTTCTTTTATGTTGAAGCGTTCACTTCCAGTAACTGTTTGAATTTTGGCGTTTCACTCTGTTTTCTCCTATACTGACAGATGTATTTGGAACTCTAAACCAAACACGGTTTGTGCTAGCTTCTTGAAACTTGACACAGTAAAGCAGTTTCACGTTCTATCTCTATGTTCTGTTTCATCTGGATGTAGCCCTAAGCAGTGACTGGGGAGAAATACTTTCATTGACAGGGGTTGCCAAGCTTCCAGAAATTACGAGTCTCCAGAAATCTCAGCAACTATGATTTCACCCAACCTGGATGATAGTTTCAGGTAATGATCAGTACACTAAGCCCACTTGGTTCGCCAAATTTCGTTCTTCTATGTTGAAGCGTTCGTTTCCAGTAACAGTTTGAATTTTGGCGTTTCACTCTGTTTTCTCCTATACTGACATATGTATTTGGAACTCTAAATCAAACACGGTTTGTGCTAGCTTCTTGAAACTTGACACACTGAAGCAGTTTCACGTTCTATCTCTATGTTCTGTTTCCTCTTGATGTAGCCCTAAGCAGTGACTGGGGAGAAATACTTTCATTGAAAGGGGTTGCCAAGCTTCCAGAAATTACGAGTCTCCAGAAATCTCAGCAACTATGATTTCACCCATACTGGATGATACTTTCAGGTAATGATCAGTACACTAAGCCCACTTGGTTCGCCAAATTTCGTTCTTCTATGTTGAAGCGTTCGTTTCCAGTAACAGTTTGAATTTTGGCGTTTCACTCTGTTTTCTCCTATATTGATAGATGTATTTGGAACTCTAAACCAAACACGGTTTGTGCTAGCTTCTTGAAACTTGACACAGTGAAGCAGTTTCACGTTCTATCTCTATGTTCTGTTTCCTCTTCGATGTAGCACTCAGCAGTGACTGAGGAGAAACACTTTCATTGAAAGGGGTTGCCAAGCTTCCCAAAATTGCGAGTCTCCAGAAATCTCAGCAACTATTTTTTAACCCAAACTTGATGATACTTTCAGGTAATGATCAGTACACTAAGCCCACTTGGTTCCCCAAATTTCGTTCTTCTATGTTGAAGCGTTCATTTCCAGTAACAGTTTGAATTTTGGCGTTTCACTCTGTTTTCTCCTATATTGATAGATGTATTTGGAAGTGTAAACCAAACACGGTTTGTGCTAGCTTCTTGAAACTTGACACAGTTAAGCAGTTTCACGTTCTATCTCTATGTTCTGTTTCCTCTTGATGTAGCACTCAGCAGTGACTGAGGAGAAACACTTTCATTGAAAGGGGTTGCCAAGCTTCCCAAAATTGCGAGTCTCCAGAAATCTCAGCAAATATTTTTTAACCCAAACTGGATGATACTTTCAGGTAATGATCAGTACACTAAGCCCACTTGGTTCCCCAAATTTCGTTCTTTTATGTTGAAGCGTTCGCTTCCAGTAACTGTTTGAATTTTGGCGTTTCACTCTGTTTTCTCCTATATTGATAGATGTATTTGGAACTCTAAACCAAACACGGTTTGTGCTAGCTTCTTGAAACTTGACACAGTAAAGCAGTTTCAAGTTCTATCTATATGTTCTCTTTCCTCTTGATGTAGCACTCAACAGTGACTGAGGAGAAACACTTTCATTGAAAGGGGTTGCCAAGCTTCCCAAAATTGCGAGTCTCCAGAAATCTCAGCAATTATTTTTTCACCCAAACTGGATGATACTTTCAGGTAATGATCAGTACAGTAAGCTCACTTGGTTCCCCAAATTTCGTTCTTTTATGTTGAAGCGTTCGCTTCCAGTAACTGTTTGAATTTTGGCGTTTCACTCTGTTTTCTCCTATACTGACAGATGTATTTGGAACTCTAAATCAAACACGGTTTGTGCTAGCTTCTTGAAACTTGACACACTAAAGCAGTTTCACGTTCTATCTCTATGTTCTGTTTCCTCTGGATGTAGCCCTAAGCAGTGACTGGGGAGAAATACTTTCATTGAAAGGGGTTGCCAAGCTTCCAGAAATTACGAGTCTCCAGAAATCTCAGCAACTATGATTTCACCCATACTGGATGATACTTTCAGGTAATGATCAGTACACTAAGCCCACTTGGTTCGCCAAATTTCGTTCTTTTATGTTGAAGCGTTCGCTTCCAGTAACTGTTTGAATTTTGACGTTTCACTCTGTTTTCTCCTATACTGACAGATGTATTTGGAACTCTAAACCAAACACGGTTTGTGCTAGCTTCTTGAAACTTGACACAGTAAAGCAGTTTCACGTTCTATCTCTATGTTCTGTTTCCTCTTGATGTAGCCCTAAGCAGTGACTGGGGAGAAATACTTTCATTGACAGGGGTTGCCAAGCTTCCAGAAATTACGAGTCTCCAGAAATCTCAGCAACTATGATTTCACCCAAACTGGATGATACTTTCAGGTAATAATAGGTACACTAAGCCCACTTGGTTCCCCAAATTTCGTTCTTCTATGTTGAAGCGTTCGTTTCCAGTAACAGTTTGAATTTTGGCGTTTCACTCTGTTTTCTCCTATATTGATAGATGTTTTTGGAACTCTAAATCAAACACGGTTTGTGCTACCTTCTTCAAACTTGACACAGTAAAGCAGTTTCAAGTTCTATCTATATGTTCTCTTTCCTCTTGATGTAGCACTCAGCAGTGACTGAGGAGAAACACTTTCATTGAAAGGGGTTGCCAAGCTCCCCAAAACTGCGAGTCTCCAGAAATCTCAGCAACTTTTTTTTCACCCAAACTGGATGATACTTTCAGGTAATGATCAGTACACTAAGCTCACTTGGTTCCCCAAATTTCGTTCTTTTATGTTGAAGCGTTCGCTTCCAGTAACTGTTTGAATTTTGGCGTTTCACTCTGTTTTCTCCTATACTGACAGATGTATTTGGAACTCTAAATCAAACACGGTTTGTGCTAGCTTCTTGAAACTTGACACACTAAAGCAGTTTCACGTTCTATCTCTATGTTCTGTTTCCTCTTGATGTAGCCCTAAGCAGTTACTGGGGAGAAATACTTTCATTGAAAGGGGTTGCCAAGCTTCCAGAAATTACGAGTCTCCAGAAATCTCAGCAACTATGATTTCACCCAACCTGGATGATACTTTCAGGTAATGATCAGTACACTAAGCCCACTTGGTTCACCAAATTTCGTTCTTCTATGTTGAAGTGTTCGTTTCCAGTAACAGTTTGAATTTTGGCGTTTTACTCTGTTTTCTCCTATATTGATAGATGTATTTGGAACTCTAAATCAAACACGGTTTGTGCTAGCTTCTTGAAACTTGACACAATAAAGAAGTTTCAAGTTCTATCTCTATGTTCTGTCTCCTCTTGATGTAGCCCTAAGCAGTGACTGGGGAGAAACACTTTCATTGAAAGGGGTTGCCAAGCTTCCAAAAATTACGAGTCTCCAGAAATCTCAGCATCTATTTTTTCACCCAAACGGGATGATACTTTCAGGTAATGATGAGTACGCTAAGCCCACTGGGTTCCCAAAATTTCGTTCTTCTATGTTGAAGCGTTCGTTTCCAGTAACAGTTTGAATTTTGGCGTTTCACTCTGTTTTCTCCTATATTGATAGATGTATTTGGAACTCTAAACCAAACACGGTTTGTGCTAGCTTCTTGAAACTTGACACGGTAAAGCAGTTTCACGTTCTATCTCTATGTTCTGTTTCCTCTTGATGTAGCACTCAGCAGTGACTGAGGAGAAACACTTTCATTGAAAGGGGTTGCCAAGCTCCCCAAAACTGCGAGTCTCCAGAAATCTCAGCAACTATTTTTTCACCCAAACTGGATGATACTTTCAGGTAATGATCAGTACACTAAGCTCACTTGGTTCCCCAAATTTCGTTCTTTTATGTTGAAGCGTTCACTTCCAGTAACTGTTTGAATTTTGGCGTTTCACTCTGTTTTCTCCTATACTGACAGATGTATTTGGAACTCTAAATCAAACACGGTTTGTGCTAGCTTCTTGAAACTTGACACAGTAAAGCAGTTTCAAGTTCTATCTCTATGTTTTCTTTCCTCTTTATGTAGCACTCAGCAGTGACTGAGGAGAAACACTTTCATTGAAAGGGGTTGCCAAGCTTCTAGAAATTACGAGTCTCCAGAAATCTCAGCAACTATGATTTCACCCAAACTGGATGATACTTTCAGGTAATGATCAGTACACTAAGCCCACTTGGTTCCCCAAATTTCGTTCTTCTATGTTGATGCGTTCGCTTCCAGTAACTGTTTGAATTTTGGCATTTCACTCTGTTTTCTCCTATACTGACAGATGTATTTGGAACTCTAAATCAAACACGGTTTGTGCTAGCTTCTTGAAACTTGACACAGTAAAGCAGTTTCACTTTCTATCACTATGCTCTGTTTCCTCTGGATGTAGCCCTAAGCAGTGACTGGGGAAAAATACTTTCATTGACAGAGGTTGCCAAGCTTCCAGAAATTACGAGTCTCCAGAAATCTCAGCAACTATGATTTCACCCAAACTGGATGATACTTTCAGGTAATGATCAGTACACTAAGCCCACTTGGTTCCCCAAATTTCGTTCTTCTATGTTGAAGCGTTCGTTTCCAGTAACAGTTTGAATTTTGGCGTTTCACTCTGTTTTCTCCTATATTGATAGATGTATTTGGAACTCTAACCCAAACACGGTTTGTGCTAGCTTCTTGAAACTTGACACAGTAAAGCAGTTTCACGTTCTATCTCTATGTTCTGTCTCCTCTTGATGTAGCCCTAAGCAGTGACTGGGGAGAAACACTTTCATTGAAAGGGGTTGCCAAGCTTCCAAAAATTACGAGTCTTCAGAAATCTCAGCATCTATTTTTTCACCCAAACTTGATGATACTTTCAGGTAATGATGAGTACGCTAAGCCCACTGGGTTCCCCAAATTTCGTTCTTCTATGTTGAAGCGTTCGTTTCCAGTAACAGTTTGAATTTTGGTGTTTCACTCTGTTTTCTCCTATATTGATAGATGTATTTGGAACTCTAAACCAAACACGGTTTGTGCTAGCTTCTTGAAACTTGACACAGTAAAGCAGTTTCACCTTCTATCTCTATGTTCTGTTTCCTCTTGATGTAGCACTCAGCAGTGACTGAGGAGAAACACTTTCATTGAAAGGGGTTGCCAAGCTCCCCAAAACTGCGAGTCTCCAGAAATCTCAGCAACTATTTTTTCACCCAAACTGGATGATACTTTCAGGTAATGATCAGTACACTAAGCTCACTTGGTTCCCGAAATTTCGTTCTTTTATGTTGAAGCGTTCACATCCAGTAACTGTTTGAATTTTGGCGTTTCACTCTGTTTTCTCCTATACTGACAGATGTATTTGGAACTCTAAACCAAACACGGTTTGTGCTAGCTTCTTGAAACTTGACACAGTAAAGCAGTTTCACGTTCTATCTCTATGTTCTGTTTCATCTGGATGTAGCCCTAAGCAGTGACTGGGGAGAAATACTTTCATTGACAGGGGTTGCCAAGCTTCCAGAAATTACGAGTCTCCAGAAATCTCAGCAACTATGATTTCACCCAACCTGGATGATAGTTTCAGGTAATGATCAGTACACTAAGCCCACTTGGTTCGCCAAATTTCGTTCTTCTATGTTGAAGCGTTCGTTTCCAGTAACAGTTTGAATTTTGGCGTTTCACTCTGTTTTCTCCTATACTGACATATGTATTTGGAACTCTAAATCAAACACGGTTTGTGCTAGCTTCTTGAAACTTGACACACTGAAGCAGTTTCACGTTCTATCTCTATGTTCTGTTTCCTCTTGATGTAGCCCTAAGCAGTGACTGGGGAGAAATACTTTCATTGAAAGGGGTTGCCAAGCTTCCAGAAATTACGAGTCTCCAGAAATCTCAGCAACTATGATTTCACCCATACTGGATGATACTTTCAGGTAATGATCAGTACACTAAGCCCACTTGGTTCGCCAAATTTCGTTCTTCTATGTTGAAGCGTTCGTTTCCAGTAACAGTTTGAATTTTGGCGTTTCACTCTGTTTTCTCCTATATTGATAGATGTATTTGGAACTCTAAACCAAACACGGTTTGTGCTAGCTTCTTGAAACTTGACACAGTGAAGCAGTTTCACGTTCTATCTCTATGTTCTGTTTCCTCTTCGATGTAGCACTCAGCAGTGACTGAGGAGAAACACTTTCATTGAAAGGGGTTGCCAAGCTTCCCAAAATTGCGAGTCTCCAGAAATCTCAGCAACTATTTTTTAACCCAAACTGGATGATACTTTCAGGTAATGATCAGTACACTAAGCCCACTTGGTTCCCCAAATTTCGTTCTTCTATGTTGAAGCGTTCGTTTCCAGTAACAGTTTGAATTTTGGCGTTTCACTCTGTTTTCTCCTATATTGATAGATGTATTTGGAAGTGTAAACCAAACACGGTTTGTGCTAGCTTCTTGAAACTTGACACAGTTAAGCAGTTTCACGTTCTATCTCTATGTTCTGTTTCCTCTTGATGTAGCACTCAGCAGTGACTGAGGAGAAACACTTTCATTGAAAGGGGTTGCCAAGCTTCCCAAAATTGCGAGTCTCCAGAAATCTCAGCAAATATTTTTTAACCCAAACTGGATGATACTTTCAGGTAATGATCAGTACACTAAGCCCACTTGGTTCCCCAAATTTCGTTCTTTTATGTTGAAGCGTTCGCTTCCAGTAACTGTTTGAATTTTGGCGTTTCACTCTGTTTTCTCCTATATTGATAGATGTATTTGGAACTCTAAACCAAACACGGTTTGTGCTAGCTTCTTGAAACTTGACACAGTAAAGCAGTTTCAAGTTCTATCTATATGTTCTCTTTCCTCTTGATGTAGCACTCAACAGTGACTGAGGAGAAACACTTTCATTGAAAGGGGTTGCCAAGCTTCCCAAAATTGCGAGTCTCCAGAAATCTCAGCAATTATTTTTTCACCCAAACTGGATGATACTTTCAGGTAATGATCAGTACAGTAAGCTCACTTGGTTCCCCAAATTTCGTTCTTTTATGTTGAAGCGTTCGCTTCCAGTAACTGTTTGAATTTTGGCGTTTCACTCTGTTTTCTCCTATACTGACAGATGTATTTGGAACTCTAAATCAAACACGGTTTGTGCTAGCTTCTTGAAACTTGACACACTAAAGCAGTTTCACGTTCTATCTCTATGTTCTGTTTCCTCTGGATGTAGCCCTAAGCAGTGACTGGGGAGAAATACTTTCATTGAAAGGGGTTGCCAAGCTTCCAGAAATTACGAGTCTCCAGAAATCTCAGCAACTATGATTTCACCCATACTGGATGATACTTTCAGGTAATGATCAGTACACTAAGCCCACTTGGTTCGCCAAATTTCGTTCTTTTATGTTGAAGCGTTCGCTTCCAGTAACTGTTTGAATTTTGACGTTTCACTCTGTTTTCTCCTATACTGACAGATGTATTTGGAACTCTAAACCAAACACGGTTTGTGGTAGCTTCTTGAAACTTGACACAGTAAAGCAGTTTCACGTTCTATCTCTATGTTCTGTTTCCTCTTGATGTAGCCCTAAGCAGTGACTGGGGAGAAATACTTTCATTGACAGGGGTTGCCAAGCTTCCAGAAATTACGAGTCTCCAGAAATCTCAGCAACTATGATTTCACCCAAACTGGATGATACTTTCAGGTAATAATAGGTACACTAAGCCCACTTGGTTCCCCAAATTTCGTTCTTCTATGTTGAAGCGGTCGTTTCCAGTAACAGTTTGAATTTTGGCGTTTCACTCTGTTTTCTCCTATATTGATAGATGTTTTTGGAACTCTAAATCAAACACGGTTTGTGCTACCTTCTTCAAACTTGACACAGTAAAGCAGTTTCAAGTTCTATCTATATGTTCTCTTTCCTCTTGATGTAGCACTCAGCAGTGACTGAGGAGAAACACTTTCATTGAAAGGGGTTGCCAAGCTCCCCAAAACTGCGAGTCTCCAGAAATCTCAGCAACTTTTTTTTCACCCAAACTGGATGATACTTTCAGGTAATGATCAGTACACTAAGCTCACTTGGTTCCCCAAATTTCGTTCTTTTATGTTGAAGCGTTCGCTTCCAGTAACTGTTTGAATTTTGGCGTTTCACTCTGTTTTCTCCTATACTGACAGATGTATTTGGAACTCTAAATCAAACACGGTTTGTGCTAGCTTCTTGAAACTTGACACACTAAAGCAGTTTCACGTTCTATCTCTATGTTCTGTTTCCTCTTGATGTAGCCCTAAGCAGTTACTGGGGAGAAATACTTTCATTGAAAGGGGTTGCCAAGCTTCCAGAAATTACGAGTCTCCAGAAATCTCAGCAACTATGATTTCACCCAACCTGGATGATACTTTCAGGTAATGATCAGTACACTAAGCCCACTTGGTTCACCAAATTTCGTTCTTCTATGTTGAAGTGTTCGTTTCCAGTAACAGTTTGAATTTTGGCGTTTTACTCTGTTTTCTCCTATATTGATAGATGTATTTGGAACTCTAAATCAAACACGGTTTGTGCTAGCTTCTTGAAACTTGACACAATAAAGAAGTTTCAAGTTCTATCTCTATGTTCTGTCTCCTCTTGATGTAGCCCTAAGCAGTGACTGGGGAGAAACACTTTCATTGAAAGGGGTTGCCAAGCTTCCAAAAATTACGAGTCTCCAGAAATCTCAGCATCTATTTTTTCACCCAAACGGGATGATACTTTCAGGTAATGATGAGTACGCTAAGCCCACTGGGTTCCCAAAATTTCGTTCTTCTATGTTGAAGCGTTCGTTTCCAGTAACAGTTTGAATTTTGGCGTTTCACTCTGTTTTCTCCTATATTGATAGATGTATTTGGAACTCTAAACCAAACACGGTTTGTGCTAGCTTCTTGAAACTTGACACAGTAAAGCAGTTTCACGTTCTATCTCTATGTTCTGTTTCCTCTTGATGTAGCACTCAGCAGTGACTGAGGAGAAACACTTTCATTGAAAGGGGTTGCCAAGCTCCCCAAAACTGCGAGTCTCCAGAAATCTCAGCAACTATTTTTTCACCCAAACTGGATGATACTTTCAGGTAATGATCAGTACACTAAGCTCACTTGGTTCCCCAAATTTCGTTCTTTTATGTTGAAGCGTTCACTTCCAGTAACTGTTTGAATTTTGGCGTTTCACTCTGTTTTCTCCTATACTGACAGATGTATTTGGAACTCTAAATCAAACACGGTTTGTGCTAGCTTCTTGAAACTTGACACAGTAAAGCAGTTTCAAGTTCTATCTCTATGTTTTCTTTCCTCTTTATGTAGCACTCAGCAGTGACTGAGGAGAAACACTTTCATTGAAAGGGGTTGCCAAGCTTCTAGAAATTACGAGTCTCCAGAAATCTCAGCAACTATGATTTCACCCAAACTGGATGATACTTTCAGGTAATGATCAGTACACTAAGCCCACTTGGTTCCCCAAATTTCGTTCTTCTATGTTGATGCGTTCGCTTCCAGTAACTGTTTGAATTTTGGCATTTCACTCTGTTTTCTCCTATACTGACAGATGTATTTGGAACTCTAAATCAAACACGGTTTGTGCTAGCTTCTTGAAACTTGACACAGT
Organism: Spermophilus citellus; assembly: GCF_964194105.1. Taxonomy (NCBI): domain Eukaryota; kingdom Metazoa; phylum Chordata; class Mammalia; order Rodentia; family Sciuridae; genus Spermophilus; species Spermophilus citellus. The sequence continues at coordinate 99,304,097 of NC_138182.1, forward strand.
AAAGCAGTTTCACTTTCTATCACTATGCTCTGTTTCCTCTGGATGTAGCCCTAAGCAGTGACTGGGGAAAAATACTTTCATTGACAGAGGTTGCCAAGCTTCCAGAAATTACGAGTCTCCAGAAATCTCAGCAACTATGATTTCACCCAACCTGGATGATACTTTCAGGTAATGATCAGTACACTAAGCCCACTTGGTTCCCCAAATTTCGTTCTTCTATGTTGAAGCGTTCGTTTCCAGTAACAGTTTGAATTTTGGCGTTTCACTCTGTTTTCTCCTATATTGATAGATGTATTTGGAACTCTAACCCAAACACGGTTTGTGCTAGCTTCTTGAAACTTGACACAGTAAAGCAGTTTCACGTTCTATCTCTATGTTCTGTCTCCTCTTGATGTAGCCCTAAGCAGTGACTGGGGAGAAACACTTTCATTGAAAGGGGTTGCCAAGCTTCCAAAAATTACGAGTCTTCAGAAATCTCAGCATCTATTTTTTCACCCAAACTTGATGATACTTTCAGGTAATGATGAGTACGCTAAGCCCACTGGGTTCCCCAAATTTCGTTCTTCTATGTTGAAGCGTTCGTTTCCAGTAACAGTTTGAATTTTGGCGTTTCACTCTGTTTTCTCCTATATTGATAGATGTATTTGGAACTCTAAACCAAACACGGTTTGTGCTAGCTTCTTGAAACTTGACACAGTAAAGCAGTTTCACGTTCTATATCTATGTTCTGTTTCCTCTTGATGTAGCACTCAGCAGTGACTGAGGAGAAACACTTTCATTGAAAGGGGTTGCCAAGCTTCCCAAAATTGCGAGTCTCCAGAAATCTCAGCAACTATTTTTTAACCCAAACTGGATGATACTTTCAGGTAATGATCAGTACACTAAGCCCACTTGGTTCCCCAAATTTCGTTCTTCTATGTTAAAGCGTTCGTTTCCAGTAACAGTTTGAATTTTGGCGTTTCACTCTGTTTTCTCCTATACTGACAGATGTATTTGGAACTCTAAATCAAACACGGTTTGTGCTAGCTTCTTGAAACTTGACACAGTAAAGCAGTTTCACGTTCTATATCTATGTTCTGTTTCCTCTTGATGTAGCACTCAGCAGTGACTGAGGAGAAACACTTTCATTGAAAGGGGTTGCCAAGCTTCCCAAAATTGCGAGTCTCGAGAAATCTCAGCAACTATTTTTTAACCCAAACTGGATGATACTTTCAGGTAATGATCAGTACACTAAGCTCACTTGGTTCCCCAAATTTCGTTCTTTTATGTTGAAGCGTTCGCTTCCAGTAACTGTTTGAATTTTGGCGTTTCACTCTGTTTTCTCATATACTGACAGATGTATTTGGAACTCTAAATCAAACACGGTTTGTGCTAGCTTCTTGAAACTTGACACAGTAAAGCAGTTTCACGTTCTATCTCTATGTTCTGTTTCCTCTTGATGTAGCCCTAAGCAGTGACTGGGGAGAAATACTTTCATTGACAGGGGTTGCCAAGCTTCCAGAAATTACGAGTCTCCAGAAATCTCAGCAACTATGATTTCACCCAAACTGGATGATACTTTCAGGTAATAATAGGTACACTAAGCCCACTTGGTTCCCCAAATTTCGTTCTTCTATGTTGAAGCGTTCGTTTCCAGTAACAGTTTGAATTTTGGCGTTTCACTCTGTTTTCTCCTATATTGATAGATGTATTTGGAACTCTAAATCAAACACGGTTTGTGCTACCTTCTTCAAACTTGACACAGTAAAGCAGTTTCAAGTTCTATCTATATGTTCTCTTTCCTCTTGATGTAGCACTCAGCAGTGACTGAGGAGAAACACTTTCATTGAAAGGGGTTGCCAAGCTTCCCAAAATTGCGAGTCTCCAGAAATCTCAGCAACTATTTTTTCACCCAAACTGGATGATACTTTCAGGTAATGATCAGTACACTAAGCTCACTTGGTTCCCCAAATTTCGTTCTTTTATGTTGAAGCGTTCGCTTCCAGTAACTGTTTGAATTTTGGCGTTTCACTCTGTTTTCTCCTATACTGACAGATGTATTTGGAACTCTAAATCAAACACGGTTTGTGCTAGCTTCTTGAAACTTGACACACTAAAGCAGTTTCATGTTCTATCTCTATGTTCTGTTTCCTCTTGATGTAGCCCTAAGCAGTGACTGGGGAGAAATACTTTCATTGAAAGGGGTTGCCAAGCTTCCAGAAATTACGAGTCTCCAGAAATCTCAGCAACTATGATTTCACCCATACTGGATGATACTTTCAGGTAATGATCAGTACACTAAGCCCACTTGGTTCGCCAAATTTCGTTCTTCTATGTTGAAGCGTTCGTTTCCAGTAACAGTTTGAATTTTGGCGTTTCACTCTGTTTTCTCCTATATTGATACATGTATTTGGAACTCTAAACCAAACACGGTTTGTGCTAGCTTCTTGAAACTTGACACAGTAAAGCAGTTTCACGTTCTATCTCTATGTTCTGTTTCCTCTTGATGTAGCACTCAGCAGTGACTGAGGAGAAACACTTTCATTGAAAGGAGTTGCCAAGCTCCCCAAAACTGCGAGTCTCCAGAAATCTCAGCAACTATTTTTTCACCCAAACTTGATGATACTTTCAGGTAATGATCAGTACACTAAGCTCACTTGGTTCCCCAAATTTCGTTCTTTTATGTTGAAGCGTTCACTTCCAGTAACTGTTTGAATTTTGGCGTTTCACTCTGTTTTCTCCTATACTGACAGATGTATTTGGAACTCTAAATCAAACACGGTTTGTGCTAGCTTCTTGAAACTTGACACAGTAAAGCAGTTTCAAGTTCTATCTCTATGTTTTCTTTCCTCTTGATGTAGCACTCAGCAGTGACTGAGGAGAAACACTTTCATTGAAAGGGGTTGCCAAGCTTCCAGAAATTACGAGTCTCCAGAAATCTCAGCAACTATGATTTCACCCAACCTGGATGATACTTTCAGGTAATGATCAGTACACTAAGCCCACTTGGTTCGCCAAATTTCGTTCTTCTATGTTGAAGCGTTCGTTTCCAGTAACAGTTTGAATTTTGGCGTTTTACTCTGTTTTCTCCTATATTGATAGATGTATTTGGAACTCTAAATCAAACACGGTTTGTGCTAGCTTCTTGAAACTTGACACAGTAAAGCAGTTTCAAGTTCTATCTCTATGTTCTGTCTCCTCTTGATGTAGCCCTAAGCAGTGACTGGGGAGAAACACTTTCATTGAAAGGGGTTGCCAAGCTTCCAAAAATTACGAGTCTCCAGAAATCTCAGCATCTATTTTTTCACCCAAACTGGATGATACTTTCAGGTAATGATGAGTACGCTAAGCCCACTGGGTTCCCAAAATTTCGTTCTTCTATGTTGAAGCGTTCGTTTCCAGTAACAGTTTGAATTTTGGCGTTTCACTCTGTTTTCTCCTATATTGATAGATGTATTTGGAACTCTAAACCAAACACGGTTTGTGCTAGCTTCTTGAAACTTGACACAGTAAAGCAGTTTCACGTTCTATCTCTATGTTCTGTTTCCTCTTGATGTAGCACTCAGCAGTGACTGAGGAGAAACACTTTCATTGAAAGGGGTTGCCAAGCTCCCCAAAACTGCGAGTCTCCAGAAATCTCAGCAACTATTTTTTCACCCAAACTGGATGATACTTTCAGGTAATGATCAGTACACTAAGCTCACTTGGTTCCCCAAATTTTGTTCTTTTATGTTGAAGCGTTCACTTCCAGTAACTGTTTGAATTTTGGCGTTTCACTCTGTTTTCTCCTATACTGACAGATGTATTTGGAACTCTAAATCAAACACGGTTTGTGCTAGCTTCTTGAAACTTGACACAGTAAAGCAGTTTCAAGTTCTATCTCTATGTTTTCTTTCCTCTTGATGTAGCACTCAGAAGTGACTGAGGAGAAACACTTTCATTGAAAGTGGTTGCCAAGCTCCAGAAATTACGAGTCTCCAGAAATCTCAGCAACTATGATTTCACCCAAACTGGATGATACTTTCAGGTAATGATCAGTACACTAAGCCCACTTGGTTCCCCAAATTTCGTTCTTCTATGTTGATGCGTTCGCTTCCAGTAACTGTTTGAATTTTGGCGTTTCACTCTGTTTTCTCCTATACTGACAGATGTATTTGGAACTCTAAATCAAACACGGTTTGTGCTAGCTTCTTGAAACTTGACACAGTAAAGCAGTTTCACGTTCTATCACTATGTTCTGTTTCCTCTGGTTGTATCCCTAAGCAGTGACTGGGGAAAAACACTTTCATTGACAGAGGTTGCCAAGCTTCCAGAAATTACGAGTCTCCAGAAATCTCAGCATCTATTTTTTCACCCAAACTGGATGATACTTTCAGGTAATGATGAGTACGCGAAGCCCACTTGGTTCCCCAAATTTCGTTCTTCTATGTTGAAGCGTTCGTTTCCAGTAACAGTTTGAATTTTGGCGTTTCACTCTGTTTTCTCCTATATTGATAGATGTATTTGGAACTCTAAACCAAACACGGTTTGTGCTAGCTTCTTGAAACTTGACACAGTAAAGCAGTTTCACGTTCTATATCTATGTTCTGTTTCCTCTTGATGTAGCACTCAGCAGTGACTGAGGAGAAACACTTTCATTGAAAGGGGTTGCCAAGATTCCCAAAATTGCGAGTCTCCAGAAATCTCAGCAACTATTTTTTAACCCAAACTGGATGATACTTTCAGGTAATGATCAGTACACTAAGCTCACTTGGTTCCCCAAATTTCGTTCTTTTATGTTGAAGCATTCGCTTCCAGTAACTGTTTGAATTTTGGCGTTTCACTCTGTTTTCTCCTATACTGACAGATGTATTTGGAATTCTAAATCAAACACGGTTTGTGCTAGCTTCTTGAAACTTGACACAGTAAAGCAGTTTCAAGTTCTATCTCTATGTTCTGTTTCCTCTGGATGTAGCCCTATGCAGTGACTGGGGAGAAATACTTTCATTGACAGGGGTTGCCAAGCTTCCAGAAATTACGAGTCTCCAGAAATCTCAGCAACTATGATTTCACCCAAACTGGATGATACTTTCAGGTAATGATGAGTACGCTAAGCCCACTGGGTTCCCCAAATTTCGTTCTTCTATGTTGAAGCGTTCGTTTCCAGTAACAGTTTGAATTTTGGCGTTTCACTCTGTTTTCTCCTATATTGATAGATGTATTTGGAACTCTAAACCAAACACGGTTTGTGCTAGCTTCTTGAAACTTCACACAGTAAAGCAGTTTCACGTTCTATCTCTATGTTCTGTTTCCTCTTGATGTAGCACTCAGCAGTGACTGAGGAGAAACACTTTCATTGAAAGGGGTTGCCAAGCTTCCCAAAATTGCGAGTCTCGAGAAATCTCAGCAACTATTTTTTAACCCAAACTGGATGATACTTTCAGGTAATGATCAGTACACTAAGCTCACTTGGTTCCCCAAATTTCGTTCTTTTATGTTGAAGCGTTCGCTTCCAGTAACTGTTTGAATTTTGGTGTTTCACTCTGTTTTCTCCTATACTGACAGATGTATTTGGAACTCTAAATCAAACACGGTTTGTGCTAGCTTCTTGAAACTTGACACAGTAAAGCAGTTTCACGTTCTATCTCTATGTTCTGTTTCCTCTTGATGTAGCCCTAAGCAGTGACTGGGGAGAAATACTTTCATTGACAGAGGTTGCCAAGCTTCCAGAAATTACGAGTCTCCAGAAATCTCAGCAACTATGATTTCACCCAAACTGGATGATACTTTCAGGTAATAATAGGTACACTAAGCCCACTTGGTTCCCCAAATTTCGTTCTTCTATGTTGAAGCGTTCGTTTCCAGTAACAGTTTGAATTTTGGCGTTTCACTCTGTTTTCTCCTATATTGATAGATGTATTTGGAACTCTAAATCAAACACGGTTTGTGCTACCTTCTTCAAACTTGACACAGTAAAGCAGTTTCAAGTTCTATCTATATGTTCTCTTTCCTCTTGATGTAGCACTCAGCAGTGACTGAGGAGAAACACTTTCATTGAAAGGGGTTGCCAAGCTTCCCAAAATTGCGAGTCTCCAGAAATCTCAGCAACTATTTTTTCACCCAAACTGGATGATACTTTCAGGTAATGATCAGTACACTAAGCTCACTTGGTTCCACAAATTTCGTTCTTTTATGTTGCAGCGTTCGCTTCCAGTAACTGTTTGAATTTTGGCGTTTCACTCTGTTTTCTCCTATACTGACAGATGTATTTGGAACTCTAAATCAAACACGGTTTGTGCTAGCTTCTTGAAACTTGACACACTAAAGCAGTTTCACGTTCTATCTCTATGTTCTGTTTCCTCTGGATGTAGCCCTAAGCAGTGACTGGGGAGAAATACTTTCATTGAAAGGGGTTGCCAAGCTTCCAGAAATTACGAGTCTCCAGAAATCTCAGCAACTATGATTTCACCCATACTGGATGATACTTTCAGGTAATGATCAGTACACTAAGCCCACTTGGTTCCCCAAATTTCGTTCTTCTATGTTGAAGCGTTCGTTTCCAGTAACAGTTTGAATTTTGGTGTTTCACTCTGTTTTCTCCTATATTGATAGATGTATTTGGAACTCTAAACCAAACACGGTTTGTGCTAGCTTCTTGAAACTTGACACAGTAAAGCAGTTTCACGTTCTATCTCTATGTTCTGTTTCCTCTTGATGTAGCACTCAGCAGTGACTGAGGAGAAACACTTTCATTGAAAGGGGTTGCCAAGCTCCCCAAAACTGCGAGTCTCCAGAAATCTCAGCAACTATTTTTTCACCCAAACTGGATGATACTTTCAGGTAATGATCAGTACACTAAGCTCACTTGGTTCCCCAAATTTCGTTCTTTTATGTTGAAGCGTTCACTTCCAGTAACTGTTTGAATTTTGGCGTTTCACTCTGTTTTCTCCTATACTGACAGATGTATTTGGAACTCTAAATCAAACACGGTTTGTGCTAGCTTCTTGAAACTTGACACAGTAAAGCAGTTTCAAGTTCTATCTCTATGTTTTCTTTCCTCTTGATGTAGCACTCAGCAGTGACTGAGGAGAAACACTTTCATTGAAAGGGGTTGCCAAGCTTCCAGAAATTACGAGTCTCCAGAAATCTCAGCAACTATGATTTCACCCAAACTGGATGATACTTTCAGGTAATGATCAGTACACTAAGCCCACTTGGTTCGCCAAATTTCGTTCTTCTATGTTGAAGCGTTCGTTTCCAGTAACAGTTTGAATTTTGGCGTTTTACTCTGTTTTCTCCTATATTGATAGATGTATTTGGAACTCTAAATCAAACACGGTTTGTGCTAGCTTCTTGAAACTTGACACAATAAAGCAGTTTCAAGTTCTATCTCTATGTTCTGTCTCCTCTTGATGTATCCCTAAGCAGTGACTGGGGAGAAACACTTTCATTGAAAGGGGTTGCCAAGCTTCCAAAAATTACGAGTCTCCAGAAATCTCAGCATCTATTTTTTCACCCAAACTGGATGATACTTTCAGGTAATGATGAGTACGCTAAGCCCACTGGGTTCCCAAAATTTCGTTCTTCTATGTTGAAGCGTTCGTTTCCAGTAACAGTTTGAATTTTGGCGTTTCACTCTGTTTTCTCCTATATTGATAGATGTATTTGGAACTCTAAACCAAACACGGTTTGTGCTAGCTTCTTGAAACTTGACACAGTAAAGCAGTTTCACGTTCTATCTCTATGTTCTGTTTCCTCTTGATGTAGCACTCAGCAGTGACTGAGGAGAAACACTTTCATTGAAAGGGGTTGCCAAGCTCCCCAAAACTGCGAGTCTCCAGAAATCTCAGCAACTATTTTTTCACCCAAACTGGATGATACTTTCAGGTAATGATCAGTACACTAAGCTCACTTGGTTCCCCAAATTTCGTTCTTTTATGTTGAAGCGTTCACTTCCAGTAACTGTTTGAATTTTGTCGTTTCACTCTGTTTTCTCCTATACTGACAGATGTATTTGGAACTCTAAATCAAACACGGTTTGTGCTAGCTTCTTGAAACTTGACACAGTAAAGCAGTTTCAAGTTCTATCTCTATGTTTTCTTTCCTCTTGATGTAGCACTCAGAAGTGACTGAGGAGAAACACTTTCATTGAAAGTGGTTGCCAAGCTCCAGAAATTACGAGTCTCCAGAAATCTCAGCAACTATGATTTCACCCAAACTGGATGATACTTTCAGGTAATGATCAGTACACTAAGCCCACTTGGTTCCCCAAATTTCGTTCTTCTATGTTGATGCGTTCGCTTCCAGTAACTGTTTGAATTTTGGCGTTTCACTCTGTTTTCTCCTATACTGACAGATGTATTTGGAACTCTAAATCAAACACGGTTTGTGCTAGCTTCTTGAAACTTGACACACTAAAGCAGTTTCACGTTCTATCTCTATGTTCTGTTTCCTCTGGATGTAGCCCTAAGCAGTGACTGGGGAGAAATACTTTCATTGAAAGGGGTTGCCAAGCTTCCAGAAATTACGAGTCTCCAGAAATCTCAGCAACTATGATTTCACCCAACCTGGATGATACTTTCAGGTAATGATCAGTACACTAAGCCCACTTGGTTCCCCAAATTTCGTTCTTCTATGTTGAAGCGTTCGTTTCCAGTAACAGTTTGAATTTTGGTGTTTCACTCTGTTTTCTCCTATATTGATAGATGTATTTGGAACTCTAAACCAAACACGGTTTGTGCTAGCTTCTTGAAACTTGACACAGTAAAGCAGTTTCACGTTCTATCTCTATGTTCTGTTTCCTCTTGATGTAGCACTCAGCAGTGACTGAGGAGAAACACTTTCATTGAAAGGGGTTGCCAAGCTCCCCAAAACTGCGAGTCTCCAGAAATCTCAGCAACTATTTTTTCACCCAAACTGGATGATACTTTCAGGTAATGATCAGTACACTAAGCTCACTTGGTTCCCCAAATTTCGTTCTTTTATGTTGAAGCGTTCACTTCCAGTAACTGTTTGAATTTTGGCGTTTCACTCTGTTTTCTCCTATACTGACAGATGTATTTGGAACTCTAAATCAAACACGGTTTGTGCTAGCTTCTTGAAACTTGACACAGTAAAGCAGTTTCAAGTTCTATCTCTATGTTTTCTTTCCTCTTGATGTAGCACTCAGCAGTGACTGAGGAGAAACACTTTCATTGAAAGGGGTTGCCAAGCTTCCAGAAATTACGAGTCTCCAGAAATCTCAGCAACTATGATTTCACCCAAACTGGATGATACTTTCAGGTAATGATCAGTACACTAAGCCCACTTGGTTCGCCAAATTTCGTTCTTCTATGTTGAAGCGTTCGTTTCCAGTAACAGTTTGAATTTTGGCGTTTTACTCTGTTTTCTCCTATATTGATAGATGTATTTGGAACTCTAAATCAAACACGGTTTGTGCTAGCTTCTTGAAACTTGACACAATAAAGCAGTTTCAAGTTCTATCTCTATGTTCTGTCTCCTCTTGATGTAGCCCTAAGCAGTGACTGGGGAGAAACACTTTCATTGAAAGGGGTTGCCAAGCTTCCAAAAATTAGGAGTCTCCAGAAATCTCAGCATCTATTTTTTCACCCAAACTGGATGATACTTTCAGGTAATGATGAGTACGCTAAGCCCACTGGGTTCCCAAAATTTCGTTCTTCTATGTTGAAGCGTTCGTTTCCAGTAACAGTTTGAATTTTGGCGTTTCACTCTGTTTTCTCCTATATTGATAGATGTATTTGGAACTCTAAACCAAACACGGTTTGTGCTAGCTTCTTGAAACTTGACACAGTAAAGCAGTTTCACGTTTATTTCTATGTTCTGCTTCCTCTTGATGTAGCACTCAGCAGTGACTGAGGAGAAACACTTTCATTGAAAGGGGTTGCCAAGCTTCCCAAAATTGCGAGTCTCCAGTAATCTCAGCAACTATTTTTTAACCCAAACTGGATGATACTTTCAGGTAATGATCAGTACACTAAGCTCACTTGGTTCCCCAAATTTCGTTCTTTTATGTTGAAGCGTTCGCTTCCAGTAACTGTTTGAATTTTGGGGTTTCGCTCTGTTTTCTCCTATATTGATAGATGTATTTGGAACTCTAAACCAAACACGGTTTGTGCTAGCTTCTTGTAACTTGACACAGTAAAGCAGTTTCACGTTCTATCTCTATGTTCTGTTTCCTCTGGATGTAGCCCTAAGCAGTGACTGGGGAGAAATACTTTCATTGACAGGGGTTGCCAAGCTTCCAGAAATTACGAGTCTCCAGAAATCTCAGCAAGTATGATTTCACCCAAACTGGATGATACTTTCAGGTAATGATCAGTACACTGAGATCACTTGGTTCCCCAAATTTCGTTCTTTTATGTTGAAGCGTTCGCTTCCAGTAACTGTTTGAATTTTGGCGTTTCACTCTGTTTTCTCCTATACTGACAGATGTATTTGGAACTCTAAATCAAACACGGTTTGTGCTAGCTTCTTGAAACTAGAAACAGTAAAGCAGTTTCACGTTCTATCTCTATGTTCTGTTTTTTCTTGATGTAGCACTCAGCAGTGACTGAGGAGAAACACTTTCATTGAAAGGGGTTGCCAAGCTTCCCAAACTTGCGAGTCTCCAGAAATCTCAGCAACTATTTTTTCACCCAAACTGGATGATAATTTCAGGAAATGATCAGTACACTAACCTCACTTGGTTCCCCAAATTTCATTCTTTTATGTTGAAGCGTTCGCTTCCAGTAACTGTTTGAATTTTAGCTTTTCACTCTGTTTTCTCCTATACTGACAGATGTATTTGGAACTCTAAATCCAACATGGTTTGTGCTAGCTTCTTGAAACTTGACACATTAAAGCAGTTTCACGTTCTATCTCTTTGTTCTCTTTCCTCTGGATGTAGCCCTAAGCAGTGACTGGGGGAAATACTTTCATTGACAGGGGTTGCCAAGCTTCCAGAAATTACGAGTCTCCAGAAATCTCAGCAACTATGATTTCACCCAAACTGGATGATACTTTCAGGTAGTGATCAGTACACTAAGCCCACTTGGTTCCTCAAATTTCGTTCTTCTATGTTGAAGCGTTCGTTTCCAGTAACAGTTTGAATTTTGGCGTTTCACTCTGTTTTCTCCTATATTGATAGATGTATTTGGAACTATAAATCAAACACGGTTGGTGCTAGCTTCTTGAAACTTGAAACAATAAAGCAGTTTCAAGTTCTATCTCTATGTTCTGTCTCCTCTTGATGTAGCCCTAAGCAGTGACTGGGGAGAAACACTTTCATTGAAAGGGGTTGCCAAGCTTCCAAAAATTACGAGTCTCCAGAAATCTCAGCATCTATTTTTTCACCCAAACTGGATGATACTTTCAGGTAATGATGAGTACGCTAAGCCCACTGGGTTCCCCAAATTTCGTTCTTCTATGTTGAAGCGTTCGTTTCCAGTAACAGTTTGAATTTTGGCGTTTCACTCTGTTTTCTCCTATATTGATAGATGTATTTGGAACTCTAAACCCAACACGGTTTGTGCTAGCTTCTTGAAACTTGACACAGTAAAGCAGTTTCACGTTTATTTCTATGTTCTGCTTCCTCTTGATGTAGCACTCAGTAGTGACTGAGGAGAAACACTTTCATTGAAAGGGGTTGCCAAGCTTCCCAAAATTGCGAGTCTCCAGTAATCTCAGCAACTATTTTTTAACCCAAACTGGATGATACTTTCAGGTAATGATCAGTACACTAAGCTCACTTGGTTCCCCAAATTTCGTTCTTTTATGTTGAAGCGTTCGCTTCCAGTAACTGTTTTAATTTTGGGGTTTCGCTCTGTTTTCTCCTATATTGATAGATGTATTTGGAACTCTAAACCAAACACGGTTTGTGCTAGCTTCTTGAAACTTGACACAATAAAGCAGTTTCAAGTTCTATCTGTATGTTCTGTTTCCTCTTGATGTAGCCCTAAGCAGTGACTGGGGAGAAACACTTACATTGAAAGGGGTTGCCAAGCTTCCAGAAATTACGAGTCTCCAGAAATCTCAGCAACTATGATTTCACCCAAACTGGATGATACTTTCAGGTAATGATCAGTACACTGAGATCACTTGGTTCCCCAAATTTTGTTCTTTTATGTTGAAGCGTTCGCTTCCAGTAACTGTTTGAATTTTGGCGTTTCACTCTGTTTTCTCCTATACTGACAGATGTATTTGGAACTCTAAATCAAACACGGTTTGTGCTAGCTTCTTGAAACTAGAAACAGTAAAGCAGTTTCACGTTCTATCTCTATGTTCTGTTTCCTCTTGATGTAGCACTCAGCAGTGACTGAGGAGAAACACTTTCATTGAAAGGGGTTGCCAAGCTTCCCAAACTTGCGAGTCTCCAGAAATCTCAGCAACTATTTTTTCACCCAAACTGGATGATAATTTCAGGAAATGATCAGTACACTAACCTCACTTGGTTCCCCAAATTTCATTCTTTTATGTTGAAGCGTTCGCTTCCAGTAACTGTTTGAATTTTAGCTTTTCACTCTGTTTTCTCCTATACTGACAGATGTATTTGGAACTCTAAATCCAACATGGTTTGTGCTAGCTTCTTGAAACTTGACACATTAAAGCAGTTTCACGTTCTATCTCTTTGTTCTCTTTCCTCTGGATGTAGCCCTAAGCAGTGACTGGGGGAAATACTTTCATTGACAGGGGTTGCCAAGCTTCCAGAAATTACGAGTCTCCAGAAATCTCAGCAACTATGATTTCACCCAAACTGGATGATACTTTCAGGTAGTGATCAGTACACTAAGCCCACTTGGTTCCTCAAATTTCGTTCTTCTATGTTGAAGCGTTCGTTTCCAGTAACAGTTTGAATTTTGGCGTTTCACTCTGTTTTCTCCTATATTGATAGATGTATTTGGAACTATAAATCAAACACGGTTGGTGCTAGCTTCTTGAAACTTGAAACAATAAAGCAGTTTCAAGTTCTATCTCTATGTTCTGTCTCCTCTTGATGTAGCCCTAAGCAGTGACTGGGGAGAAACACTTTCATTGAAAGGGGTTGCCAAGCTTCCAAAAATTACGAGTCTCCAGAAATCTCAGCATCTATTTTTTCACCCAAACTGGATGATACTTTCAGGTAATGATGAGTACGCTAAGCCCACTGGGTTCCCCAAATTTCGTTCTTCTATGTTGAAGCGTTCGTTTCCAGTAACAGTTTGAATTTTGGCGTTTCACTCTGTTTCCTCCTATATTGATAGATGTATTTGGAACTCTAAACCAAACACGGTTTGTGCTAGCTTCTTGAAACTTGACACAGTAAAGCAGTTTCACGTTCTATCTCTATGTTCTGTTTCCTCTTGATGTAGCACTCAGCAGTGAGTGAGGAGAAACACTTTCATTGAAAGGGTTTGCCAAGCTTCCCAAATTTGCGAGTCTCCAGAAATCTCAGCATCTATTTTTTCACCCAAACTGGATGATACTTTCAGGTAATGATCAGTACACTAAGCCCACTTGGTTCCCCAAATTTCGTTCTTCTATTTTGAAGCGTTCGTTTCCAGTAACAGTTTGAATTTTGGCGTTTCACTCTGTTTTCTCCTATATTGATAGATGTATTTGGAACTCTAAACCCAACACGGTTTGTGCTAGCTTCTTGAAACTTGACACAGTAAAGCAGTTTCACGTTTATTTCTATGTTCTGTTTCCTCTTGATGTAGCACTCAGCAGTGACTGAGGAGAAACACTTTCATTGAAAGGGGTTGCCAAGCTTCCCAAAATTGCGAGTCTCCAGTAATCTCAGCAACTATTTTTTAACCCAAACTGGATGATACTTTCAGGTAATGATCAGTACACTAAGATCACTTGGTTCCCCAAATTTCGTTCTTTTATGTTGAAGCGTTCGCTTCCAGTAACTGTTTGAATTTTGGCGTTTCACTCTGTTTTCTCCTATACTGACAGATGTATTTGGAACTCTAAATCAAACACGGTTTGTGCTAGCTTCTTGAAACTTGACACAGTAAAGCAGTTTCACGTTCTATCTCTATGTTCTGTTTCCTCTGGATGTAGCCCTAAGCAGTGACTGGGGAGAAATACTTTCATTGACAGGGGTTGCCAAGCTTCCAGAAATTACGAGTCTCCAGAAATCTCAGCAACTATGATTTCACCCAACCTGGATGATACTTTCAGGTAATGATCAGTACACTAAGCCCACTTGGTTCCCCAAATTTCGTTCTTCTATGTTGAAGCGTTCGTTTCCAGTAACAGTTTGAATTTTGGCGTTTCACTCTGTTTTCTCCTATATTGATAGATGTATTTGGAACTCTAAATCAAACACGGTTTGTGCTAGCTTCTTGAAACTTGACACAGTAAAGCAGTTTCACGTTCTATTTCTATATTCTGTTTCCTCTTGATGTAGCACTCAGCAGTGACTGAGGAGAAACACTTTCATTGAAAGGGGTTGCCAAGCTTCCCAAAATTGCGAGTCTCCAGAAATCTCAGCAACTATTTTTTCACCCAAACTGGATGATACTTTCAGGTAATAATCAGTACACGAAGCTCACTTGGTTCCCCAAATTTCGTTCTTTTATGTTGAAGCGTTCGCTTCCCGTAACTGTTTGAATTTAGGCGTTTCACTCTGTTTTCTCCTATACTGACAGATGTATTTGGAACTCTAAATCAAACACGGTTTGTGCTAGCTTCTTGAAACTTGACACAGTAAAGCATTTTCACGTTCTATCTCTATGTTTTGTTTCCTCTTGATGTAGCACTCAGCAGTGACTGAAGAGAAACACTTTCATTGAAAGGGGTTGCCAAGCTTCCCAAAATTGCGAGTCTCTAGAAATCCTAGCAAACATTTTTTCACCCAAAGTGGATGATACTTTCAGGTAATGATCAGTACACTAAGTTCACTTGGTTCCCCAAATTTCGATCTTCTATGTTGAAGCGTTCGTTTCCAGTAACAGTTTGAATTTTGGCGTTTTACTCTGTTTTCTCCTATATTGATAGATGTATTTGGAACTCTAAATCAAACACGGTTTGTGCTAGCTTCTTGAAACTTGACACAATAAAGCAGTTTCAAGTTCTATCTCTATGTTCTGTCTCCTCTTGATGTAGCCCTAAGCAGTGACTGGGGAGAAACACTTTCATTGAAAGGGGTTGCCAAGCTTCCAAAAATTACGAGTCTCCAGAAATCTCAGCATCTATTTTTTCACCCAAACTGGATGATACTTTCAGGTAATGATCAGTACACTAAGCTCACTTGGTTCCCCAAATTTCGTTCTTTTATGTTGAAGCGTTCGCTTCCAGTAACTGTTTGAATTTTGGCGTTCCACTCTGTTTTCTCCTATACTGACAGATGTATTTGGAACTCTAAATCAAACACGGTTTGTGCTAGCTTCTTGTAACTTGACACAGTAAAGCAGTTTCACGTTCTATCTCTATGTTCTGTTTCCTCTGGATGTAGCCCTAAGCAGTGACTGGGGAGAAATACTTTCATTGACAGGGGTTGCCAAGCTTCCAGAAATTACGAGTCTCCAGAAATCTCAGCAAGTATGATTTCACCCAACCTGGATGATACTTTCAGGTAATGATCAGTACACTAAGCCCACTTTGTTCCCCAAATTTCGTTCTTCTATGTTGAAGCGTTCGTTTCCAGTAACAGTTTGAATTTTGGCGTTTCACTCTGTTTTCTCCTATATTGATAGATGTATTTGGAACTCTAAATCAAACACGGTTTGTGCTAGATTCTTGAAACTTGACACCATAAAGCAGTTTCAAGTTCTGTCTCTATGTTCTGTTTCCTTTTGATGTAGCACTCAGCAGTGACTGTGGAGAAACACTTTCATTGAAAGGGGTTGCCAAGCTTCCCAAAATTGCGAGTCTCCAGAATTCTCAGCGACTATTTTTTCACCCAAACTGGATGATACTTTCAGGTAATAATATGTACACTAAGCTCACTTGGTTCCCCAAATTTCGTTCTTTTATGCTGAAGCGTTCGCTTCCAGTAACTGTTTGAATTTTGGCGTTTCACTCTGTTTTCTCCTATACTGACAGATGCATTTGGAACTCTAAATCAAACACGGTTTGTGCTAGCTTCTTGAAACTTGACACAGTAAAGCAGTTTCACGTTCTATCTCTATGTTTTGTTTCCTCTTGATGTAGCACTCAGCAGTGACTGAGGAGAAACACTTTCATTGAAAGGGGTTGCCAAGCTTTCCAAAACTGCGAGTCTCTAGAAATCTCGGCAAACATTTTTTCACCCAAAGTGGATGATACTTTCAGGTAATGATCAGTACACTAAGCTCACTTGGTTACCGAAATTTCGTTCTTCTATGTTGAAGCGTTCGTTTCCAGTAACAGTTTGAATTTTGGCGTTTTACTCTGTTTTCTCCTATATTGATAGATGTATTTGGAACTCTAAATCAAACACGGTTTGTGCTAGCTTCTTGAAACTTGACACAATAAAGCAGTTTCAAGTTCTATCTCTATGTTCTGTCTCCTCTTGATGTAGCCCTAAGCAGTGACTGGGGAGAAACACTTTCATTGAAAGGGGTTGCCAAGCTTCCAAAAATTACGAGTCTCCAGAAATCTCAGCAACTATTTTTTCACCCAAACTGGATGATACTTTCAGGTAATGATCAGTACACTAAGCTCACTTGGTTCCCCAAATTTCGTTCTTTTATGTTGAAGCGTTCGCTTCCAGTACCTGTTTGAATTTTGGCGTTTCACTCTGTTTTCTCCTATACTGACAGATGTATTTGGAACTCTAAATCAAACACGGTTTGTGCTAGCTTCTTGAAACTTGACACAGTAAAGCAGTTTCACGTTCTATCTCTATGTTCTGTTTCCTCTGGATGTAGCCCTAAGCAGTGACTGGGGAGAAATACTTTCATTGACAGGGGTTGCCAAGCTTCCAGAAATTACGAGTCTCCAGAAATCTCAGCAACTATGATTTCACCCAACCTGGATGATACTTTCAGGTAATGATCAGTACACTAAGCCCACTTGGTTCCCCAAATTTCGTTCTTCTATGTTGAAGCGTTCGTTTCCAGTAACAGTTTGAATTTTGGCGTTTCACTCTGTTTTCTCCTATATTGATAGATGTATTTGGAACTCTAAATCAAACACGGTTTGTGCTAGCTTCTTGAAACTTGACAGAGTAAAGCAGTTTCACGTTCTATCTCTATGTTTTCTTTCCTCTTGATGTAGCACTCAGCAGTGACTGAGGAGAAACACTTTCATTGAAAGGGGTTGCCAAGCTTCCCAAAATTGCGAGTCTCTAGAAATCTCAGCAACTATTTTTTCACCCAAACTGGATGATACTTTCAGGTAATGATCAGTACACTGAGCCCACTTGGATCCCCAAATTTCGTTCTTCTATGTTGAAGCGTTCATTTCCAGTAACAGTTTGAATTTTGGCCTTTCACTCTGTTTTCTCCTATATTGATAGATGTATTTGCAACTCTAAACCAAACCCGGTTTGTGCTAGCTTCTTGAAACTTGACACAGTAAAGCAGTTTCACATTCTATCTCTATGTTCTGTTTCCTCTTGATGTAGCACACAGCAGTGACTGAGGAGAAACACTTTCATTGAAAGGGGTTGCCAAGCTTCCAAAAATTACGATTCCCCAGAAATCTCAGCAACTATTTTTTCACCCAAACTGGATGATACTTTCAGGTAATGATGAGTACACTAAGCTCACTTGGTTTCCCAAATTTCGTTCTTTTATGTTGAAGCGTTCGCTTCCAGTAACTGTTTGAATTTTGGCGTTTCACTCTGTTTTCTCCTATACTGACAGATGTATTTGGAACTCTAAATCAAACACGGTTTGTGCTAGCTTCTTGAAACTTGACACAGTAAAGCAGTTTCACGTTCTATCTCTATGTTTTCTTTCCTCTTGACGTAGCACTCAGCAGTGACTGGGGAGAAACACTTTCATTGAAAGGGGTTGCCAAGCTTCCCAAAATTGCGAGTCTCCAGAAATCTCAGCAACTATTTTTTCACCCAAACTGGATGATACTTTCAGGTAATGATGAGTACACTAAGCCCACTGGGTTCCCCAAATTTCGTTCTTCTATGTTGAAGCGTTCGTTTCCAGTAACAGTTTGAATTTTGGCGTTTCGCTCTGTTTTCTCCTATATTGATAGATGTATTTGGAACTCTAAACCAAACACGGTTTGTGCTAGCTTCTTGAAACTTGACACAATAATGCAGTTTCAAGTTCTATCTCTATGTTCTGTTTCCTCTTGATGTAGCCCTAAGCAGTGACTGGGGAGAAACACTTACATTGAAAGGGGTTGCCAAGCTTCCAGAAATTACGAGTCTCCAGAAATCTCAGCAACTATGATTTCACCCAAACTGGATGATACTTTCAGGTAATGATCAGTACACTAAGCCCACTTGGTTCCCCAAATTTCGTTCTTCTATGTTGAAGCGTTCGTTTCCAGTAACAGTTTGAATTTTGGCGTTTCACTCTGTTTTCTCCTATATTGATAGATGTATTTGGAACTCTAAACCAAACACGGTTTGTGCTAGCTTCTTGAAACGTGACACAGTAAAGCAGTTTTACGTTCTATCTCTATGTTCTGTTTCCTCTTGATGTAGCACTCAGCAGTGACTGAGGAGAAACACTTTCATTGAAAGGGGTTGCCAAGCTTCCCAAAATTGCGAGTCTCCAGAAATCTCAGCAACTATTTTTTCACCCAAACTGGATGATAATTTCAGGAAATGATCAGTACACTAAGCTCACTTGGTTCCCCAAATTTCGTTCTTTTATGTTGAAGCGTTCGCTTCCAGTAACTGTTTGAATTTTGGTGTTTCACTCTGTTTTCTCCTATACTGACAGATGTATTTGGAACTCTAAATCAAACACGGTTTGTGCTAGCTTCTTGAAACTTGACACAGTAAAGCAGTTTGACGTTCTATCTCTATGTTCTCTTTCCTCTGGATGTAGCCGTAAGCAGTGACTGGGGAGAAATACTTTCTTTCACAGGGGTTGCCAAGCTTCCAGAAATTACGAGTCTCCAGAAATCTCAGCAACTATGATTTCACCCAAACTGGATGATACTTTCAGGTAATGATGAGTACACTAAGCCCACTGGGTTCCCCAAATTTCGTTCTTTTATGTTGAAGCGTTCGCTTCCAGTAACTGTTTGAATTTTGGCGTTTCACTCTGTTTTCTCCTATACTGACAGATGTATTTGGAACTCTAAATCAAACACGGTTTGTGCTAGCTTCTTGAAACTTGACACAGTAAAGCAGTTTCACGTTCTATCTCTATGTTCTGTTTACTCTGGATGTAGCCCTAAGCAGTGACTGGGGAGAAATACTTTCATTGACAGGGGTTTCCAAGCTTCCAGAAATTATGAGTCTCCAGAAATCTCAGCAACTATTTTTTCACCCAACCTGGATGATACTTTCAGGTAATGATCAGTACACTAAACCCACTTGGTTCCCCAAATTTCGTTCTTCTATGTTGAAGCGTTCGTTTCCAGTAACAGTTTGAATTTTGGCGTTTCACTCTGTTTTCTCCTATATTGATAGATGTATTTGCAACTCTAAACCAAACCCGGTTTGTGCTAGCTTCTTGAAACTTGACACAGTAAAGCAGTTTCACGTTCTATCTCTATGTTCTGTTTCCTCTTGATGTAGCACACAGCAGTGACTGAGGAGAAACACTTTCATTGAAAGGGGTTGCCAAGCTTCCAAAAATTACGATTCCCCAGAAATCTCAGCAACTATTTTTTCACCCAAACTGGATGATACTTTCAGGTAATGATCAGTACACTAAGCCCACTGGGTTCCCCAAATTTCGTTCTTCTATGTTGAAGCGTTCGTTTCCAGTAACAGTTTGAATTTTGGCGTTTCGCTCTCTTTTCTCCTATATTGATAGATGTATTTGCAACTCTAAACCAAACACGGTTTGTGCTAGCTTCTTGAAACTTGACACAATAAAGCAGTTTCAAGTTCTATCTCTATGTTCTGTTTCCTCTTGATGTAGCCCTAAGCAGTGACTGGGGAGAAACACTTACATTGAAAGGGGTTGCCAAGCTTCCAGAAATTACGAGTCTCCAGAAATCTCAGCAACTATGATTTCACCCAAACTGGATGATACTTTCAGGTAATGATCAGTACACTAAGCTCACTTGGTTCCCCAAATTTCGTTCTTTTATGTTGAAGCGTTCGCTTCCAGTAACTGTTTGAATTTTGGCGTTTCACTCTGTTTTCTCCTATACTGACAGATGTATTTGGAACTCTAAATCAAACACGGTTTGTGCTAGCTTCTTGAAACTTGACACAGTAAAGCAGTTTCACGTTCTATCTCTATGTTTTCTTTCCTCTTGATGTAGCACTCAGCAGTGACTGGGGAGAAACACTTTCATTGAAAGGGGTTGCCAAGCTTCCCAAAATTGCGAGTCTCCAGAAATCTCAGCAACTATTTTTTCACCCAAACTGGATGATACTTTTAGGTAATGATGAGTACACTAAGCCCACTGGGTTCCCCAAATTTCGTTTTTCTATGTTGAAGCGTTCGTTTCCAGTAACAGTTTGAATTTTGGCGTTTCGGTCTGTTTTCTCCTATATTGATAGATGTATTTGGAACTCTAAACCAAACACGGTTTGTGCTAGCTTCTTGAAACTTGACACAATAATGCAGTTTCGAGTTCTATCTCTATGTTCTGTTTCCTCTTTATGTAGCCCTAAGCAGTGACTGGGGAGAAACACTTACATTGAAAGGGGTTGCCAAGCTTCCAGAAATTACGAGTCTCCAGAAATCTCAGCAACTATGATTTCACCCAAACTGGATGATACTTTCAGGTAATGATCAGTACACAAAGCCCACTTGGTTCCCCAAATTTCGTTCTTCTATGTTGAAGCGTTCGTTTCCAGTAACAGTTTGAATTTTGGCATTTCACTCTGTTTTCTCCTATATTGATAGATGTATTTGGAACTCTAAACCAAACACGGTTTGTGCTAGCTTCTTGAAACTTGACACAGTAAAGCAGTTTCACGTTCTATCTCTATGTTCTGTTTCCTCTTGATGTAGCACTCAGCAGTGACTGAGGAGAAACACTTTCATTGAAAGGGGTTGCCAAGCTTCCCAAAATTGCGAGTCTCCAGAAATCTCAGCAACTATTTTTTCACCCAAACTGGATGATAATTTCAGGAAATGATCAGTACACTAAGCTCACTTGGTTCCCCAAAATTCGTTCTTTTATGTTGAAGCGTTCGCTTCCAGTAACTGTTTCAATTTTGGCGTTTCACTCTGTTTTCTCCTATACTGACAGATGTATTTGGAACTCTAAATCAAACACGGTTTGTGCTAGCTTCTTGAAACTTGACACAGTAAAGCAGTTTCACGTTCTATCTCTATGTTCTCTTTCCTCTGGATGTAGCCCTAAGCAGTGACTGGGGAGAAATACTTTCATTCACAGGGGTTGCCAAGATTCCAGAAATTACGAGTCTCCAGAAATCTCATCAACAATGATTTCACCCAAACTGGATGATACTTTCAGGTAATGATCAGTACACTAAGCCCACTTGGTTCCTCAAATTTCGTTCTTCTATGTTGAAGCGTTCGTTTCCAGTAACAGTTTGAATTTTGGCGTTTCACTCTGTTTTCTCCTATATTGATAGATGTATTTGGAACTCTAAATCAAACACAGTTGGTGCTAGCTTCTTGAAACTTGACACAATAAAGCAGTTTCAAGTTCTATCTCTATGTTCTGTCTCCTCTTGATGTAGCCCTAAGCAGTGACTGGGGAGAAACACTTTCATTGAAAGGGGTTGCCAAGCTTCCAAAAATTACGAGTCTCCAGAAATCTCAGCATCTATTTTTTCACCCAAACTGGATGATACTTTCAGGTAATGATCAGTACACTAAGCCCACTATGTTCCCCAAATTTCGGTCTTCTATGTTGAAGCGTTCGCTTCCAGTAACTGTTTGAATTTTGGCGTTTCACTCTGTTTTCTCCTATACTGACAGATGTATTTGGAACTCTAAATCAAACACGGTTTGTGCTAGCTTCTTGAAACTTGACACAGTAAAGCAGTTTCACGTTCTATCTCTATGTTCTGTTTACTCTGGATGTAGCCCTAAGCAGTGACTGGGGAGAAATACTTTCATTGACAGGGGTTTCCAAGCTTCCAGAAATTATGAGTCTCCAGAAATCTCAGCAACTATTTTTTCACCCAACCTGGATGATACTTTCAGGTAATGATCAGTACACTAAACCCACTTGGTTCCCCAAATTTCGTTCTTCTATGTTGAAGCGTTCGTTTCCAGTAACAGTTTGAATTTTGGCGTTTCACTCTGTTTTCTCCTATATTGATAGATGTATTTGGAACTCTAAATCAAACACGGTTTGTGCTAGCTTCTTGAAACTTGACAGAGTAAAGCAGTTTCACGTTCTATCTCTATGTTTTCTTTCCTCTTGATGTAGCACTCAGCAGTGACTGAGGAGAAACACTTTCATTGAAAGGGGTTGCCAAGCTTCCCAAAATTGTGAGTCTCTAGAAATCTCAGCAACTATTTTTTCACCCAAACTGGATGATACTTTCAGGTAATGATCAGTACACTGAGCCCACTTGGATCCCCAAATTTCGTTCTTCTATGTTGAAGCGTTCGTTTCCAGTAACAGTTTGAATTTTGGCCTTTCACTCTGTTTTCTCCTATATTGATAGATGTATTTGCAACTCTAAACCAAACCCGGTTTGTGCTAGCTTCTTGAAACTTGACACAGTAAAGCAGTTTCACATTCTATCTCTATGTTCTGTTTCCTCTTGATGTAGAACACAGCAGTGACTGAGGAGAAACACTTTCATTGAAAGGGGTTGCCAAGCTTCCAAAAATTACGATTCCCCAGAAATCTCAGCAACTATTTTTTCACCCAAACTGGATGATACTTTCAGGTAATGATCAGTACACTAAGCCCACTTGGTTCCCCAAATTTCGTTCTTCTATGTTGAAGCGTTCGTTTCCAGTAACAGTTTGAATTTTGGCGTTTCGCTCTGTTTTCTCCTATATTGATAGATGTCTTTGGAACTCTAAACCAAACACGGTTTGTGCTAGCTTCTTGAAATTTGACACAATAATGCAGTTTCAAGTTCTATCTCTATGTTCTGTTTCCTCTTGATGTAGCCCTAAGCAGTGACTGGGGAGAAACACTTACATTGAAAGGGGTTGCCAAGCTTCCAGAAATTACGAATCTCCAGAAATCTCAGCAACTATGATTTCACCCAAACTGGATGATACTTTAAGGTAATGATCAGTACACTAAGCCCACTTGGTTCCCCAAATTTCGTTCTTCTATGTTGAAGCGTTCGTTTCCAGTAACAGTTTGAATTTTGGCGTTTCACTCTGTTTTCTCCTATATTGATAGATGTATTTGGAACTCTAAACCAAACACGGTTTGTGCTAGCTTCTTGAAACGTGACACAGTAAAGCAGTTTTACGTTCTATCTCTATGTTCTGTTTCCTCTTGATGTAGCACTCAGCAGTGACTGAGGAGAAACACTTTCATTGAAAGGGGTTGCCAAGCTTCCCAAAATTGCGAGTCTCCAGAAATCTCAGCAACTATTTTTTCACCCAAACTGGATGATAATTTCAGGAAATGATCAGTACACTAAGCTCACTTGGTTCCCCAAATTTCGTTCTTTTATGTTGAAGCGTTCGCTTCCAGTAACTGTTTGAATTTTGGCGTTTCACTCTGTTTTCTCCTATACTGACAGATGTATTTGGAACTCTAAATCAAACACGGTTTGTGCTAGCTTCTTGAAACTTGACACAGTAAAGCAGTTTGACGTTCTATCTCTATGTTCTCTTTCCTCTGGATGTAGCCCTAAGCAGTGACTGGGGAGAAATACTTTCTTTCACAGGGGTTGCCAAGCTTCCAGAAATTACGTGTCTCCAGAAATCTCAGCAACTATGATTTCACCCAACCTGGATGATACTTTCAGGTAATGATCAGTACACTAAGCCCACTGGGTTCCCCAAATTTCGTTCTTCTATGTTGAAGCGTTCGTTTCCAGTAACAGTTTGAATTTTGGCGTTTCACTCTGTTTTCTCCTATATTGATAGATGTATTTGCAACTCTAAACCAAACACGGTTTGTGGTAGCTTCTTGAAACTTGACACAATAAAGCAGTTTCAAGTTCTATCTCTATGTTCTGTTTCCTCTTGATGTAGCCCTAAGCAGTGACTGGGGAGAAACACTTATATTGAAAGGGGTTGCCAAGCTTCCAGAAATTACGAGTCTCCAGAAATCTCAGCAACTATGATTTCACCCAAACTGGATGATACTTTCAGGTAATGATCAGTACACTAAGCTCACTTGGTTCCCCAAATTTCGTTCTTTTATGTTGAAGCGTTCGCTTCCAGTAACTGTTTGAATTTTGGCGTTTCACTCTGTTTTCTCCTATACTGACAGATGTATTTGGAACTCTAAATCAAACACGGTTTGTGCTAGCTTCTTGAAACTTGACACAGTAAAGCAGTTTCACGTTCTATCTCTATGTTTTCTTTCCTCTTGATGTAGCACTCAGCAGTGACTGGGGAGAAACACTTTCATTGAAAGGGGTTGCCAAGCTTCCCATAATTGCGAGTCTCAAGAAATCTCAGCAACTATTTTTTCACCCAAACTGGATGATACTTTCAGGTAATGATGAGTACACTAAGCCCACTGGGTTCCCCAAATTTCGTTCTTCTATGTTGAAGCGTTCGTTTCCAGTAACAGTTTGAATTTTGGCGTTTCGCTCTGTTTTCTCCTATATTGACAGATGTATTTGGAACTCTAAACCAAACACGGTTTGTGCTAGCTTCTTGAAACTTGACACAATAATGCAGTTTCAAGTTCTATCTCTATGTTCTGTTTCCTCTTGATGTAGCCCTAAGCAGTGACTGGGGAGAAACACTTACATTGAAAGGGGATGCCAAGCTTCCAGAAATTACGAGTCTCCAGAAATCTCAGCAACTATGATTTCACCCAAACTGGATGATACTTTAAGGTAATGATCAGTACACTAAGCCCACTTGGTTCCCCAAATTTCGTTCTTCTATGTTGAAGCGTTCGTTTCCAGTAACAGTTTGAATTTTGGCGTTTCACTCTGTTTTCTCCTATATTGATAGATGTATTTGGAACTCTAAACCAAACACGGTTTGTGCTAGCTTCTTGAAACGTGACACAGTAAAGCAGTTTTATGTTCTATCTCTATGTTCTGTTTCCTCTTGATGTAGCACTCAGCAGTGACTGAGGAGAAACACTTTCATTGAAAGGGGTTGCCAAGCTTCCCAAAATTGCGAGTCTCCAGAAATCTCAGCAACTATTTTTTCACACAAACTGGATGATAATTTCAGGAAATGATCAGTACACTAAGCTCACTTGGTTCCCCAAATTTCGTTCTTTTATGTTGAAGCGTTCGCTTCCAGTAACTGTTTGAATTTTGGCGTTTCACTCTGTTTTCTCCTATACTGACAGATGTATTTGGAACTCTAAATCAAACACGGTTTGTGCTACCTTCTTGAAACTTGACACAGTAAAGCAGTTTGACGTTCTATCTCTATGTTCTCTTTCCTCTGGATGTAGCCCTAAGCAGTGACTGGGGAGAAATACTTTCATTCACAGGGGTTGCCAAGCTTCCAGAAATTACGAGTCTCCAGAAATCTCAGCAACTATGATTTCACCCAAACTGGAAGATACTTTCAGGTAATGATCAGTACACTAAGTCCACTTGGTTCCCCAAATTTCGTTCTTCTATGTTGAAGCGTTCGTTTCCAGTAACAGTTTGAATTTTTGCGTTTCACTCTGTTTTCTCCTATATTGATAGATGTATTTGGAACTCTAAACCCAACACGGTTTGTGCTAGCTTCTTCAAACTTGACACAGTAAAGCAGTTTCACGTTCTATCTCTATGTTCTGTTTCCTCTTGATGTAGCACTCAGCAGTGACTGAGGAGAAACACTTTCATTGAAAGGGTTTGCCAAGCTTCCCAAAATTGCGAGTCTCCAGTAATCTCAGCAACTATTTTTTAACCCAAACTGGATGATACTTTCAGGTAATGATCAGTACACTAAGCTCACTTGGTTCCCCAAATTTCGTTCTTTTATGTTGAAGCGTTCGCTTCCAGTAACTGTTTGAATTTTGGCGTTTCACTCTGTTTTCTCCTATACTGACAGATGTATTTGGAACTCTAAATCAAACACGGTTTGTGCTAGCTTCTTGAAACTTGACACAGTAAAGCAGTTTCACGTTCTATCTCTATGTTCTGTTTCCTCTGGATGTAGCCCTAAGCAGTGACTGGGGAGAAATACTTTCATTGACAGGGGTTGCCAAGCTTCCAGAAATTACGAGTCTCCAGAAATCTCAGCAACTATGATTTCACCCAACCTGGATGATACTTTCAGGTAATGATCAGTACACTAAGCCCACTTGGTTCCCCAAATTTCGTTCTTCTATGTTGAAGCGTTCGTTTCCAGTAACAGTTTGAATTTTGGCGTTTCACTCTGTTTTCTCCTATATTGATAGATGTATTTGGAACTCTAAATCAAACACGGTTTGTGCTAGCTTCTTGAAACTTGACACAGTAAAGCAGTTTCACGTTCTATCTCTATGTTTTCTTTCCTCTTGATGTAGCACTCAGCAGTGACTGAGGAGAAACACTTTCATTGAAAGGGGTTGCCAAGCTTCCCAAAATTGCGAGTCTCTAGAAATCTCAGCAACTATTTTTTCACCCAAACTGGATGATACTTTCAGGTAATGATCAGTACACTGAGCCCACTTGGATCCCCAAATTTCGTTCTTCTATGTTGAAGCGTTCGTTTCCAGTAACAGTTTGAATTTTGGCCTTTCACTCTGTTTTCTCCTATATTGATAGATGTATTTGCAACTCTAAACCAAACCCGGTTTGTGCTAGCTTCTTGAAACTTGACACAGTAAAGCAGTTTCACGTTCTATCTCTATGTTCTGTTTCCTCTTGATGTAGCACACAGCAGTGACTAGGAGAAACACTTTCATTGAAAGGGGTTGCCAAGCTTCCAAAAATTACGATTCCCCAGAAATCTCAGCAACTATTTTTTCACCCAAACTGGATGATACTTTCAGGTAATGATGAGTACACTAAGCCCACTGGGTTCCCCAAATTTCTTTCTTCTATGTTGAAGCGTTCGTTTCCAGTAACAGTTTGAATTTTGGCGTTTCGCTCTGTTTTCTCCTATATTGATAGATGTATTTGAAACTCTAAACCAAACACGGTTTGTGCTAGCTTCTTGAAACTTGACACAATAAAGCAGTTTCAAGTTCTATCTCTATGTTCTGTTTCCTCTTGATGTAGCCCTAAGCAGTGACTGGGGAGAAACACTTACATTGAAAGGGGTTGCCAAGCTTCCAGAAATTACGAGTCTCCAGAAATCTCAGCAACTATGATTTCACCCAAACTGGATGATACTTTCAGGTAATGATCAGTACACTAAGCTCACTTGTTTCCCCAAATTTCGTTCTTCTATGTTGAAGCGTTCGCTTCCAGTAACTGTTTGAATTTTGGCGTTTCACTCTGTTTTCTCCTATACTGACAGATGTATTTGGAACTCTAAATCAAACACGGTTTGTGCTAGCTTCTTGAAACTTGACACAGTAAAGCAGTTTCACGTTCTATCTCTATGTTTTCTTTCCTCTTGATGTAGCACTCAGCAGTGACTGGGGAGAAACACTTTCATTGAAAGGGGTTGCCAAGCTTCCAAAAATTACGATTCCCCAGAAATCTCAGCAACTATTTTTTCACCCAAACTGGATGATACTTTCAGGTAATGATGAGTACACTAAGCCCACTGGGTTCCCCAAATTTCGTTCTTCTATGTTGAAGCGTTCGTTTCCAGTAACAGTTTGAATTTTGGCGTTTCGCTCTGTTTTCTCCTATATTGATAGATGTATTTGCAACTCTAAACCAAACACGGTTTGTGCTAGCTTCTTGAAACTTGACACAATAAAGCAGTTTCAAGTTCTATCTCTATGTTCTGTTTCCTCTTGATGTAGCCCTAAGCAGTGACTGGGGAGAAACACTTACATTGAAAGGGGTTGCCAAGCTTCCAGAAATTACGAGTCTCCAGAAATCTCAGCAACTATGATTTCACCCAAACTGGATGATACTTTCAGGTAATGATCAGTACACTAAGCCCACTTGGTTCCCCAAATTTCGTTCTTCTATGTTGAAGCGTTCGTTTCCAGTAACAGTTTGAATTTTGGCGTTTCACTCTGTTTTCTCCTATATTGATAGTTGTATTTGGAACTCTAAATCAAACACGGTTTGTGCTACCTTCTTCAAACTTGACACAGTAAAGCAGTTTCAAGTTCTAGCTCTATGTTCTGTTTCCTCTTGATGTAGCACTCAGCAGTGACTGAGGAGAAACACTTTCATTGAAAGGGGTTGCCAAGCTTCCCAAAATTGCGAGTCTCCAGAAATCTCAGCAACTATTTTTTAACCCAAACTGGATGATACTTTCAGGTAATGATGAGTACACTAAGCTCACTTGGTTCTCCAAATTTCATTCTTTTATGTTGAAGCGTTCGCTTCCAGTAACTGTTTGAATTTTGGCGTTTCACTCTGTTTTCTCCTATACTGACAGATGTATTTGGAACTCTAAATCAAACACGGTTTGTGCTAGCTTCTTGAAACTTGACACAGTAAAGCAGTTTCACGTTCTATCTCTATGTTCTGTTTCCTCTGGATGTAGCCGTAAGCAGTGACTGGGGAGAAATACTTTCATTGACAGGGGTTGCCAAGCTTCCAGAAATTACGAGTCTCCAGAAATCTCAGCAACTATGATTTCACCCAACCTGGATGATACTTTCAGGTAATGATCAGTTCACTAAGCCCACTTGGTTCCCCAAATTTCGTTCTTCTATGTTGAAGCGTTCGTTTCCAGTAACAGTTTGAATTTTGGCGTTTCACTCTGTTTTCTCCTATATTGATAGATGTATTTGGAACTCTAAATCAAACACGGTTTGTCCTAGCTTCTTGAAACTTGAAACAGTAAAGCAGTTTCACGTTCTATCTCTATGTTTTCTTTCCTCTTGATGTAGCACTCAGCAGTGACTGAGGAGAAACACTTTCATTGAAAGGGGTTGGCAAGCTTCCCAAAATTGCAAGTCTCTAGAAATCTCAGCAAACATTTTTGCACCCAACGTGGATGATACTTTCAGGTAATGATCAGTACACTAAGCTCACTTCGTTCCCCAAATTTCGTTCTTCTATGTTGAAGCGTTCGTTTCCAGTAACAGTTTGAATTTTGGCGTTTCACTCTGTTTTCTCCTATATTGATAGATGTATTTGGAACTCTAAATAAAACACGGTTTGTGCTAGCTTCTTGAAACTTGACACAGTAAAGCAGTTTCAAGTTCTATCTCTATGTTCTGTTTTCTCTTGATGTAGCCCTAAGCAGTGACTGGGGAGAAACACTTTCATTGAAAGGGGTTGCCAAGCTTCCCAAAATTGCGAGTCTCCAGAAATCTCAGCAACTATTTTTTCACCCAAACTGGATGATACTTTCAGGTAATGATCAGTACACTGAGCCCACTTGGATCCCCAAATTTCGTTCTTCTATGTTGAAGCGTTCGTTTCCAGTAACAGTTTGAATTTTGGCCATTCACTCTGTTTTCTCCTATATTGATAGATGTATTTGGAACTCTAAACCACACCCGGTTTGTGCTAGCTTCTTGAAACTTGACACAGTAAAGCAGTTTCACGTTCTATCTCTATGTTCTGTTTCCTCTTGATGTAGCACACAGCAGTGACTGAGGAGAAACACTTTCATTGAAAGGGGTTGCCAAGCTTCCAAAAATTACGATTCCCCAGAAATCTCAGCAACTATTTTTTCACCCAAACTGGATGATACTTCAGGTAATGATGAGTACACTAAGCCAACTGGGTTCCCCAAATTTCGTTCTTCTATGTTGAAGCGTTCGTTTCCAGTAACAGTTTGAATTTTGGCGTTCCACTCTGTTTTCTCCTATATTGATAGATGTAAATGCAACTCTAAACCAAACACGGTTTGTGCTAGCTTCTTGAAACTTGACACAATAAAGCAGTTTCAAGTTCTCTCTCTATGTTCTGTTTCCTCTTGATGTAGCCCTAAGCAGTGACTGGGGAGAAACACTTTCATTGAAAGGGGTTGCCAAGCTTCCAGAAATTACGAGTCTCCAGAAATCTCAGCAACTATGATTTCACCCAAACTGGATGATACTTTCAGGTAATGATCAGTACACTAAGCCCACTTGTTTCCCCAAATTTCGTTCTTCTATGTTGAAGCGTTCGTTTCCAGTAACAGTTTGAATTTTGGCGTTTCACTCTGTTTTCTCCTATATTGATAGATGTATTTGGAACTCTAAACCAAACACGGTTTGTGCTAGCTTCTTGAAACTTGACACAGTAAAGCAGTTTTACGTTCTATCTCTATGTTCTGTTTCCTCTTCATGTAGCACTCAGCAGTGACTGAGGAGAAACACTTTCATTGAAAAGGGTTGCCAAGCTTCCCAAAATTGCGAGTCTCCAGAAATCTCAGCAAACATTTTTTAACCCAAACTGGATGATACTTTCAGGTAATGATGAGTACACTAAGCTCACTTCGTTCCCCAAATTTCGTTCTTCTATGTTGAAGCGTTCGTTTCCAGTAACAGTTTGAATTTTGGCGTTTCACTCTGTTTTCTCCTATATTGATAGATGTATTTGGAACTCTAAATCAAACACGGTTTGTGCTAGCTTCTTGAAACTTGACACAGTAAAGCAGTTTCAAGTTCTATCTCTATGTTCTGTTTTCTCTTGATGTAGCCCTAAGCAGTGACTGGGGAGAAACACTTTCATTGAAAGGGGTTGCCAAGCTTCCCAAAATTGCGAGTCTCCAGAAATCTCAGCAACTATTTTTTCACCCAAACTGGATGATACTTTCAGGTAATGATCAGTACACTGAGCCCACTTGGATCCCCAAATTTCGTTCTTCTATGTTGAAGCGTTCGTTTCCAGTAACAGTTTGAATTTGGACATTCACTCTGTTTTCTCCTATATTGATAGATGTATTTGGAACTCTAAACCACACCCGGTTTGTGCTAGCTTCTTGAAACTTGACACAGTAAAGCAGTTTCACGTTCTATCTCTATGTTCTGTTTTCTCTTGATGTAGCACACAGCAGTGACTGAGGAGAAACACTTTCATTGAAAGGGGTTGCCAAGCTTCCAAAAATTACGATTCCCCAGAAATCTCAGCAACTATTTTTTCACCCAAACTGGATGATACTTTCAGGTAATGATGAGTACACTAAGCCAACTGGGTTCCCCAAATTTCGTTCTTCTATGTTGAAGCGTTCGTTTCCAGTAACAGTTTGAATTTTGGCGTTCCACTCTGTTTTCTCCTATATTGATAGATGTATTTGCAACTCTAAACCAAACACGGTTTGTGCTAGCTTCTTGAAACTTGATACAATAAAGCAGTTTCAAGTTCTATCTCTATGTTCTGTTTCCTCTTGATGTAGCCCTAAGCAGTGACTGGGGAGAAACACTTACATTGAAAGGGGTTGCCAAGCTTCCAGAAATTACGAGTCTCCAGAAATCTCAGCAACTATGATTTCACCCAAACTGGATGATACTTTCAGGTAATGATCAGTACACTAAGCCCACTTGTTTCCCCAAATTTCGTTCTTCTATGTTGAAGCGTTCGTTTCCAGCAACAGTTTGAATTTTGGCGTTTCACTCTGTTTTCTCCTATATTGATAGATGTATTTGGAACTCTAAACCAAACACGGTTTGTGCTAGCTTCTTGAAACTTGACACAGTAAAGCAGTTTTACGTTCTATCTCTATTTTCTCTTTCCTCTTGATGTAGCACTCAGCAGTGACTGAGGAGAAACACTTTCATTGAAAGGGGTTGCCAAGCTCCCCAAAATTGCGAGTCTCCAGAAATCTCAGCAACTATTTTTTCACCCAAACTGGATGATACTTTCAGGTAATAATCAGTACACTAAGCTCACTTGGTTCCCCAAATTTCGTTCTTTTATGTTGAAGCGTTCGCTTCCAGTAACTGTTTGAATTTTGGCGTTTCACTCTGTTTTCTCCTATACTGACAGATGTATTTGGAACTCTAAATCCAACACGGTTTGTGCTAGCTTCTTGAAACTTGACACAGTAAAGCAGTTTCACGTTCTATCTCTATGTTCTGTTTCCTCTGGATGTAGCCCTAAGCACTGACTGGGGAGAAATACTTTCATTGACAGGGGTTGCCAAGCTTCCAGAAATTACGAGTCTCCAGAAATCTCAGCAACTATGATTTCACCCAACCTGGATGATACTTTCAGGTAATGATCAGTACACTAAGCCCACTTGGTTCCCCAAATTTCGTTCTTCTATGTTGAAGCATTCGTTTCCAGTAACAGTTTGAATTTTGGCGTTTCACTCTGTTTTCTCCTATATTGATAGATGTATTTGGAACTCTAAACCAAACACGGTTTGTGCTAGCTTCTTGAAACTTGACACAGTAAAGGAGTTTCACGTTCTATCTCTATGTTCTGTTTCCTCTTGATGTAGCACTCAGCAGTGACTGAGGAGAAACACTTTCATTGAAAGGGGTTGCCAAGCTTCCCAAAATTGCGAGTCTCTAGAAATCTCAGCAAACATTTTTTCACCCAACGTGGATGATACTTTCAGGTAATGATCAGTACACTAAGCTCACTTCGTTCCCCAAATTTCGTTCTTCTATGTTGAAGCGTTCGTTTCCAGTAACAGTTTGAATTTTGGCCTTTCACTCTGTTTTCTCCTATATTGATAGATGTATTTGGAACTCTAAACCAAACCCGGTTTGTGCTAGCTTCTTGAAACTTGACACAGTAAAGCAGTTTCAAGTTCTATCTCTATGTTCTGTTTCCTCTTGATGTAGCACACAGCAGTGACTGAGGAGAAACACTTTCATTGAAAGGGGTTGCCAAGCTTCCAAAAATTACGATTCCCCAGAAATCTCAGCAACTGTTTTTTCACCCAAACTGGATGATACTTTCAGGTAATGATGAGTACACTAAGCCCACTGGGTTCCCCAAATTTCGTTCTTCTATGTTGAAGCGTTCGTTTCCAGTAACAGTTTGAATTTTGGCGTTTCACTCTGTTTTCTCCTATATTGATAGATGTATTTGCAACTCTAAACCAAACACGGTTTGTGCTAGCTTCTTGAAACTTGACACAATAAAGCAGTTTCAAGTTCTATCTCTATGTTCTGTTTCCTCTTGATGTAGCCCTAAGCAGTGACTGGGGAGAAACACTTACATTGAAAGGGGTTGCCAAGCTTCCAGAAATTACGAGTCTCCAGAAATCTCAGCAACTATGATTTCACCCAAACTGGATGATACTTTCAGGTAATGATCAGTACACTAAGCCCACATGTTTCCCCAAATTTCGTTCTTCTATGTTGAAGGGTTCGTTTCCAGTAACAGTTTGAATTTTGGCGTTTCACTCTGTTTTGTCCTATATTGATAGATGTATTTGGAACTCTAAACCAAACACGGTTTGTGCTAGCTTCTTGAAACTTGACACAGTAAAGCAGTTTCACGTTCTATCTCTATGTTCTGTTTCCTCTTGATGTAGCACTCAGCAGTGACTGAGGAGAAACACTTTCATTGAAAGGGGTTGCCAAGCTTCCCAAAATTGCGAGTCTCCAGAAATCTCAGCAACTATTTTTTAACCCAAACTGGATGATACTTTCAGGTAATGATTAGTACACTAAGCTCACTTGGTTCCCCAAATTTCGTTCTTTTATGTTGAAGCGTTCGCTTCCAGTAACTGTTTGAATTTTGGCGTTTCACTCTGTTTTCTCCTATACTGACAGATGTATTTGGAACTCTAAATCAAACACGGTTTGTGCTAGCTTCTTGAAACTTGACACAGTAAAGCAGTTTCACGTTCTATCTCTATGTTCTGTTTCCTCTGGATGTAGCCGTAAGCAGTGACTGGGGAGAAATACTTTCATTGACAGGGGTTGCCAAGCTTCCAGAAATTACGAGTCTCCAGAAATCTCAGCAACTATGATTTCACCCAACCTGGATGATACTTTCAGGTAATGATCAGTACACTAAGCCCACTTGTTTCCCCAAATTTCGTTCTTCTATGTTGCAGCATTCGTTTCCAGTAACAGTTTGAATTTTGGCGTTTCACTCTGTTTTCTCCTATATTGATAGATGTATTTGGAACTCTAAACCAAACACGGTTTGTGCTAGCTTATTGAAAGTTGAAACAGTAAAGCAGTTTCACGTTCTATCTCTATGTTCTGTTTCCTCTTGATGTAGCACTCAGCAGTGACTGAGGAGAAACACTTTCATTGAAAGGGGTTGCCAAGCTTCCAGAAATTACGAGTCTCCAGAAATCTCAGCAACTATGATTTCACCCAACCTGGATGATACTTTCAGGTAATGATCAGTACACTAAGCCCACTTGGTTCCCCAAATTTCGTTCTTCTATGTTGAAGCGTTCGTTTCCAGTAACAGTTTGAATTTTGGCGTTTCACTCTGTTTTCTCCTATATTGATAGATGTATTTGGAACTCTAAACCAAACACGGTTTGTGCTAGCTTCTTGAAACTTGACACAGTAAAGCAGTTTCAAGTTCTATCTCTATGTTCTGTTTCCTCTTGATGTAGCACTCAGCAGTGACTGAGGAGAAACACTTTCATTGAAAGGGGTTGCCAAGCTTCCCAAAATTGCGAGTCTCCAGAAATCTCAGCAACTATTTTTTCACCCAAACTGGATGATACTTTCAGGTAATGATCAGTACACTAAGCCCCCTTGGTTCCCCAAATTTCGTTCTTCTATGTTGAAGCGTTCGTTTCCAGTAACAATTTGAATTTGGGCGTTTCACTCTGTTTTCTCCTATATTGATAGATGTATTTGGAACTCTAAACCAAACACGGTTTGTGCTATCTTCTTGAAACTTGACACACTAAAGCAGTTTCACGTTCTATCTCTATGTTCTGTTTCGTCTTGATGTAGCACTCAGCAGTGACTGAGGAGAAACACTTTCATTGAAAGGGGTTGCCAAGCTTCCCAAAATTGCGAGTCTCCAGAAATCTCAGCAACTATTTTTTCACCCAAACTGGATGATACTTTCAGGTAATGATCAGTACACTAAGCCCACTTGGTTCCCCAAATTTCGTTCTTCCATGTTAAAGCGTTCGTTTCCAGTAACAGTTTGAATTTTGGCGTTTCACTCTGTTTTCTCCTATATTGATAGATGTATTTGGAACTCTAAACCAAACACGGTTTGTGCTAGCTTCTTGAAACTTGACACAGTAAAGCAGTTTCACGTTCTATCTCTATGTTCTGTTTCCTCTGGATGTAGCCGTAAGCAGTGACTGGGGAGAAATACTTTCATTGACAGGGGTTGCCAAGCTTCCAGAAATTACGAGTCTCCAGAAATCTCAGCAACTATGATTTCACAAACCTGGACGATACTTTCAGGTAATGATCAGTACACTAAGCCCACTTGGTTCCCCAAATTTCGTTCTTCTATGTTGCAGCGTTCGTTTCCAGTAACAGTTTGAATTTTGGAGTTTTACTCTGTTTTCTCCTATATTGATAGATGTATTTGGAACTCTAAACCAAACACGGTTTGTGCTAGCTTATTGAAAGTTGAAACAGTAAAGCAGTTTCACGTTCTATCTCTATGTTCTGTTTCCTCTTGATGTAGCACTCAGCAGTGACTGAGGAGAAACACTTTCATTGAAAGGGTTTGCCAAGCTCCCCAAAATTGTGAGTCTCCAGAAATCTCAGCAACTATTTTTTCACCCAAACTGGATGATACTTTCAGGTAATGATCAGTACACTAAGCTCACTTGGTTCCCCAAATTTCGTTCTTTTATGTTGAAGCGTTCGCTTCCAGTAACTGTTTGAATTTTGGCGTTTAACTCTGTTTTCTCCTATACTGACAGATGTATTTGGAACTCTAAATCAAACACGGTTTGTGCTGGCTTCTTGAAACTTGACACAGTAAAGGAGTTTCACGTTCTATCTCTATGTTCTGTTTCCTCTTGATGTAGCACTCAGCAGTGACTGAGGAGAAACACTTTCATTGAAAGGGGTTGCCAAGCTTCCCAAAATTGCGAGTCTCTAGAAATCTCAGCAAACATTTTTTCACCCAACGTGGATGATACTTTCAGGTAATGATCAGTACACTAAGCTCACTTCGTTCCCCAAATTTCGTTCTTCTATGTTGAAGCGTTCGTTTCCAGTAACAGTTTGAATTTTGGCCTTTCATTCTGTTTTCTCCTATATTGATAGATGTATTTGGAACTCTAAACCAAACCCGGTTTGTGCTAGCTTCTTGAAACTTGACACAGTAAAGCAGTTTCACGTTCTATCTCTATGTTCTGTTTCCTCTTGATGTAGCACACAGCAGTGACTGAGGAGAAACACTTTCATTGAAAGGGGTTGCCAAGCTTCCAAAAATTACGATTCCCCAGAAATCTCAGCAACTGTTTTTTCACCCAAACTGGATGATACTTTCAGGTAATGATGAGTACACTAAGCCCACTGGGTTCCCCAAATTTCATTCTTCTATGTTGAAGCGTTCGTTTCCAGTAACAGTTTGAATTTTGGCGTTTCACTCTATTTTCTCCTATATTGATAGATGTATTTGCAACTCTAAACCAAACACGGTTTGTGCTAGCTTCTTGAAACTTGACACAATAAAGCAGTTTCAAGTTCTATCTCTATGTTCTGTTTCCTCTTGATGTAGCCCTAAGCAGTGACTGGGGAGAAACACTTACATTGAAAGGGGTTGCCAAGCTTCCAGAAATTACGAGTCTCCAGAAATCTCAGCAACTATGATTTCACCCAAACTGGATGATACTTTCAGGTAATGATCAGTACACTAAGCCCACTTGTTTCCCCAAATTTCGTTCTTCTATGTTGAAGGGTTCGTTTCCAGTAACAGTTTGAATTTTGGCGTTTCACTCTGTTTTGTCCTATATTGATAGATGTATTTGGAACTCTAAACCAAACACGGTTTGTGCTAGCTTCTTGAAACTTGACACAGTAAAGCAGTTTCACGTTCTATCTCTATGTTCTGTTTCCTCTTGATGTAGCACTCAGCAGTGACTGAGGAGAAACACTTTCATTGAAAGGGGTTGCCAAGCTTCCCAAAATTGCGAGTCTCCAGAAATCTCAGCAACTATTTTTTAACCCAAACTGGATGATACTTTCAGGTAATGATCAGTACACTAAGCTCACTTGGTTCCCCAAATTTCGTTCTTTTATGTTGAAGCGTTCGCTTCCAGTAACTGTTTGAATTTTGGCGTTTCACTCTGTTTTCTCCTATACTGACAGATGTATTTGGAACTCTAAATCAAACACGGTTTGTGCTAGCTTCTTGAAACTTGACACAGTAAAGCAGTTTCACGTTCTATCTCTATGTTCTGTTTCCTCTGGATGTAGCCCTAAGCAGTGACTGGGGAGAAATACTTTCATTGACAGGGGTTGCCAAGCTTCCAGAAATTACGAGTCTCCAGAAATCTCAGCAACTATGATTTCACCCAACCTGGATGATACTTTCAGGTAATGATCAGTACACTAAGCCCACTTGTTTCCCCAAATTTCGTTCTTCTATGTTGCAGCATTCGTTTCCAGTAACAGTTTGAATTTTGGTGTTTCACTCTGTTTTCTCCTATATTGATAGATGTATTTGGAACTCTAAACCAAACACGGTTTGTGCTAGCTTATTGAAAGTTGAAACAGTAAAGCAGTTTCACGTTCTATCTCTATGTTCTGTTTCCTCTTGATGTAGCACTCAGCAGTGACTGAGGAGAAACACTTTCATTGAAAGGGGTTGCCAAGCTTCCAGAAATTACGAGTCTCCAGAAATCTCAGCAACTATGATTTCACCCAACCTGGATGATACTTTCAGGTAATGATCAGTACACTAAGCCCACTTGGTTCCCCAAATTTCGTTCTTCTATGTTGAAGCGTTCGTTTCCAGTAACAGTTTGAATTTTGGCGTTTCACTCTGTTTTCTCCTATATTGATAGATGTATTTGGAACTCTAAACCAAACACGGTTTGTGCTAGCTTCTTGAAACTTGACACAGTAAAGCAGTTTCAAGTTCTATCTCTATGTTCTGTTTCCTCTTGATGTAGCACTCAGCAGTGACTGAGGAGAAACACTTTCATTGAAAGGGGTTGCCAAGCTTCCCAAAATTGCGAGTCTCCAGAAATCTCAGCAACTATTTTTTCACCCAAACTGGATGATACTTTCAGGTAATGATCAGTACACTAAGCCCCCTTGGTTCCCCAAATTTCGTTCTTCTATGTTGAAGCGTTCGTTTCCAGTAACAATTTGAATTTTGGCGTTTCACTCTGTTTTCTCCTATATTGATAGATGTATTTGGAACTCTAAACCAAACACGGTTTGTGCTATCTTCTTGAAACTTGACACACTAAAGCAGTTTCACGTTCTATCTCTATGTTCTGTTTCGTCTTGATGTAGCACTCAGCAGTGACTGAGGAGAAACACTTTCATTGAAAGGGGTTGCCAAGCTTCCCAAAATTGCGAGTCTCCAGAAATCTCAGCAACTATTTTTTCACCCAAACTGGATGATACTTTCAGGTAATGATCAGTACACTAAGCCCACTTGGTTCCCCAAATTTCGTTCTTCCATGTTAAAGCGTTCGTTTCCAGTAACAGTTTGAATTTTGGCGTTTCACTCTGTTTTCTCCTATATTGATAGATGTATTTGGAACTCTAAACCAAACACGGTTTGTGCTAGCTTCTTGAAACTTGACACAGTAAAGCAGTTTCACGTTCTATCTCTATGTTCTGTTTCCTCTGGATGTAGCCGTAAGCAGTGACTGGAGAGAAATACTTTCATTGACAGGGGTTGCCAAGCTTCCAGAAATTACGAGTCTCCAGAAATCTCAGCAACTATGATTTCACAAACCTGGATGATACTTTCAGGTAATGATCAGTACACTAAGCCCACTTGGTTCCCCAAATTTCGTTCTTCTATGTTGCAGCGTTCATTTCCAGTAACAGTTTGAATTTTGGAGTTTTACTCTGTTTTCTCCTATATTGATAGATGTATTTGGAACTCTAAACCAAACACGGTTTGTGCTAGCTTATTGAAAGTTGAAACAGTAAAGCAGTTTCACGTTCTATCTCTATGTTCTGTTTCCTCTTGATGTAGCACTCAGCAGTGACTGAGGAGAAACACTTTCATTGAAAGGGTTTGCCAAGCTCCCCAAAATTGTGAGTCTCCAGAAATCTCAGCAACTATTTTTTCACCCAAACTGGATGATACTTTCAGGTAATGATCAGTACACTAAGCTCACTTGGTTCCCCAAATTTCGTTCTTTTATGTTGAAGCGTTCGCTTCCAGTAACTGTTTGAATTTTGGCGTTTAACTCTGTTTTCTCCTATACTGACAGATGTATTTGGAACTCTAAATCAAACACGGTTTGTGCTGGCTTCTTGAAACTTGACACAGTAAAGCAGTTTCATGTTCTATCTCTATGTTCTTTTTCCTCTGGATGTAGACCTAAGCAGTGACTGGGGAGAAATACTTTCATTGACAGGGGTTGCCAATCTTCCAGAAATTACGAGTCTCCAGAAATCTCAGCAACTATGATTTCACCCAACCTGGATGATACTTTCAGGTAATGATCAGTACACTAAGCCCACTTGGTTCCCCAAATTTCGTTCTTCTATGTTGAAGCGTTCGTTTCCAGTAACAGTTTGAATTTTGGTGTTTCACTCTGTTTTCTCCTATATTGATAGATGTATTTGGAACTCTAAATCAAACACGGTTTGTGCTAGCTTCTTGAAACTTGAAACAGTAAAGCAGTTTCACGTTCTATCT
This sequence comes from Spermophilus citellus, assembly GCF_964194105.1. Taxonomy (NCBI): domain Eukaryota; kingdom Metazoa; phylum Chordata; class Mammalia; order Rodentia; family Sciuridae; genus Spermophilus; species Spermophilus citellus. Next base: position 99,343,893 of record NC_138182.1, read on the forward strand.
CTATGTTTTCTTTCCTCTTGATGTAGCACTCAGCAGTGACTGAGGAGAAACACTTTCATTGAAAGGGGTTGCCAAGCTTCCCAAAATTGCGAGTCTCTAGAAATCTCAGCAAACATTTTTTCACCCAACGTGGATGATACTTTCAGGTAATGATCAGTACACTAAGCTCACTTCGTTCCCCAAATTTCGTTCTTCTATGTTGAAGCGTTCGTTTCCAGTGTCAGTTTGAATTTTGGCGTTTCACTCTGTTTTCTCCTATATTGATAGATGTATTTGGAACTCTAAATCAAACACGGTTTGTGCTAGCTTCTTGAAACTTGACACAGTAAAGCAGTTTCAAGTTCTATCTCTATGTTCTGTTTTCTCTTGATGTAGCCCTAAGCAGTGACTGGGGACAAACACTTTCATTGAAAGGGGTTTCCAAGCTTCCCAAAATTGCGAGTCTCCAGAAATCTCAGCAACTATTTTTTCACCCAAACTGGATGATACTTTCAGGTAATGATCAGTACACTAAGCCCACTTGGTTCCCCAAATTTCGTTCTTCCATGTTAAAGCGTTCGTTTCCAGTAACAGTTTGAATTTTGGCGTTTCACTCTGTTTTCTCCTATATTGATAGATGTATTTGGAACTCTAAACCAAACACGGTTTGTGCTAGCTTCTTGAAACTTGACACAGTAAAGCAGTTTCACGTTCTATCTCTATGTTCTGTTTCCTCTGGATGTAGCCGTAAGCAGTGACTGGGGAGAAATACTTTCATTGACAGGGGTTGCCAAGCTTCCAGAAATTACGAGTCTCCAGAAATCTCAGCAACTATGATTTCACAAACCTGGATGATACTTTCAGGTAATGATCAGTACACTAAGCCCACTTGGTTCCCCAAATTTCGTTCTTCTATGTTGCAGCGTTCGTTTCCAGTAACAGTTTGAATTTTGGAGTTTTACTCTGTTTTCTCCTATATTGATAGATGTATTTGGAACTCTAAACCAAACACGGTTTGTGCTAGCTTATTGAAAGTTGAAACAGTAAAGCAGTTTCACGTTCTATCTCTATGTTCTGTTTCCTCTTGATGTAGCACTCAGCAGTGACTGAGGAGAAACACTTTCATTGAAAGGGTTTGCCAAGCTCCCCAAAATTGTGAGTCTCCAGAAATCTCAGCAACTATTTTTTCACCCAAACTGGATGATACTTTCAGGTAATGATCAGTACACTAAGCTCACTTGGTTCCCCAAATTTCGTTCTTTTATGTTGAAGCGTTCGCTTCCAGTAACTGTTTGAATTTTGGCGTTTAACTCTGTTTTCTCCTATACTGACAGATGTATTTGGAACTCTAAATCAAACACGGTTTGTGCTGGCTTCTTGAAACTTGACACAGTAAAGGAGTTTCACGTTCTATCTCTATGTTCTGTTTCCTCTTGATGTAGCACTCAGCAGTGACTGAGGAGAAACACTTTCATTGAAAGGGGTTGCCAAGCTTCCCAAAATTGCGAGTCTCTAGAAATCTCAGCAAACATTTTTTCACCCAACGTGGATGATACTTTCAGGTAATGATCAGTACACTAAGCTCACTTCGTTCCCCAAATTTCGTTCTTCTATGTTGATGCGTTCGTTTCCAGTAACAGTTTGAATTTTGGCCTTTCATTCTGTTTTCTCCTATATTGATAGATGTATTTGGAACTCTAAACCAAACCCGGTTTGTGCTAGCTTCTTGAAACTTGACACAGTAAAGCAGTTTCACGTTCTATCTCTATGTTCTGTTTCCTCTTGATGTAGCACACAGCAGTGACTGAGGAGAAACACTTTCATTGAAAGGGGTTGCCAAGCTTCCAAAAATTACGATTCCCCAGAAATCTCAGCAACTGTTTTTTCACCCAAACTGGATGATACTTTCAGGTAATGATGAGTACACTAAGCCCACTGGGTTCCCCAAATTTCATTCTTCTATGTTGAAGCGTTCGTTTCCAGTAACAGTTTGAATTTTGGCGTTTCACTCTATTTTCTCCTATATTGATAGATGTATTTGCAACTCTAAACCAAACACGGTTTGTGCTAGCTTCTTGAAACTTGACACAATAAAGCAGTTTCAAGTTCTATCTCTATGTTCTGTTTCCTCTTGATGTAGCCCTAAGCAGTGACTGGGGAGAAACACTTACATTGAAAGGGGTTGCCAAGCTTCCAGAAATTACGAGTCTCCAGAAATCTCAGCAACTATGATTTCACCCAAACTGGATGATACTTTCAGGTAATGATCAGTACACTAAGCCCACTTGTTTCCCCAAATTTCGTTCTTCTATGTTGAAGGGTTCGTTTCCAGTAACAGTTTGAATTTTGGCGTTTCACTCTGTTTTGTCCTATATTGATAGATGTATTTGGAACTCTAAACCAAACACGGTTTGTGCTAGCTTCTTGAAACTTGACACAGTAAAGCAGTTTCACGTTCTATCTCTATGTTCTGTTTCCTCTGGATGTAGCCGTAAGCAGTGACTGGGGAGAAATACTTTCATTGACAGGGGTTGCCAAGCTTCCAGAAATTACGAGTCTCCAGAAATCTCAGCAACTATGATTTCACCCAACCTGGATGATACTTTCAGGTAATGATCAGTACACTAAGCCCACTTGTTTCCCCAAATTTCGTTCTTCTATGTTGCAGCATTCGTTTCCAGTAACAGTTTGAATTTTGGTGTTTCACTCTGTTTTCTCCTATATTGATAGATGTATTTGGAACTCTAAACCAAACACGGTTTGTGCTAGCTTATTGAAAGTTGAAACAGTAAAGCAGTTTCACGTTCTATCTCTATGTTCTGTTTCCTCTTGATGTAGCACTCAGCAGTGACTGAGGAGAAACACTTTCATTGAAAGGGGTTGCCAAGCTTCCAGAAATTACGAGTCTCCAGAAATCTCAGCAACTATGATTTCACCCAACCTGGATGATACTTTCAGGTAATGATCAGTACACTAAGCCCACTTGGTTCCCCAAATTTCGTTCTTCTATGTTGAAGCGTTCGTTTCCAGTAACAGTTTGAATTTTGGCGTTTCACTCTGTTTTCTCCTATATTGATAGATGTATTTGGAACTCTAAACCAAACACGGTTTGTGCTAGCTTCTTGAAACTTGACACAGTAAAGCAGTTTCAAGTTCTATCTCTATGTTCTGTTTCCTCTTGATGTAGCACTCAGCAGTGACTGAGGAGAAACACTTTCATTGAAAGGGGTTGCCAAGCTTCCCAAAATTGCGAGTCTCCAGAAATCTCAGCAACTATTTTTTCACCCAAACTGGATGATACTTTCAGGTAATGATCAGTACACTAAGCCCCCTTGGTTCCCCAAATTTCGTTCTTCTATGTTGAAGCGTTCGTTTCCAGTAACAATTTGAATTTTGGCGTTTCACTCTGTTTTCTCCTATATTGATAGATGTATTTGGAACTCTAAACCAAACACGGTTTGTGCTATCTTCTTGAAACTTGACACACTAAAGCAGTTTCACGTTCTATCTCTATGTTCTGTTTCGTCTTGATGTAGCACTCAGCAGTGACTGAGGAGAAACACTTTCATTGAAAGGGGTTGCCAAGCTTCCCAAAATTGCGAGTCTCCAGAAATCTCAGCAACTATTTTTTCACCCAAACTGGATGATACTTTCAGGTAATGATCAGTACACTAAGCCCACTTGGTTCCCCAAATTTCGTTCTTCCATGTTAAAGCGTTCGTTTCCAGTAACAGTTTGAATTTTGGCGTTTCACTCTGTTTTCTCCTATATTGATAGATGTATTTGGAACTCTAAACCAAACACGGTTTGTGCTAGCTTCTTGAAACTTGACACAGTAAAGCAGTTTCACGTTCTATCTCTATGTTCTGTTTCCTCTGGATGTAGCCGTAAGCAGTGACTGGAGAGAAATACTTTCATTGACAGGGGTTGCCAAGCTTCCAGAAATTACGAGTCTCCAGAAATCTCAGCAACTATGATTTCACAAACCTGGATGATACTTTCAGGTAATGATCAGTACACTAAGCCCACTTGGTTCCCCAAATTTCGTTCTTCTATGTTGCAGCGTTCATTTCCAGTAACAGTTTGAATTTTGGAGTTTTACTCTGTTTTCTCCTATATTGATAGATGTATTTGGAACTCTAAACCAAACACGGTTTGTGCTAGCTTATTGAAAGTTGAAACAGTAAAGCAGTTTCACGTTCTATCTCTATGTTCTGTTTCCTCTTGATGTAGCACTCAGCAGTGACTGAGGAGAAACACTTTCATTGAAAGGGTTTGCCAAGCTCCCCAAAATTGTGAGTCTCCAGAAATCTCAGCAACTATTTTTTCACCCAAACTGGATGATACTTTCAGGTAATGATCAGTACACTAAGCTCACTTGGTTCCCCAAATTTCGTTCTTTTATGTTGAAGCGTTCGCTTCCAGTAACTGTTTGAATTTTGGCGTTTAACTCTGTTTTCTCCTATACTGACAGATGTATTTGGAACTCTAAATCAAACACGGTTTGTGCTGGCTTCTTGAAACTTGACACAGTAAAGCAGTTTCATGTTCTATCTCTATGTTCTTTTTCCTCTGGATGTAGACCTAAGCAGTGACTGGGGAGAAATACTTTCATTGACAGGGGTTGCCAATCTTCCAGAAATTACGAGTCTCCAGAAATCTCAGCAACTATGATTTCACCCAACCTGGATGATACTTTCAGGTAATGATCAGTACACTAAGCCCACTTGGTTCCCCAAATTTCGTTCTTCTATGTTGAAGCGTTCGTTTCCAGTAACAGTTTGAATTTTGGTGTTTCACTCTGTTTTCTCCTATATTGATAGATGTATTTGGAACTCTAAATCAAACACGGTTTGTGCTAGCTTCTTGAAACTTGAAACAGTAAAGCAGTTTCACGTTCTATCTCTATGTTTTCTTTCCTCTTGATGTAGCACTCAGCAGTGACTGAGGAGAAACACTTTCATTGAAAGGGGTTGCCAAGCTTCCCAAAATTGCGAGTCTCTAGAAATCTCAGCAAACATTTTTTCACCCAACGTGGATGATACTTTCAGGTAATGATCAGTACACTAAGCTCACTTCGTTCCCCAAATTTCGTTCTTCTATGTTGAAGCGTTCGTTTCCAGTGTCAGTTTGAATTTTGGCGTTTCACTCTGTTTTCTCCTATATTGATAGATGTATTTGGAACTCTAAATCAAACACGGTTTGTGCTAGCTTCTTGAAACTTGACACAGTAAAGCAGTTTCAAGTTCTATCTCTATGTTCTGTTTTCTCTTGATGTAGCCCTAAGCAGTGACTGGGGACAAACACTTTCATTGAAAGGGGTTTCCAAGCTTCCCAAAATTGCGAGTCTCCAGAAATCTCAGCAACTATTTTTTCACCCAAACTGGATGATACTTTCAGGTAATGATCAGTACACTGAGCCCACTTGGATCCCCAAATTTCGTTCTTCTATGTTGAAGCGTTCGTTCCCAGTAACAGTTTGAATTTTGGCCTTTCACTCTGTTTTCTCCTATATTGATAGATGTATTTGGAACTCTAAACCACACCCGGTTTGTGCTAGCTTCTTGAAACTTGACACAGTAAAGCAGTTTCACGTTCTATCTCTATGTTCTGTTTCCTCTTGATGTAGCACTCAGCAGTGACTGAGGAGAAACACTTTCATTGAAAGGGGTTGCCAAGCTTCCCAAAATTGCGAGTCTCAAGAAATCTCAGCAACTATTTTTTAACCCAAACTGGATGATACTTTCAGGTAATGATCAGTACACTAAGCTCACTTGGTTCCCCAAATTTCGTTCTTTTATGTTGAAGCGTTCGCTTCCAGTAAGTGTTTGAATTTTGGCGTTTCACTCTGTTTTCTCCTATACTGACAGATGTATTTGGAACTCTAAATCAAACACGGTTTGTGCTAGCTTCTTGAAACTTGACACAGTAAAGCAGTTTCACGTTCTATCTCTATGTTCTGTTTCCTCTGCATGTAGCCCTAAGCAGTGACTGGGGAGAAATACTTTCATTGACAGGGGTTGCCAAGCTTCCAGAAATTACGAGTCTCCAGAAATCTCAGCAACTATGATTTCACCCAACCTGGATGATACTTTCAGGTAATGATCAGTACACTAAGCCCACTTGTTTCCCCAAATTTCGTTCTTCTATGTTGCAGCGTTCATTTCCAGTAAGAGTTTGAATTTTGGCATTTCACTCTGTTTTCTCCTATATTGATAGATGTATTTGGAACTCTAAACCAAACACGGTTTGTGCTAGCTTATTGAAAGTTGAAACAGTAAAGCAGTTTCACGTTCTATCTCTATGTTCTGTTTCCTCTTGATGTAGCACTCAGCAGTGACTGAGGAGAAACACTTTCATTGAAAGGGGTTGCCAAGCTTCCCAAAATTGCGAGTCTCCAGAAATCTCAGCAACTATTTTTTCACCCAAACTGGATGATACTTTCAGGTAATGATCAGTACACTAAGCTCACTTGGTTCCCCAAATTTCGTTCTTTTATGTTGAAGCGTTCGCTTCCAGTAACTGTTTGAATTTTGGCGTTTCACTCTGTTTTCTCCTATACTGACAGATGTATTTGGAACTCTAAATCATACACGGTTTGTGCTAGCTTCTTGAAACTTGACACAGTAAAGCAGTTTCACGTTCTATCTCTATGTTCTGTTTCCTCTGGATGTAGCCCTAAGCAGTGACTGGGGAGAAATACTTTCATTGACAGGGGTTGCCAAGCTTCCAGAAATTACGAGTCTCCAGAAATCTCAGCAACTATGATTTCACCCAACCTGGATGATACTTTCAGGTAATGATCACTACACTAAGCCCACTTGGTTCCCCAAATTTCGTTCTTCTATGTTGAAGCGTTCGTTTCCAGTAACAGTTTGAATTTTGGCGTTTCACTCTGTTTTCTCCTATATTGATAGATGTATTTGGAACTCTAAATCAAACACGGTTTGTGCTACCTTCTTCAAACTTGACACAGTAAAGCAGTTTCACGTTCTATCTCTATGTTTTCTTTCCTCTTGATGTAGCACTCAGCAGTGACTGAGGAGAAACACTTTCATTGAAAGGGGTTGCCAAGCTTCCCAAAATTGCGAGTCTCTAGAAATCTCAGCAAACATTTTTTCACCCAACGTGGATGATACTTTCAGGTAATGTCAGTACACTAAGCTCACTTCGTTCCCCAAATTTCGTTCTTCTATGTTGAAGCGTTCGTTTCCAGTAACAGTTTGAATTTTGGCGTTTCACTCTGTTTTCTCCTATATTGATAGATGTATTTGGAACTCTAAATCAAACACGGTTTGTGCTAGCTTCTTGAAACTTGACACAGTAAAGCAGTTTCAAGTTCTATCTCTATGTTCTGTTTTCTCTTGATGTAGCCCTATGCAGTGACTGGGGAGAAACACTTTCATTGAAATGGGTTGCCAAGCTTCCCAAAATTGCGAGTCTCCAGAAATCTCAGCAACTATTTTTTCACCCAAACTGGATGATACTTTCAGGTAATGATCAGTACACTGAGCCCACTTGGATCCCCAAATTTCGTTCTTCTATGTTGAAGCGTTCGTTCCCAGTAACAGTTTGAATTTTGGCTTTTCACTCTGTTTTCTCCTATATTGATAGATGTATTTGGAACTCTAAACCACACCCGGTTTGTGCTAGCTTCTTGAAACTTGACACAGTAAAGCAGTTTCACGTTCTATCTCTATGTTCTGTTTCCTCTTGATGTAGCACTCAGCAGTGACTGAGGAGAAACACTTTCATTGAAAGGGGTTGCCAAGCTTCCCAAAATTGCGAGTCTCAAGAAATCTCAGCAACTATTTTTTAACCCAAACTGGATGATACTTTCAGGTAATGATCAGTACACTAAGCTCACTTGGTTCCCCAAATTTCGTTCTTTTATGTTGAAGCGTTCGCTTCCAGTAACTGTTTGAATTTTGGCGTTTCACTCTGTTTTCTCCTATACTGACAGATGTATTTGGAACTCTAAATCAAACACGGTTTGTGCTAGATTCTTGAAACTTGACACAGTAAAGCAGTTTCACGTTCTATCTCTATGTTCTGTTTCCTCTGCATGTAGCCGTAAGCAGTGAGTGGGGAGAAATACTTTCATTGACAGGGGTTGCCAAGCTTCCAGAAATTACGAGTCTCCAGAAATCTCAGCAACTATGATTTCACCCAACCTGGATGATACTTTCAGGTAATGATCAGTACACTAAGCCCACTTGTTTCCCCAAATTTCGTTCTTCTATGTTGCAGCGTTCATTTCCAGTAACAGTTTGAATTTTGGCGTTTCACTCTGTTTTCTCCTATATTGATAGATGTATTTGGAACTCTAAACCAAACACGGTTTGTGCTAGCTTATTGAAAGTTGAAACAGTAAAGCAGTTTCACGTTCTATCCCTATGTTCTGTTTCCTCTTGATGTAGCACTCAGCAGTGACTGAGGAGAAACACTTTCATTGAAAGGGGTTGCCAAGCTTCCCAAAATTGCGAGTCTCTAGAAATCTCAGCAAACATTTTTTCACCCAACGTGGATGATACTTTCAGGTAATGATCAGTACACTAAGCTCACTTCGTTCCCCAAATTTCGTTCTTCTATGTTGAAGCGTTCGTTTCCAGTAACAGTTTGAATTTTGGCGTTTCACTCTGTTTTCTTTTATATTGATAGATGTATTTGGAACTCTAAATCAAACACGGTTTGTGCTAGCTTCTTGAAACTTGACACAGTAAAGCAGTTTCAAGTTCTATCTCTATGTTCTGTTTTCTCTTGATGTAGCCCTAAGCAGTGACTGGGGAGAAACACTTTCATTGAAAGGGGTTGCCAAGCTTCCCGAAATTGCGAGTCTCCAGAAACCTCAGCAACTATTTTTTCATCCAAACTGGATGATACTTTCAGGTAATGATCATTACACTGAGCCCACTTGGATCCCCAAATTTCGTTCTTCTATGTTGAAGCGTTCGTTTCCAGTAACAGTTTGAATTTTGGCCTTTCACTCTGTTTTCTCCTATATTGATAGATGTATTTGGAATTCTAAACCACACCCGGTTTGTGCTAGCTTCTTGAAACTTGACACAGTAAAGCAGTTTCACGTTCTATCTCTATGTTCTGTTTCCTCTGGATGTAGCCGTAAGCAGTGAGTGGGGAAACATACTTTCATTGTCAGGGGTTGCCAAGCTTCCAGAAATTACGAGTCTCCAGAAATCTCAGCAACTATGATTTCACCCAAACTGGATGATACTTTCAGGTAATGATCAGTACACTAAGCCCACTTGGTTCCCCAAATTTCGTTCTTCTATGTTGAAGCGTTCGTTTCCAGTAACAGTTTGAATTTTGGCGTTTCACTCTGTTTTCTCCTATATTGATAGATGTATTTGGAACTCTAAACCAAACACGGTTTGTGCTAGCTTCTTGAAACTTGACACAGTAAAGCAGTTTCACGTTCTATCTCTATGTTCTGTTTCCTCTTGATGTAGCACTCAGCAGTGACTGAGGAGAAACACTTTCATTGAAAGGGGTTGCCAAGCTTCCCAAAATTGTGAGTCTCCAGAAATCTCAGCAAATATTTTTTAACCCAAACTGGATGATACTTTCAGGTAATGATCAGTACACTAAGCTCACTTGGTTCCCCAAATTTCGTTCTTTTATGTTGAAGCGTTCGCTTCCAGTAACTGTTTGAATTTTGGCGTTTCACTCTGTTTACTCCTATACTGACAGATGTATTTGGAACTCTAAATCAAACACGGTTTGTGCTAGCTTCTTGAAACTTGACACAGTAAAGCAGTTTCACGTTCTATCTCTAGGTTCTGTTTCCTCTGGATGTAGCCGTAAGCAGTGACTGGGGAGAAATACTTTCATTGACAGGGGTTGCCAAGCTTCCAGAAATTACGAGTCTCCAGAAATCTCAGCAACTATGATTTCACCCAACCTGGATGATACTTTCAGGTAATGATCAGTACACTAAGCCCACTTGGTTCCCCAAATTTCGTTCTTCTATGTTGAAGCGTTCGTTTCCAGTAACAGTTTGAATTTTGGTGTTTCACTCTGTTTTCTCCTATATTGATAGATGTATTTGGAACTCTAAATCAAACACGGTTTGTGCTACCTTCTTCAAACTTGACACAGTAAAGCAGTTTCACGTTCTATCTCTATGTTTTCTTTCCTCTTGATGTAGCACTCAGCAGTGACTGAGGAGAAACACTTTCATTGAAAGGGGTTGCCAAGCTTCCCAAAATTGCGAGTCTCCAGAAATCTCAGCAACTATTTTTTAACCCAAACTGGATGATACTTTCAGGTAATGATCAGTACACTAAGCTCACTTGGTTCCCCAAATTTCGTTCTTTTATGTTGAAGCGTTCGTTTCCAGTAACAGTTTGAATTTTGGCGTTTCACTCTGTTTTCTCCTATATTGATAGATGTATTTGGAACTCTAAATCAAACACGGTTGGTGCTAGCTTCTTGAAACTGGACACAGTAAAATAGTTTCAAGTTCTATCTCTATGTTCTGTTTCCTCTGGATGTAGCCGTAAGCAGTGACTGGGGAGAAACACTTTCATTGAAAGGGGTTGCCAAGCTTCCAGAAATTACGAGTCTCCAGAAATCTCGGCATCTATTTTTTCACCCAAACTGGATGATACTTTCAGGTAATGATGAGTACGCTAAGCCCACTGGGTTCCCCAAATTTCGTTCTTCTATGTTGAAGCGTTCGTTTCCAGTAACAGTGTGAATTTTGGCGGTTCACTCTGTTTTCTCCTATATTGATAGATGTATTTGGAACTCTAAACCAAACACGATTTGTGCTAGCTTCTTGAAACTTGACACAGTAAAGCAGTTTCACATTCTATCTCTATGTTCTGTTTCCTCTTGATGTAGCACTCAGCAGTGACTGAGGAGAAACACTTTCATTGAAAGGGGTTGCCAAGCTTCCCAAAATTGCGAGTCTCCAGAAATCTCAGCAACTATTTTTTCACCCAAACTGGATGATACTTTCAGGTAATGATCAGTACACTAAGCTCACTTGGTTCCCCAAATTTCGTTCTTTTATGTTGAAGCGTTCGCTTCCAGTAAGAGTTTGAATTTTGGCGTTTCACTCTATTTTCTCCTATATTGATAGATGTATTTGGAACTCTAAATCAAACACGGTTTGTGCTACCTTCTTCAAACTTGACACAGTAAAGCAGTTTCAAGTTCTAGCTCTATGTTCTGTTTCCTCTTGATGTAGCACTCAGCAGTGACTGAGGAGAAACACTTTCATTGAAAGGGGTTGCCAAGCTTCCCAAAATTGCGAGTCTCCAGAAATCTCAGCAACTATTTTTTCACCCAAACTGGATGATACTTTCAGGTAATGATCAGTACACTAAGCTCACTTGGTTCCCCAAATTTTGTTCTTTTATGTTGAAGCGTTCGCTTCCAGTAACTGTTTGAATTTTGGCGTTTCACTCTGTTTTCTCCTATACTGACAGATGCATTTGGAACTCTAAATCATACACGGTTTGTGCTAGCTTCCTGAAACTTGACACACTAAAGCAGTTTCACGTTCTATCTCTATGTTCTGTTTCCTCTTGATGTAGCCCTAAGCAGTGACTGGGGAGAAATACTTTCATTGAAAGGGGTTGCCAAGCTTCCAGAAATTACGAGTCTCCAGAAATCTCAGCAACTATGATTTCACCCAACCTGGATGATACTTTCAGGTAATGATCAGTCCACTGAGCCCACTTGGATCCCCAAATTTCGTTCTTCTATGTTGAAGCGTTCGTATCCAGTAACAGTTTGAATTTTGGCCTTTCACTCTGTTTTCTCCTATATTGATAGATGTATTTGGAACTCTAAACCACACCCGGTTTGTGCTAGCTTCTTGACAATTGACACAGTAAAGCAGTTTCACGTTCTATCTCTATGTTCTGTTTCCTCTTGATGTAGCACTCAGCAGTGACTGAGGAGAAACACTTTCATTGAAAGGGGTTGCCAAGCTTCCCAAAATTGTGAGTCTCCAGAAATCTCAGCAACTATTTTTTAAACCAAACTGGATGATACTTTCAGGTAATGATCAGTACACTAAGCTCACTTGGTTCCCCAAATTTCGTTCTTCTATGTTGAAGCGTTCGCTTCCAGTAACTGTTTGAATTTTGGCGTTTCACTCTGTTTTCTCCTATACTGACAGATGTATTTGGAACTCTAAATCAAACACGGTTTGTGCTAGCTTCTTGAAACTTGACACAGTAAAGCAGTTTCACGTTCTATCTCTAGGTTCTGTTTCCTCTGGATGTAGCCGTAAGCAGTGACTGGGGAGAAATACTTTCATTGACAGGGGTTGCCAAGCTTCCAGAAATTACAAGTCTCCAGAAATCTCAGCAACTATGATTTCACCCAACCTGGATGATACTTTCAGGTAATGATCAGTACACTAAGCCCACTTGTTTCCCCAAATTTCGTTCTTCTATGTTGAAGCGTTCGTTTCCAGTAACAGTTTGAATTTTGGCGTTTCACTCTGTTTTCTCCTATATTGATAGATGTATTTGGAACTCTAAACCAAACACGGTTTGTGCTAGCTTCCTGAAACTTGACACAGTAAAGCAGTTTTACGTTCTATCTCTATGTTCTGTTTCCTCTTGATGTAGCACTCAGCAGTGACTGAGGAGAAACACTTTCATTGAAAGGGGTTGCCAAGCTTCCCAAAATTGCGAGTCTCCAGAAATCTCAGCAACTATTTTTTCACCCAAACTGGATGATACTTTCAGGTAATGATCAGTACACTAAGCTCACTTGGTTCCCCAAATTTCGTTCTTTTATGTTGAAGCGTTCGCTTCCAGTAACTGTTTGAATTTTGGCGTTTCACTCTGTTTTCTCCTATATTGATAGATGTATTTGGAACTCTAAACCAAACCCGGTTTGTGCTAGCTTCTTGAAAGTTGACACAGTAAAGCAGTTTCACGTTCTATCTCTATGTTCTGTTTTCTCTTGATGTAGCCCTAAGCAGTGACTGGGGAGAAACACTTTCATTGAAAGCGATTGCCAAGCTTCCCAAAATTGCGAGTCTCCAGAAATCTCAGCAACTATTTTTTCACCCAAACTGGATGATACTTTCAGGTAATGATCAGTACACTGAGCCCACTTGGATCCCCAAATTTCGTTCTTCTATGTTGAAGCGTTCGTTTCCAGTAACAGTTTGAATTTTGGCCTTTCACTCTGTTTTCTCCTATATTGATAGATGTATTTGGAACTCTAAACCAAACCCGGTTTGTGCTAGCTTCTTGAAACTTGACACAGTAAAGCAGTTTCACGTTCTATCTCTATGTTCTGTTTCCTCTTGATGTAGCACACAGCAGTGACTGAGGAGAAACACTTTCATTGAAAGGGGTTGCCAAGCTTCCAAAAATTACGATTCCCCAGAAATCTCAGCAACTATTTTTTCACCCAAACTGGATGATACTTTCAGGTAATGATGAGTACACTAAGCCCACTGGGTTCCCCAAATTTCGTTCTTCTATGTTGAAGCGTTCGTTTCCAGTAACAGTTTGAATTTTGGTGTTTCGCTCTGTTTTCTCCTATATTGATAGATGTATTTGGAACTCTAAACCAAACACGGTTTGTGCTAGCTTCTTGAAACTTGACACAATAAAGCAGTTTCAAGTTCTATCTCTATGTTCTGTTTCCTCTTGATGTAGCCCTAAGCAGTGACTGGGGAGAAACACTTTCATTGAAAGGGGTTGCCAAGCTTCCCAAAACTGCGAGTCTCCAGAAATCTCAGCAACTATTTTTTCACCCAAACTGGATGATACGTTCAGGTAATGATCAGTACATTAAGCTCACTTGGTTCCCCAAATTCGTTCTTTTATGTTGAAGCGTTCGCTTCCAGTAACTGTTTGAATTTTGGCGTTTCACTCTGTTTTCTCCTATACTGACAGATGTATTTGGAACTCTAAATCAAACACGGTTTGTGCTAGCTTCTTGAAACTTGACACAGTAAAGCAGTTTTACGTTCTATCTCTATGTTCTGTTTCCTCTTGATGTAGCACTCAGCAGTGACTGAGGAGAAACACTTTCATTGAAAGGGGTTGCCAAGCTTCCAGAAATTACGAGTCTCCAGAAATCTCAGCAACTATGATTTCACCCAACCTGGATGATACTTTCAGGTAATGATCAGTACACTAAGCCCACTTGGTTCCCCAAATTTCGTTCTTCTATGTTGAAGCGTTCGTTTCCAGTAACAGTTTGAATTTTGGCGTTTCACTCTGTTTTCTCCTATATTGATAGATGTATTTGGAACTCTAAATCAAACACGGTTTGTGCTACCTTCTTCAAACTTGACACAGTAAAGCAGTTTCACGTTCTTTCTCTATGTTCTGTTTCCTCTTGATGTAGCACTCAGCAGTGACTGAGGAGAAACACTTTGATTGAAAGGGGTTGCCAAGCTTCCCAAAATTGCGAGTCTCCAGAAATCTCAGCAACTATTTTTTCACCCAAACTGGATGATACTTTCAGGTAATGATCATTACACTAAGCCCACTTGGTTCCCCAAATTTCGTTCTTCTATGTTAAAGCGTTCGTTTCCAGTAAGAGTTTGAATTTTGGCGTTTCACTCTGTTTTCTCCTATATTGATAGATGTATTTGGAACTCTAAACCAAACCCGGTTTGTGCTAGCTTCTTGAAACTTGACACAGTAAAGCAGTTTCACGTTCTATCTCTATGTTCTGTTTCCTCTTGATGTAGCACACAGCAGTGACTGAGGAGAAACACTTTCATTGAAAGGGGTTGCCAAGCTTCCAAAAATTACGATTCCCCAGAAATCTCAGCAACTATTTTTTCACCCAAACTGGATGATACTTTCAGGTAATGATGAGTACACTAAGCCCACTGGGTTCCCCAAATTTCGTTCTTCTATGTTGAAGCGTTCGTTTCCAGTAACAGTTTGAATTTTGGTGTTTCGCTCTGTTTTCTCCTATATTGATAGATGTATTTGGAACTCTAAACCAAACACGGTTTGTGCTAGCTTCTTGAAACTTGACACAATAAAGCAGTTTCAAGTTCTATCTCTATGTTCTGTTTCCTCTTGATGTAGCCCTAAGCAGTGACTGGGGAGAAACACTTTCATTGAAAGGGGTTGCCAAGCTTCCCAAAATTGCGAGTCTCCAGAAATCTCAGCAACTATTTTTTCACCCAAACTGGATGATACTTTCAGGTAATGATCAGTACATTAAGCTCACTTGGTTCCCCAAATTTCGTTCTTTTATGTTGAAGCGTTCGCTTCCAGTAACTGTTTGAATTTTGGCGTTTCACTCTGTTTTCTCCTATACTGACAGATGTATTTGGAACTCTAAATCAAACACGGTTTGTGCTAGCTTCTTGAAACTTGACACAGTAAAGCAGTTTCACGTTCTATCTCTATGTTCTGTTTCCTCTGGATGTAGCCTTAAGCAGTGACTGGGGAGAAATACTTTCATTGACAGGGGTTGCCAAGCTTCCAGAAATTACGATTCTCCAGAAATCTCAGCAACTATGATTTCACCCAACCTGGATGATACTTTCAGGTAATGATCAGTACACTAAGCCCACTTGTTTCCCCAAATTTCGTTCTTCTATGTTGAAGCGTTCGTTTCCAGTAACAGTTTGAATTTTGGCGTTTCACTCTGTTTTCTCCTATATTGATAGATGTATTTGGAACTCTAAACCAAACACGGTTTGTGCTAGCTTCCTGAAACTTGACACAGTAAAGCAGTTTTACGTTCTATCTCTATGTTCTGTTTCCTCTTGATGTAGCACTCAGCAGTGACTGAGGAGAAACACTTTCATTGAAACGGGTTGCCAAGCTTCCCAAAATTGCGAGTCTCCAGAAATCTCAGCAACTATTTTTTCACCCAAACTGGATGATACTTTCAGGTAATGATCAGTACACTAAGCTCACTTGGTTCCCCAAATTTCGTTCTTTTATGTTGAAGCGTTCGCTTCCAGTAACTGTTTGAATTTTGGCGTTTCACTCTGTTTTCTCCTATACTGACAGATGTATTTGGAACTCTAAATCATACACGGTTTGTGCTAGCTTCTTGAAACTTGACACAGTAAAGCAGTTTCACGTTCTATCTCTATGTTCTGTTTCCTCTTGATGTAGCCCTAAGCAGTGACTGGGGAGAAATACTTTCATTGAAAGGGGTTGCCAAGCTTCCAGAAATTACGAGTCTCTAGAAATCTCAGCAAACATTTTTTCACCCAACGTGGATGATACTTTCAGGTAATGATCAGTACACTAAGCTCACTTCGTTCCCCAAATTTCGTTCTTCTATGTTGAAGCGTTCGTTTCCAGTAACAGTTTGAATTTTGGCGTTTCACTCTGTTTTCTCCTATATTGATAGATGTATTTGGAACTCTAAATCAAACACGGTTTGTGCTAGCTTCTTGAAACTTGACACAGTAAAGCAGTTTCAAGTTCTATCTCTATGTTCTATTTTCTCTTGATGTAGCCCTAAGCAGTGACTGGGGAGAAACACTTTCATTGAAAGGGGTTGCCAAGCTTCCCAAAATTGCGAGTCTCCAGAAATCTCAGCAACTATTTTTTCACCCAAACTGGATGATACTTTCAGGTAATGATCAGTACACTGAGCCCACTTGGATCCCCAAATTTCGTTCTTCTATGTTGAAGCGTTCGTTTCCAGTAACAGTTTGAATTTTGGCCTTTCACTCTATTTTCTCCTATATTGATAGATGTATTTGGAACTCTAAACCAAACCCGGTTTGTGCTAGCTTCTTGAAACTTGACACAGTAAAGCAGTTTCACGTTCTATCTCTATGTTCTGTTTCCTCTTGATGTAGCACACAGCAGTGACTGAGGAGAAACACTTTCATTGAAAGGGGTTGCCAAGCTTCCCAAAATTGCGAGTCTCCAGAAATCTCAGCAACTATTTTTTCACCCAAACTGGATGATACTTTCAGGTAATGATCAGTGCACTAAGCCCACTTGGTTCCCGAAATTTCGTTCTTCTATGTTAAAGCGTTCGTTTCCAGTAAGAGTTTGAATTTTGGCGTTTCACTCTGTTTTCTCCTATATTGATAGATGTATTTGGAACTCTAAACCAAACACGGTTTGTGCTAGCTTCTTGAAACTTGACACAGTAAAGCAGTTTAACGTTCTATCTCTATGTTCTGTTTCCTCTTGATGTAGCTCTCAGCAGTGACTGAGGAGAAACACTTTCATTGAAAGGGGTTGTCAAGCTTCCCAAAATTGCGAGTCTCCAGAAATCTCAGCAACTATTTTTTCACCCAAACTGGATGATACTTTCAGGTAATGATCAGTACACTAAGCTCACTTGGTTCCCCAAATTTCGTTCTTTTATGTTGAAGCGTTCGCTTCCAGTAACTGTTTGAATTTTGGCGTTTCACTCTGTTTTCTCCTATACTGACAGATGTATTTGGAACTCTAAATCAAACACGGTTTGTGCTAGCTTCTTGAAACTTGACACAGTAAAGCAGTTTCACGTTCTATCTCTATGTTCTGTTTCCTCTGGATGTAGCCTTAAGCAGTGACTGGGGAGAAATACTTTCATTGACAGGGGTTGCCAAGTTTCTAGAAATTACGAGTCTCCAGAAATCTCAGCAACTATGATTTCACCCAACCTGGATGATACTTTCAGGTAATGATCAGTACACTAAGCCCACTTGTTTCCCCAAATTTCGTTCTTCTATGTTGAAGCGTTCGTTTCCAGTAACTGTTTGAATTTTGGCGTTTCGCTCTGTTTTCTCCTATATTGATAGATGTATTTGGAACTCTAAACCAAACACGGTTTGTGCTAGCTTCTTGAAACTTGACACAGTAAAGCAGTTTCACGTTCTATCTCTATGTTCTGGTTTCTCTTGATGTACCACTCAGCAGTGACTGAGGAGAAACACTTTCATTGAAAGGGGTTGCCAAGCTTCCCAAAATTGCGAGTCTCCAGAATTCTCAGCAACTATTTTTTCACCCAAACTGGATGATACTTTCAGGTAATGATCAGTACACTAAGCTCACTTGGTTCCCCAAATTTCGTTCTTTTATGTTGAAGCATTCGCTTCCAGTAACTGTTTGAATTTTGGCGTTTCACTCTGTTTTCTCCTATATTGATAGATGTATTTGGAACTCTAAACCAAACACGGTTTGTGCTAGCTTCTTGAAACTTGACACAGTAAAGCAGTTTAACGTTCTATCTCTATGTTCTGTTTCCTCTTGATGTAGCTCTCAGCAGTGACTGAGGAGAAACACTTTCATTGAAAGGGGTTGTCAAGCTTCCCAAAATTGCGAGTCTCCAGAAATCTCAGCAACTATTTTTTCACCCAAACTGGATGATACTTTCAGGTAATGATCAGTACACTAAGCTCACTTGGTTCCCCAAATTTCGTTCTTTTATGTTGAAGCGTTCGCTTCCAGTAACTGTTTGAATTTTGGCGTTTCACTCTGTTTTCTCCTATACTGACAGATGTATTTGGAACTCTAAATCAAACACGGTTTGTGCTAGCTTCTTGAAACTTGACACAGTAAAGCAGTTTCACGTTCTATCTCTATGTTCTGTTTCCTCTGGATGTAGCCTTAAGCAGTGACTGGGGAGAAATACTTTCATTGACAGGGGTTGCCAAGCTTCCAGAAATTACGAGTCTCCAGAAATCTCAGCAACTATGATTTCAACCAACCTGGATGATACTTTCAGGTAATGATCAGTACACTAAGCCCACTTGTTTCCCCAAATTTCGTTCTTCTATGTTGAAGCGTTCGTTTCCAGTAACAGTTTGAATTTTGGCGTTTCGCTCTGTTTTCTCCTATATTGATAGATGTATTTGGAACTCTAAACCAAACACGGTTTGTGCTAGCTTCTTGAAACTTGACACAGTAAAGCAGTTTTACGTTCTATCTCTATGTTCTGTTTCCTCTTGATGTAGCCCTAAGCAGTGACTGGGGAGAAACACTTTCATTGAAAGGGGTTGCCAAGCTTCCCAAAATTGTGAGTCTCCAGAAATCTCAGCAACTATTTTTTCACCCAAACTGGGTGATACTTTCAGGTAATGATCAGTACACTAAGCTCACTTGGTTCCCCAAATTTCGTTCTTTTATGTTGAAGCGTTCGCTTCCAGTAACTGTTTGAATTTTGGCGTTTCACTCTGTTTTCTCCTATACTGACAGAGGTATTTAGAACTCTAAATCATACACGGTTTGTGCTAGCTTCTTGAAACTTGACACAGTAAAGCAGTTTCACGTTCTATCTCTATGTTCTGTTTCCTCTTGATGTAGCCCTAAGCAGTGACTGGGGAGAAATACTTTCATTGACAGGGGTTGCCAAGCTTCCAGAAATTACGAGTCTCTAGAAATCTCAGCAAACATTTTTTCACCCAACGTGGATGATACTTTCAGGTAATGATCAGTATACTAAGCTCACTTCGTTCCCCAAATTTCGGGTTGAAGCGTTCGTTTCCAGTAACAGTTTGAATTTTGGCGTTTCACTCTGTTTTCTCCTATATTGATAGATGTATTTGGAACTCTAAATCAAACACGGTTTGTGCTAGCTTCTTGAAACTTGACACAGTAAAGCAGTTTCAAGTTCTATCTCTATGTTCTGTTTTCTCTTGATGTAGCCCTAAGCAGTGACTGGGGAGAAACACTTTCATTGAAAGGGGTTGCCAAGCTTCCCAAAATTGCGAGTCTCCAGAAATCTCAGCAACTATTTTTTCACCCAAACTGGATGATACTTTCAGGTAATGATCAGTACACTGAGCCCACTTGGATCCCCAAATTTCGTTCTTCTATGTTGAAGCGTTCGTTTCCAGTAACAGTTTGAATTTTGGCCTTTCACTCTATTTTCTCCTATATTGATAGATGTATTTGGAACTCTAAACCAAACCCGGTTTGTGCTAGCTTCTTGAAACTTGACACAGTAAAGCAGTTTCACGTTCTATCTCTATGTTCTGTTTCCTCTTGATGTAGCACACAGCAGTGACTGAGGAGAAACACTTTCATTGAAAGTGGTTGCCAAGCTTCCAAAAATTACGAATCCCCAGAAATCTCAGCAACTATTTTTTCACCCAAACTGGATGATACTTTCAGGTAATGATGAGTACACTAAGCCCACTGGGTTCCCCAAATTTCGTTCTTCTATGTTGAAGCGTTCGTTTCCAGTAACAGTTTGAATTTTGGCGTTTCGCTCTGTTTTCTCCTATATTGATAGATGTATTTGGAACTCTAAATCAAACACGGTTTGTGCTAGCTTCTTGAAACTTGACACAATAAAGCAGTTTCAAGTTCTATCTCTATGTTCTGTTTCCTCTTGATGTAGCCCTAAGCAGTGACTGGGGAGAAACACTTTCATTGAAAGGGGTTGCCAAGCTTCCCAAAATTGCGAGTCTCCCGAAATCTCAGCAACTATTTTTTCACCCAAACTGGATGATACTTTCAGGTAATGATCAGTACATTAAGCTCACTTGGTTCCACAAATTTCGTTCTTTTATGTTGAAGCGTTCGCTTCCAGTAACTGTTTGAATTTTGGCGTTTCACTCTGTTTTCTCCTATACTGACAGATGTATTTGGAACTCTAAATCAAACACGGTTTGTGCTAGCTTCTTGAAACTTGACACAGTAAAGCAGTTTCACGTTCTCTCTCTATGTTCTATTTCCTCTGGATGTAGCCCTAAGCAGTGACTCTGGAGAAACACTTTCATTGAAAGGGGTTGCCAAGCTTCCCAAAATTGCGAGTCTCCAGAAATCTCAGCAACTATTTTTTCACCCAAACTGGATGATACTTTCAGGTAATGATCAGTACACTGAGCCCACTTGGATCCCCAAATTTCGTTCTTTTATGTTGAAGCGTTCGCTTCCAGTAACTGTTTGAATTTTGGCGTTTCACTCTGTTTTCTCCTATACTGACAGATGTATTTGGAACTCTAAATCAAACACGGTTTGTGCTAGCTTCTTGAAACTTGACACAGTAAAGCAGTTTCACGTTCTATCTCTATGTTCTGTTTCCTCTGGATGTAGCCTTAAGCAGTGACTGGGGAGAAATACTTTCATTGACAGGGGTTGCCAAGCTTCCAGAAATTACGAGTCTCCAGAAATCTCAGCAACTATGATTTCACCCAACCTGGATGATACTTTCAGGTAATGATCAGTACACTAAGCCCACTTGTTTCCCCAAATTTCGTTCTTCTATGTTGAAGCGTTCGTTTCCAGTAACAGTTTGAATTTTGGCGTTTCGCTTTGTTTTCTCCTATATTGATAGATGTATTTGGAACTCTAAACCAAACACGGTTTGTGCTAGATTCTTGAAACTTGACACAGTAAAGCAGTTTTACGTTCTATCTCTATGTTCTGTTTCCTCTTGATGTAGCACTCAGCAGTGACTGAGGAGAAACACTTTCATTGAAAGGGGTTGCCAAGCTTCCCAAAATTGCGAGTCTCCAGAAATCTCAGCAACTATTTTTTCACCCAAACTGGATGATACTTTCAGGTAATGATCAGTACACTAAGCTCACTTGGTTCACCAAATTTCGTTCTTCTATGTTAAAGCGTTCGTTTCCAGTAAGAGTTTGAAAATTTGGCGTTTCACTCTGTTTTCTCCTATATTGATAGATGTATTTGGAATTCTAAACCAAACACGGTTTGTGCTAGCTTCTTGAAACTTGACACAGTAAAGCAGTTTAACGTTCTATCACTATGTTCTGTTTCCTCTTGATGTAGCTCTCAGCAGTGACTGAGGAGAAACACTTTCATTGAAAGGGGTTGTCAAGCTTCCCAAAATTGCGAGTCTCCAGAAATCTCAGCAACTATTCTTTCACCCAAACTGGATGATACTTTCAGGTAATGATCAGTACACTAAGCTCACTTGGTTCCCCAAATTTCGTTCTTTTATGTTGAAGCGTTCGCTTCCAGTAACTGTTTGAATTTTGGCGTTTCACTCTGTTTTCTCCTATACTGACAGATGTATTTGGAACTCTAAATCAAACACGGTTTGTGCTAGCTTCTTGAAACTTGACACAGTAAAGCAGTTTCACGTTCTATCTCTATGTTCTGTTTCCTCTGGATGTAGCCTTAAGCAGTGACTGGGGAGAAATACTTTCATTGACAGGGGTTGCCAAGCTTCCAGAAATTACGAGTCTCCAGATATCTCAGCAACTCTGATTTCACCCAACCTGGATGATACTTTCAGGTAATGATCAGTACACTAAGCCCACTTGTTTCCCCAAATTTCGTTCTTCTATGTTGAAGCGTTCGTTTCCAGTAACAGTTTGAATTTTGGCGTTTCGCTCTGTTTTCTCCTATATTGATAGATGTATTTGGAACTCTAAACCAAACACGGTTTGTGCTAGCTTCTTGAAACTTGACACAGTAAAGCAGTTTTACGTTCTATCTCTATGTTCTGTTTCCTCTTGATGTAGCACTCAGCAGTGACTGAGGAGAAACACTTTCATTGAAAGGGGTTGCCAAGCTTCCCAAAATTGCGAGTCTCCAGAAATCTCAGCAACTATTTTTTCACCCAAACTGGATGATACTTTCAGGTAATGATCAGTACACTGAGCCCACTTGGATCCCCAAATTTCGTTCTTCTATGTTGAAGCGTTCGTTTCCAGTAACAGTTTGAATTTTGGCCTTTCACTCTATTTTCTCCTATATTGATAGATGTATTTGGAACTCTAAACCAAACCCGGTTTGTGCTAGCTTCTTGAAACTTGACACAGTAAAGCAGTTTCACGTTCTATCTCTATGTTCTGTTTCCTCTTGATGTAGCACACAGCAGTGACTGAGGAGAAACACTTTCATTGAAAGTGGTTGCCAAGCTTCCAAAAATTACGAATCCCCAGAAATCTCAGCAACTATTTTTTCACCCAAACTGGATGATACTTTCAGGTACTGATGAGTACACTAAGCCCACTGGGTTCCCCAAATTTCGTTCTTCTATGTTGAAGCGTTCGTTTCCAGTAACAGTTTGAATTTTGGCGTTTCGCTCTGTTTTCTCCTATATTGATAGATGTATTTGGAACTCTAAATCAAACACGGTTTGTGCTACCTTCTTCAAACTTGACACAGTAAAGCAGTTTCAAGTTCTAGCTCTATGTTCTGTTTCCTCTTGATGTAGCACTCAGCAGTGACTGAGGAGAAACACTTTCATTGAAAGGGGTTGCCAAGCTTCCCAAAATTGCGAGTCTCCAGAAATCTCAGCAACTATTTTTTCACCCAAACTGGATGATACTTTCAGGTAATGATCAGTACACTAAGCTCACTTGGTTCCCCAAATTTCGTTCTTTTATGTTGAAGCGTTCGCTTCCAGTAACTGTTTGAATTTTGGCGTTTCACTCTGTTTTCTCCTATACTGACAGATGTATTTGGAACTCTAAATCATACACGGTTTGTGCTAGCTTCTTGAAACTTGACACAGTAAAGCAGTTTCACGTTCTATCTCTATGTTCTGTTTCCTCTTGATGTAGCCCTAAGCAGTGACTGGGGAGAAATACTTTCATTGAAAGGGGTTGCCAAGCTTCCAGAAATTACGAGTCTCCAGAAATCTCAGCAACTATGATTTCACCCAACCTGGATGATACTTTCAGGTAATGATCAGTACACTAAGCCCACTTGGTTCCCCAAATTTCGTTCTTCTATGTTGAAGCGTTCGTTTCCAGTAACAGTTTGAATTTTGGCGTTTCACTCTGTTTTCTGCTATATTGATAGATGTATTTGGAACTCTAAATCAAACACGGTTTGTGCTACCTTCTTCAAACTTGACACAGTAAAGCAGTTTCACGTTCTTTCTCTATGTTCTGTTTCCTCTTGATGTAGCACTCAGCAGTGACTGAGGAGAAACACTTTCATTGAAAGGGATTGCCAAGCTTCCCAAAATTGCGAGTCTCCAGAAATCTCAGCAACTATTTTTTCACCCAAACTGGATGATACTTTCAGGTAATGATCATTACACTAAGCCCACATGGTTCCCCAAATTTCGTTCTTCTATGTTAAAGCGTTCGTTTCCAGTAAGAGTTTGAATTTTGGCGTTTCACTCTGTTTTCTCCTATATTGATAGATGTATTTGGAACTCTAAACCAAACACGGTTTGTGCCAGCTTCTTGAAACTTGACACAGTAAAGCAGTTTAACGTTCTATCTCTATGTTCTGTTTCCTCTAGATGTAGCTCTCAGCAGTGACTGAGGAGAAACACTTTCATTGAAAGGGGTTGCCAAGCTTCCCAAAATTGCGAGTCTCCAGAAATCTCAGCAACTATTTTTTCACCCAAACTGGATGATACTTTCAGGTAATGATCAGTACACTAAGCTCACTTGGTTCCCCAAATTTCGTTCTTTTATGTTGAAGCGTTCGCTTCCAGTAACTGTTTGAATTTTGGCGTTTCACTCTGTATTCTCCTATACTGACAGATGTATTTGGAACTCTAAATCATACACGGTTTGTGCTAGCTTCTGGAAACTTGACACAGTAAAGCAGTTTCACGTTCTATCTCTATGTTCTGTTTCCTCTTGATGTAGCACACAGCAGTGACTGAGGAGAAACACTTTCATTGAAAGGGGTTGCCAAGCTTCCAAAAATTACGATTCCCCAGAAATCTCAGCAACTATTTTTTCACCCAAACTGGATGATACTTTCAGGTAATGATGAGTACACTAAGCCCACTGGGTTCCCCAAATTTCGTTCTTCTATGTTGAAGCGTTCGTTTCCAGTAACATTTTGAATTTTGGCGTTTCGCTCTGTTTTCTCCTATATTGATAGATGTATTTGGAACTCTAAATCAAACACGGTTTGTGCTAGCTTCTTGAAACTTTACACAAAAAAGCAGTTTCAAGTTCTATCTCTATGTTCTGTTTCCTCTTGATGTAGCCCTAAGCAGTGACTGGGGAGAAACACTTACATTGAAAGGGGTTGCCAAGCTTCCCAAAATTGCGAGTCTCCAGAAATCTTAGCAACTATTTTTTTCACCCAAACTGGATGATACTTTCAGGTAATGATCAGTACACTAAGCTCACTTGGTTCACCAAATTTCGTTCTTCTATGTTAAAGCGTTCGTTTCCAGTAAGAGTTTGAATTTTGGTGTTTCACTCTGTTTTCTCCTATATTGATAGATGTATTTGGAACTCTAAACCAAACACGGTTTGTGCTAGCTTCTTGAAACTTGACACAGTAAAGCAGTTTAACGTTCTATCTCTATGTTCTGTTTCCTCTGGATGTAGCTCTCAGCAGTGACTGAGGAGAAACACTTTCATTGAAAGGGGTTGTCAAGCTTCCCAAAATTGCGAGTCTCCAGAAATCTCAGCAACTATTTTTTCACCCAAACTGGATGATACTTTCAGGTAATGATCAGTACACTAAGCTCACTTGGTTCCCCAAATTTCGTTCTTTTATGTTGAAGCGTTCGCTTCCAGTAACTGTTTGAATTTTGGCGTTTCACTCTGTTTTCTCCTATACTGACAGATGTATTTGGAACTCTAAATCAAACACGGTTTGTGCTAGCTTCTTGAAACTTGACACAGTAAAGCAGTTTCACGTTCTATCTCTATGTTCTGTTTCCTCTGGATGTAGCCTTAAGCAGTGACTGGGGAGAAATACTTTCATTGACAGGGGTTGCCAAGCTTCCAGAAATTACGAGTCTCCAGAAATCTCAGCAACTCTGATTTCACCCAACCTGGATGATACTTTCAGGTAATGATCAGTACACTAAGCCCACTTGTTTCCCCAAATTTCGTTCTTCTATGTTGAAGCGTTCGTTTCCAGTAACAGTTTGAATTTTGGCGTTTCGCTCTGTTTTCTCCTATATTGATAGATGTATTTGGAACTCTAAACCAAACACGGTTTGTGCTAGCTTCTTGAAACTTGACACAGTAAAGCAGTTTTACGTTCTATCTCTATGTTCTGTTTCCTCTTGATGTAGCACTCAGCAGTGACTGAGGAGAAACACTTTCATTGAAAGGGGTTGCCAAGCTTCCCAAAATTGCGAGTCTCCAGAAATCTCAGAAACTATTTTTTCACCCAAACTGGATGATACTTTCAGGTAATGATCAGTACACTAAGCCCACTTGGTTCCCCAAATTTCGTTCTTCTATGTTGAAGCGTTCGTTTCCAGTAACAGTTTGAATTTTGGCGTTTCACTCTGTTTTCTGCTATATTGATAGATGTATTTGGAACTCTAAATCAAACACGGTTTGTGCTACCTTCTTCAAACTTGACACAGTAAAGCAGTTTCACGTTCTTTCTCTATGTTCTGTTTCCTCTTGATGTAGCACTCAGCAGTGACTGAGGAGAAACTCTTTCATTGAAAGGGATTGCCAAGCTTCCCAAAATTGCGAGTCTCCAGAAATCTCAGCAACTATTTTTTCACCCAAACTGGATGATACTTTCAGGTAATGATCATTACACTAAGCCCACATGGTTCCCCAAATTTCGTTCTTCTATGTTAAAGCGTTCGTTTCCAGTAAGAGTTTGAATTTTGGCGTTTCACTCTGTTTTCTCCTATATTGATAGATGTATTTGGAACTCTAAACCAAACACGGTTTGTGCCAGCTTCTTGAAACTTGACACAGTAAAGCAGTTTAACGTTCTATCTCTATGTTCTGTTTCCTCTAGATGTAGCTCTCAGCAGTGACTGAGGAGAAACACTTTCATTGAAAGGGGTTGCCAAGCTTCCCAAAATTGCGAGTCTCCAGAAATCTCAGCAACTATTTTTTCACCCAAACTGGATGATACTTTCAGGTAATGATCAGTACACTAAGCTCACTTGGTTCCCCAAATTTCGTTCTTTTATGTTGAAGCGTTCGCTTCCAGTAACTGTTTGAATTTTGGCGTTTCACTCTGTATTCTCCTATACTGACAGATGTATTTGGAACTCTAAATCATACACGGTTTGTGCTAGCTTCTGGAAACTTGACACAGTAAAGCAGTTTCACGTTCTATCTCTATGTTCTGTTTCCTCTTGATGTAGCACACAGCAGTGACTGAGGAGAAACACTTTCATTGAAAGGGGTTGCCAAGCTTCCAAAAATTACGATTCCCCAGAAATCTCAGCAACTATTTTTTCACCCAAACTGGATGATACTTTCAGGTAATGATGAGTACACTAAGCCCACTGGGTTCCCCAAATTTCGTTCTTCTATGTTGAAGCGTTCGTTTCCAGTAACAGTTTGAATTTTGGCGTTTCGCTCTGTTTTCTCCTATATTGATAGATGTATTTGGAACTCTAAATCAAACACGGTTTGTGCTAGCTTCTTGAAACTTTACACAAAAAAGCAGTTTCAAGTTCTATCTCTATGTTCTGTTTCCTCTTGATGTAGCCCTAAGCAGTGACTGGGGAGAAACACTTACATTGAAAGGGGTTGCCAAGCTTCCCAAAATTGCGAGTCTCCAGAAATCTCAGCAACTATTTTTTCACCCAAACTGGATGATACTTTCAGGTAATGATCAGTACACTAAGCTCACTTGGTTCACCAAATTTCGTTCTTCTATGTTAAAGCGTTCGTTTCCAGTAAGAGTTTGAATTTTGGCGTTTCACTCTGTTTTCTCCTATATTGATAGATGTATTTGGAACTCTAAACCAAACACGGTTTGTGCTAGCTTCTTGAAACTTGACACAGTAAAGCAGTTTAACGTTCTATCTCTATGTTCTGTTTCCTCTGGATGTAGCTCTCAGCAGTGACTGAGGAGAAACACTTTCATTGAAAGGGGTTGTCAAGCTTCCCAAAATTGAGAGTCTCCAGAAATCTCAGCAACTATTTTTTCACCCAAACTGGATGATACTTTCAGGTAATGATCAGTACACTAAGCTCACTTGGTTCCCCAAATTTCGTTCTTTTATGTTGAAGCGTTCGCTTCCAGTAACTGTTTGAATTTTGGCGTTTCACTCTGTTTTCTCCTATACTGACAGATGTATTTGGAACTCTAAATCAAACACGGTTTGTGCTAGCTTCTTGAAACTTGACACAGTAAAGCAGTTTCACGTTCTATCTCTATGTTCTGTTTCCTCTGGATGTAGCCTTAAGCAGTGACTGGGGAGAAATACTTTCATTGACAGGGGTTGCCAAGCTTCCAGAAATTACGAGTCTCCAGAAATCTCAGCAACTCTGATTTCACCCAACCTGGATGATACTTTCAGGTAATGATCAGTACACTAAGCCCACTTGTTTCCCCAAATTTCGTTCTTCTATGTTGAAGCGTTCGTTTCCAGTAACAGTTTGAATTTTGGCGTTTCGCTCTGTTTTCTCCTATATTGATAGATGTATTTGGAACTCTAAACCAAACACGGTTTGTGCTAGCTTCTTGAAACTTGACACAGTAAAGCAGTTTTACGTTCTATCTCTATGTTCTGTTTCCTCTTGATGTAGCACTCAGCAGTGACTGAGGAGAAACACTTTCATTGAAAGGGGTTGCCAAGCTTCCCAAAATTGCGAGTCTCCAGAAATCTCAGAAACTATTTTTTCACCCAAACTGGATGATACTTTCAGGTAATGATCAGTACACTGAGCCCACTTGGATCCCCAAATTTCGTTCTTCTATGTTGAAGCGTTCGTTTCCAGTAACAGTTTGAATTTTGGCCTTTCACTCTATTTTCTCCTATATTGATAGATGTATTTGGAACTCTAAACCAAACCCGGTTTGTGCTAGCTTCTTGAAACTTGACACAGTAAAGCAGTTTCACGTTCTATCTCTATGTTCTGTTTCCTCTTGATGTAGCACACAGCAGTGACTGAGGAGAAACACTTTCATTGAAAGTGGTTGCCAAGCTTCCAAAAATTACGAATCCCCAGAAATCTCAGCAACTATTTTTTCACCCAAACTGGATGATACTTTCAGGTAATGATGAGTACACTAAGCCCACTGGGTTCCCCAAATTTCGTTCTTCTATGTTGAAGCGTTCGTTTCCAGTAACAGTTTGAATTTTGGCGTTTCGCTCTGTTTTCTCCTATATTGATAGATGTATTTGGAACTCTAAATCAAACACGGTTTGTGCTAGCTTCTTGAAACTTGACACAATAAAGCAGTTTCAAGTTCTATCTCTATGTTCTGTTTCCTCTTGATGTAGCCCTAAGCAGTGACTGGGGAGAAACACTTTCATTGAAAGGGGTTGCCAAGCTTCCCAAAATTGCGAGTCTCCAGAAATCTCAGCAACTATTTTTTCACCCAAACTGGATGATACTTTCAGGTAATGATCAGTACATTAAGCTCACTTGGTTCCCCAAATTTCGTTCTTTTATGTTGAAGCGTTCGCTTCCAGTAACTGTTTGAATTTTGGCGTTTCACTCTGTATTCTCCTATACTGACAGATGTATTTGGAACTCTAAATCAAACACGGTTTGTGCTAGCTTCTTGAAACTTGACACAGTAAAGCAGTTTCACGTTCTCTCTCTATGTTCTATTTCCTCTGGATGTAGCCCTAAGCAGTGACTAGGGAGAAATACTTTCATTGACAGGGGTTGCCAAGCTTCCAGAAATTACGAGTCTCCAGAAATCTCAGCAACTATGATTTCACCCAACCTGGATGATACTTTCAGGTAATGAAAAGTACACTAAGCCCACTTGGTTCCCCAAATTTCGTTCTTCTATGTTGAAGCGTTCGTTTCCAGTAAGAGTTTGAATTTTGGCGTTTCACTCTATTTTCTCCTATATTGATAGATGTATTTGGAACTCTAAATCAAACACGGTTTGTGCTACCTTCTTCAAACTTGACACAGTAAAGCAGTTTCACGTTCTTTCTCTATGTTCTGTTTCCTCTTGATGTAGCACTCAGCAGTGACTGAGGAGAAACACTTTCATTGAAATGGATTGCCAAGCTTCCCAAAATTGCGAGTCTCCAGAAATCTCAGCAACTATTTTTTCACCCAAACTGGATGATACTTTCAGGTAATGATCATTACACTAAGCCCACATGGTTCCCCAAATTTCGTTCTTCTATGTTAAAGCGTTCGTTTCCAGTAAGAGTTTGAATTTTGGCGTTTCACTCTGTTTTCTCCTATATTGATAGATGTATTTGGAACTCTAAACCAAACACGGTTTGTGCCAGCTTCTTGAAACTTGACACAGTAAAGCAGTTTAACGTTCTATCTCTATGTTCTGTTTCCTCTTGATGTAGCTCTCAGCAGTGACTGAGGAGAAACACTTTCATTGAAAGGGGTTGCCAAGCTTCCCAAAATTGCGAGTCTCCAGAAATCTCAGCAACTATTTTTTCACCCAAACTGGATGATACTTTCAGGTAATGATCAGTACACTAAGCTCACTTGGTTCCCCAAATTTCGTTCTTTTATGTTGAAGCGTTCGCTTCCAGTAACTGTTTGAATTTTGGCGTTTCACTCTGTATTCTCCTATACTGACAGATGTATTTGGAACTCTAAATCATACACGGTTTGTGCTAGCTTCTGGAAACTTGACACAGTAAAGCAGTTTCACGTTCTATCTCTATGTTCTGTTTCCTCTTGATGTAGCACACAGCAGTGACTGAGGAGAAACACTTTCATTGAAAGGGGTTGCCAAGCTTCCAAAAATTACGATTCCCCAGAAATCTCAGCAACTATTTTTTCACCCAAACTGGATGATACTTTCAGGTAATGATGAGTACACTAAGCCCACTGGGTTCCCCAAATTTCGTTCTTCTATGTTGAAGCGTTCGTTTCCAGTAACATTTTGAATTTTGGCGTTTCGCTCTGTTTTCTCCTATATTGATAGATGTATTTGGAACTCTAAACAAAACACGGTTTGTGCTAGCTTCTTGAAACTTGACACAATAAAGCAGTTTCAAGTTCTATCTCTATGTTCTGTTTCCTCTTGATGTAGCCCTAAGCAGTGACTGGGGAGAAACACTTACATTGAAAGGGGTTGCCAAGCTTCCAGAAATTACAAGTCTCCAGAAATCTCAGCAACTATGATTTCACCCAAACTGGATGATACTTTCAGGTAATGATCTGTACACTAAGCCCACTTGGTTCCCCAAATTTCGTTCTTCTATGTTGAAGCGTTCGTTTCCAGTAAGAGTTTGAATTTTGGCGTTTCACTCTATTTTCTCCTATATTGATAGATGTATTTGGAACTCTAAATCAAACACGGTTTGTGCTAGCTTCTTCAAACTTGACACAGTAAAGCAGTTTCAAGTTCTAGCTCTATGTTCTGTTTCCTCTTGATGTAGCCCTAAGCAGTGACGGGGGAGAAACACTTACATTGAAAGGGGTTGCCAAGCTTCCCAAAATTGCGAGTCTCCAGAAATCTCAGAAACTATTTTTTCACCCAAACTGGATGATACTTTCAGGTAATGATCAGTACACTAAGCTCACTTGGTTCCCCAAATTTCGTTCTTTTATGTTGAAGCGTTCGTTTCCAGTAACAGTTTGAATTTTGGCGTTTCGCTCTATTTTCTCCTATATTGATAGATGTATTTGCAACTCTAAACCAAACACGGTTTGTGCTAGCTTCTTGAAACTTGACACAATAAAGCAGTTTCAAGTTCTATCTCTATGTTCTGTTTCCTCTGGATGTAGCCCTAAGCAGTGACTGGGGAGAAACACTTACATTGAAAGGGGTTGCCAAGCTTCCAGAAATTACAAGTCTCCAGAAATCTCAGCAACTATGATTTCACCCAACCTGGATGATACTTTCAGGTAATGATCAGTACACTAAGCCCACTTGGTTCCCCAAATTTCGTTCTTCTATGTTGCAGCGTTCGTTTCCAGTAACAGTTTAAATTTTGGCGTTTCACTCTGTTTTCTCCTATATTGATAGATGTATTTGGAACTCTAAACCAAACACGGTTTGTGCTAGCTTATTGAAAGTTGAAACAGTAAAGCAGTTTCACGTTCTATCTCTATGTTCTGTTTCCTCTTGATGTAGCACTCAGCAGTGACTGAGGAGAAACACTTTCATTGAAAGGGGTTGCCAAGCTTCCAGAAATTACGAGTCTCCAGAAATCTCAGCAACTATGATTTCACCCAAACTGGATGATACTTTCAGGTAATGATCAGTACACTGAGCCCACTTGGATCCCCAAATTTCGTTCTTCTATGTTGAAGCGTTCGTTTCCAGTAACAGTTTGAATTTTGGCGTTTCACTCTGTTTTCTCCTATATTGATAGATGTATTTGGAACTCTAAACCAAACACGGTTTGTGCTAGCTTCTTGAAACTTGACACAGTAAAGCAGTTTCACGTTCTATCTCTATGTTCTGTTTCCTCTTGATGTAGCACTCAGCAGTGACTGAGGAGAAACACTTTCATTGAAAGGGGTTGCCAAGCTTCCCAAAATTGTGAGTCTCCAGAAATCTCAGCAAATATTTTTTAACCCAAACTGGATGATACTTTCAGGTAATGATCAGTACACTAAGCTCACTTGGTTCCCCAAATTTCGTTCTTTTATGTTGAAGCGTTCGCTTCCAGTAACTGTTTGAATTTTGGCGTTTCACTCTGTTTACTCCTATACTGACAGATGTATTTGGAACTCTAAATCAAACACGGTTTGTGCTAGCTTCTTGAAACTTGACACAGTAAAGCAGTTTCACGTTCTATCTCTAGGTTCTGTTTCCTCTGGATGTAGCCGTAAGCAGTGACTGGGGAGAAATACTTTCATTGACAGGGGTTGCCAAGCTTCCAGAAATTACGAGTCTCCAGAAATCTCAGCAACTATGATTTCACCCAACCTGGATGATACTTTCAGGTAATGATCAGTACACTAAGCCCACCTGTTTCCCCAAATTTCGTTCTTCTATGTTGCAGCGTTCATTTCCAGTAACAGTTTGAATTTTGGCGTTTCACTCTGTTTTCTCCTATATTGATAGATGTATTTGGAACTCTAAACCAAACACGGTTTGTGCTAGCTTATTGAAAGTTGAAACAGTAAAGCAGTTTCACGTTCTATCTCTATGTTCTGTTTCCTCTTGATGTAGCACTCAGCAGTGACTGAGGAGAAACACTTTCATTGAAAGGGGTTGCCAAGCTTCCAGAAATTACGAGTCTCCAGAAATCTCAGCAACTATGATTTCACCCAAACTGGATGATACTTTCAGGTAATGATCAGTACACTAAGCCCACTTGGTTCCCCAAATTTCGTTCTTCTATATTGAAGCGTTCGTTTCCAGTAACAGTTTGAATTTTGGCGTTTCACTCTGTTTTCTCCTATATTGATAGATGTATTTGGAACTCTAAACCAAACACGGTTTGTGCTAGCTTCTTGAAACTTGACACAGTAAAGCAGTTTCACGTTCTATCTCTATGTTCTGTTTCCTCTTGATGTAGCACTCAGCAGTGACTGAGGAGAAACACTTTCATTGAAAGGGGTTGCCAAGCTTCCCAAAATTGTGAGTCTCCAGAAATCTCAGCAACTATTTTTTAACCCAAACTGGATGATACTTTCAGGTAATGATCAGTACACTAAGCTCACTTGGTTCCCCAAATTTCGTTCTTTTATGTTGAAGCGTTCGCTTCCAGTAACTGTTTGAATTTTGGCGTTTCACTCTGTTTTCTCCTATATTGACAGATGTATTTGGAACTCTAAATTAAACACGGTTTGTGCTAGCTTCTTGAAACTTGACACAGTAAAGCAGTTTCACGTTCTATCTCTAGGTTCTGTTTCCTCTGTATGTAGCCGTAAGCAGTGACTGGGGAGAAATACTTTCATTGACAGGGGTTGCCAAGCTTCCAGAAATTACGAGTCTCCAGAAATCTCAGCAACTATGATTTCACCCAACCTGGATGATACTTTCAGGTAATGATCAGTACACTAAGCCCACTTGTTTCCCCAAATTTCGTTCTTCTATGTTGCAGCGTTCATTTCCAGTAACAGTTTGAATTTTGGCGTTTCACTCTGTTTTCTCCTATATTGATAGATGTATTTGGAACTCTAAACCAAACACGGTTTGTGCTAGCTTATTGAAAGTTGAAACAGTAAAGCAGTTTCACGTTCTATCTCTATGTTCTGTTTCCTCTTGATGTAGCACTCAGCAGTGACTGAGGAGAAACACTATAATTGAAAGGGGTTGCCAAGCTTCCAGAAATTACGAGTCTCCAGAAATCTCAGCAACTATGATTTCACCCAAACTGGATGATACTTTCAGGTAATGATCAGTACACTAAGCCCACTTGGTTCCCCAAATTTCGTTCTTCTATGTTGAAGCGTTCGTTTCCAGTAACAGTTTGAATTTTGGCGTTTCACTCTGTTTTCTCCTATATTGATAGATGTATTTGGAACTCTAAACCAAACACGGTTTGTGCTAGCTTCTTTAAACTTGACACAGTAAAGCAGTTTCACATTCTATCTCTATGTTCTGTTTCCTCTTGATGTAGCACTCAGCAGTGACTGAGGAGAAACACTTTCATTGAAAGGGGTTGCCAAGCTTCCCAAAATTGCGAGTCTCCAGAAATCTCATCAACTATTTTTTCACCCAAAATGGATAATACTTTCAGGTAATGATCAGTACACTAAGCTCACTTGGTTCCCCAAATTTCGTTCTTTTATGTTGAAGCGTTCGCTTCCAGTAAGTGTTTGAATTTTAGCGTTTCACTCTGTTTTCTCCTATACTGACAGATGTATTTGGAACTCTAAATCAAACACGGTTTGTGCTAGCTTCTTGAAACTTGACACAGTAAAGCAGTTTCACGTTCTATCTCTATGTTCTGTTTCCTCTGGATGTAGCCCTAAGCAGTGACTGGGGAGAAATACTTTCATTGACAGGGTTTGCCAAGCTTCCAGAAATTACGAGTCTCCAGAAATCTCAGCAACTATGATTTCACCCAACCTGGATGATACTTTCAGGTAATGATCAGTACACTAAGCCCACTTGGTTCCCCAAATTTCGTTCTTCTATGTTGAAGCGTTCGTTTCCAGTAACAGTTTGAATTTTGGTGTTTCACTCTGTTTTCTCCTATATTGATAGATGTATTTGGAACTCTAAATCAAACACGGTTTGTGCTACCTTCTTCAAACTTGACACAGTAAAGCAGTTTCACGTTCTATCTCTATGTTTTCTTTCCTCTTGATGTAGCACTCAGCAGTGACTGAGGAGAAACACTTTCATTGAAAGGGGTTGCCAAGCTTCCCAAAATTGCGAGTCTCCAGAAATCTCAGCAACTATTTTTTAACCCAAACTGGATGATACTTTCAGGTAATGATCAGTACACTAAGCTCACTTGGTTCCCCAAATTTCGTTCTTTTATGTTGAAGCGTTCGTTTCCAGTAACAGTTTGAATTTTGGCGTTTCACTCTGTTTTCTCCTATATTGATAGATGTATTTGGAACTCTAAATCAAACACGGTTGGTGCTAGCTTCTTGAAACTGGACACAGTAAAATAGTTTCAAGTTCTATCTCTATGTTCTGTTTCCTCTGGATGTAGCCGTAAGCAGTGACTGGGGAGAAACACTTTCATTGAAAGGGGTTGCCAAGCTTCCAGAAATTACGAGTCTCCAGAAATCTCGGCATCTATTTTTTCACCCAAACTGGATGATACTTTCAGGTAATGATGAGTACGCTAAGCCCACTGGGTTCCCCAAATTTCGTTCTTCTATGTTGAAGCGTTCGTTTCCAGTAACAGTGTGAATTTTGGCGGTTCACTCTGTTTTCTCCTATATTGATAGATGTATTTGGAACTCTAAACCAAACACGATTTGTGCTAGCTTCTTGAAACTTGACACAGTAAAGCAGTTTCACATTCTATCTCTATGTTCTGTTTCCTCTTGATGTAGCACTCAGCAGTGACTGAGGAGAAACACTTTCATTGAAAGGGGTTGCCAAGCTTCCCAAAATTGCGAGTCTCCAGAAATCTCAGCAACTATTTTTTCACCCAAACTGGATGATACTTTCAGGTAATGATCA
Source organism: Spermophilus citellus (assembly GCF_964194105.1). Classification (NCBI taxonomy): domain Eukaryota; kingdom Metazoa; phylum Chordata; class Mammalia; order Rodentia; family Sciuridae; genus Spermophilus; species Spermophilus citellus. The sequence continues at coordinate 99,379,637 of NC_138182.1, forward strand.
GTACACTAAGCTCACTTGGTTCCCCAAATTTCGTTCTTTTATGTTGAAGCGTTCGCTTCCAGTAAGAGTTTGAATTTTGGCGTTTCACTCTATTTTCTCCTATATTGATAGATGTATTTGGAACTCTAAATCAAACACGGTTTGTGCTACCTTCTTCAAACTTGACACAGTAAAGCAGTTTCAAGTTCTAGCTCTATGTTCTGTTTCCTCTTGATGTAGCACTCAGCAGTGACTGAGGAGAAACACTTTCATTGAAAGGGGTTGCCAAGCTTCCCAAAATTGCGAGTCTCCAGAAATCTCAGCAACTATTTTTTCACCCAAACTGGATGATACTTTCAGGTAATGATCAGTACACTAAGCTCACTTGGTTCCCCAAATTTTGTTCTTTTATGTTGAAGCGTTCGCTTCCAGTAACTGTTTGAATTTTGGCGTTTCACTCTGTTTTCTCCTATACTGACAGATGTATTTGGAACTCTAAATCATACACGGTTTGTGCTAGCTTCCTGAAACTTGACACACTAAAGCAGTTTCACGTTCTATCTCTATGTTCTGTTTCCTCTTGATGTAGCCCTAAGCAGTGACTGGGGAGAAATACTTTCATTGAAAGGGGTTGCCAAGCTTCCAGAAATTACGAGTCTCCAGAAATCTCAGCAACTATGATTTCACCCAACCTGGATGATACTTTCAGGTAATGATCAGTCCACTGAGCCCACTTGGATCCCCAAATTTCGTTCTTCTATGTTGAAGCGTTCGTATCCAGTAACAGTTTGAATTTTGGCCTTTCACTCTGTTTTCTCCTATATTGATAGATGTATTTGGAACTCTAAACCACACCCGGTTTGTGCTAGCTTCTTGACAATTGACACAGTAAAGCAGTTTCACGTTCTATCTCTATGTTCTGTTTCCTCTTGATGTAGCACTCAGCAGTGACTGAGGAGAAACACTTTCATTGAAAGGGGTTGCCAAGCTTCCCAAAATTGTGAGTCTCCAGAAATCTCAGCAACTATTTTTTAAACCAAACTGGATGATACTTTCAGGTAATGATCAGTACACTAAGCTCACTTGGTTCCCCAAATTTCGTTCTTCTATGTTGAAGCGTTCGCTTCCAGTAACTGTTTGAATTTTGGCGTTTCACTCTGTTTTCTCCTATACTGACAGATGTATTTGGAACTCTAAATCAAACACGGTTTGTGCTAGCTTCTTGAAACTTGACACAGTAAAGCAGTTTCACGTTCTATCTCTAGGTTCTGTTTCCTCTGGATGTAGCCGTAAGCAGTGACTGGGGAGAAATACTTTCATTGACAGGGGTTGCCAAGCTTCCAGAAATTACAAGTCTCCAGAAATCTCAGCAACTATGATTTCACCCAACCTGGATGATACTTTCAGGTAATGATCAGTACACTAAGCCCACTTGTTTCCCCAAATTTCGTTCTTCTATGTTGAAGCGTTCGTTTCCAGTAACAGTTTGAATTTTGGCGTTTCACTCTGTTTTCTCCTATATTGATAGATGTATTTGGAACTCTAAACCAAACACGGTTTGTGCTAGCTTCCTGAAACTTGACACAGTAAAGCAGTTTTACGTTCTATCTCTATGTTCTGTTTCCTCTTGATGTAGCACTCAGCAGTGACTGAGGAGAAACACTTTCATTGAAAGGGGTTGCCAAGCTTCCCAAAATTGCGAGTCTCCAGAAATCTCAGCAACTATTTTTTCACCCAAACTGGATGATACTTTCAGGTAATGATCAGTACACTAAGCTCACTTGGTTCCCCAAATTTCGTTCTTTTATGTTGAAGCGTTCGCTTCCAGTAACTGTTTGAATTTTGGCGTTTCACTCTGTTTTCTCCTATATTGATAGATGTATTTGGAACTCTAAACCAAACCCGGTTTGTGCTAGCTTCTTGAAAGTTGACACAGTAAAGCAGTTTCACGTTCTATCTCTATGTTCTGTTTTCTCTTGATGTAGCCCTAAGCAGTGACTGGGGAGAAACACTTTCATTGAAAGCGGTTGCCAAGCTTCCCAAAATTGCGAGTCTCCAGAAATCTCAGCAACTATTTTTTCACCCAAACTGGATGATACTTTCAGGTAATGATCAGTACACTGAGCCCACTTGGATCCCCAAATTTCGTTCTTCTATGTTGAAGCGTTCGTTTCCAGTAACAGTTTGAATTTTGGCCTTTCACTCTGTTTTCTCCTATATTGATAGATGTATTTGGAACTCTAAACCAAACCCGGTTTGTGCTAGCTTCTTGAAACTTGACACAGTAAAGCAGTTTCACGTTCTATCTCTATGTTCTGTTTCCTCTTGATGTAGCACACAGCAGTGACTGAGGAGAAACACTTTCATTGAAAGGGGTTGCCAAGCTTCCAAAAATTACGATTCCCCAGAAATCTCAGCAACTATTTTTTCACCCAAACTGGATGATACTTTCAGGTAATGATGAGTACACTAAGCCCACTGGGTTCCCCAAATTTCGTTCTTCTATGTTGAAGCGTTCGTTTCCAGTAACAGTTTGAATTTTGGTGTTTCGCTCTGTTTTCTCCTATATTGATAGATGTATTTGGAACTCTAAACCAAACACGGTTTGTGCTAGCTTCTTGAAACTTGACACAATAAAGCAGTTTCAAGTTCTATCTCTATGTTCTGTTTCCTCTTGATGTAGCCCTAAGCAGTGACTGGGGAGAAACACTTTCATTGAAAGGGGTTGCCAAGCTTCCCAAAACTGCGAGTCTCCAGAAATCTCAGCAACTATTTTTTCACCCAAACTGGATGATACGTTCAGGTAATGATCAGTACATTAAGCTCACTTGGTTCCCCAAATTTCGTTCTTTTATGTTGAAGCGTTCGCTTCCAGTAACTGTTTGAATTTTGGCGTTTCACTCTGTTTTCTCCTATACTGACAGATGTATTTGGAACTCTAAATCAAACACGGTTTGTGCTAGCTTCTTGAAACTTGACACAGTAAAGCAGTTTTACGTTCTATCTCTATGTTCTGTTTCCTCTTGATGTAGCACTCAGCAGTGACTGAGGAGAAACACTTTCATTGAAAGGGGTTGCCAAGCTTCCAGAAATTACGAGTCTCCAGAAATCTCAGCAACTATGATTTCACCCAACCTGGATGATACTTTCAGGTAATGATCAGTACACTAAGCCCACTTGGTTCCCCAAATTTCGTTCTTCTATGTTGAAGCGTTCGTTTCCAGTAACAGTTTGAATTTTGGCGTTTCACTCTGTTTTCTCCTATATTGATAGATGTATTTGGAACTCTAAATCAAACACGGTTTGTGCTACCTTCTTCAAACTTGACACAGTAAAGCAGTTTCACGTTCTTTCTCTATGTTCTGTTTCCTCTTGATGTAGCACTCAGCAGTGACTGAGGAGAAACACTTTGATTGAAAGGGGTTGCCAAGCTTCCCAAAATTGCGAGTCTCCAGAAATCTCAGCAACTATTTTTTCACCCAAACTGGATGATACTTTCAGGTAATGATCATTACACTAAGCCCACTTGGTTCCCCAAATTTCGTTCTTCTATGTTAAAGCGTTCGTTTCCAGTAAGAGTTTGAATTTTGGCGTTTCACTCTGTTTTCTCCTATATTGATAGATGTATTTGGAACTCTAAACCAAACCCGGTTTGTGCTAGCTTCTTGAAACTTGACACAGTAAAGCAGTTTCACGTTCTATCTCTATGTTCTGTTTCCTCTTGATGTAGCACACAGCAGTGACTGAGGAGAAACACTTTCATTGAAAGGGGTTGCCAAGCTTCCAAAAATTACGATTCCCCAGAAATCTCAGCAACTATTTTTTCACCCAAACTGGATGATACTTTCAGGTAATGATGAGTACACTAAGCCCACTGGGTTCCCCAAATTTCGTTCTTCTATGTTGAAGCGTTCGTTTCCAGTAACAGTTTGAATTTTGGTGTTTCGCTCTGTTTTCTCCTATATTGATAGATGTATTTGGAACTCTAAACCAAACACGGTTTGTGCTAGCTTCTTGAAACTTGACACAATAAAGCAGTTTCAAGTTCTATCTCTATGTTCTGTTTCCTCTTGATGTAGCCCTAAGCAGTGACTGGGGAGAAACACTTTCATTGAAAGGGGTTGCCAAGCTTCCCAAAATTGCGAGTCTCCAGAAATCTCAGCAACTATTTTTTCACCCAAACTGGATGATACTTTCAGGTAATGATCAGTACATTAAGCTCACTTGGTTCCCCAAATTTCGTTCTTTTATGTTGAAGCGTTCGCTTCCAGTAACTGTTTGAATTTTGGCGTTTCACTCTGTTTTCTCCTATACTGACAGATGTATTTGGAACTCTAAATCAAACACGGTTTGTGCTAGCTTCTTGAAACTTGACACAGTAAAGCAGTTTCACGTTCTATCTCTATGTTCTGTTTCCTCTGGATGTAGCCTTAAGCAGTGACTGGGGAGAAATACTTTCATTGACAGGGGTTGCCAAGCTTCCAGAAATTACGATTCTCCAGAAATCTCAGCAACTATGATTTCACCCAACCTGGATGATACTTTCAGGTAATGATCAGTACACTAAGCCCACTTGTTTCCCCAAATTTCGTTCTTCTATGTTGAAGCGTTCGTTTCCAGTAACAGTTTGAATTTTGGCGTTTCACTCTGTTTTCTCCTATATTGATAGATGTATTTGGAACTCTAAACCAAACACGGTTTGTGCTAGCTTCCTGAAACTTGACACAGTAAAGCAGTTTTACGTTCTATCTCTATGTTCTGTTTCCTCTTGATGTAGCACTCAGCAGTGACTGAGGAGAAACACTTTCATTGAAACGGGTTGCCAAGCTTCCCAAAATTGCGAGTCTCCAGAAATCTCAGCAACTATTTTTTCACCCAAACTGGATGATACTTTCAGGTAATGATCAGTACACTAAGCTCACTTGGTTCCCCAAATTTCGTTCTTTTATGTTGAAGCGTTCGCTTCCAGTAACTGTTTGAATTTTGGCGTTTCACTCTGTTTTCTCCTATACTGACAGATGTATTTGGAACTCTAAATCATACACGGTTTGTGCTAGCTTCTTGAAACTTGACACAGTAAAGCAGTTTCACGTTCTATCTCTATGTTCTGTTTCCTCTTGATGTAGCCCTAAGCAGTGACTGGGGAGAAATACTTTCATTGAAAGGGGTTGCCAAGCTTCCAGAAATTACGAGTCTCTAGAAATCTCAGCAAACATTTTTTCACCCAACGTGGATGATACTTTCAGGTAATGATCAGTACACTAAGCTCACTTCGTTCCCCAAATTTCGTTCTTCTATGTTGAAGCGTTCGTTTCCAGTAACAGTTTGAATTTTGGCGTTTCACTCTGTTTTCTCCTATATTGATAGATGTATTTGGAACTCTAAATCAAACACGGTTTGTGCTAGCTTCTTGAAACTTGACACAGTAAAGCAGTTTCAAGTTCTATCTCTATGTTCTATTTTCTCTTGATGTAGCCCTAAGCAGTGACTGGGGAGAAACACTTTCATTGAAAGGGGTTGCCAAGCTTCCCAAAATTGCGAGTCTCCAGAAATCTCAGCAACTATTTTTTCACCCAAACTGGATGATACTTTCAGGTAATGATCAGTACACTGAGCCCACTTGGATCCCCAAATTTCGTTCTTCTATGTTGAAGCGTTCGTTTCCAGTAACAGTTTGAATTTTGGCCTTTCACTCTATTTTCTCCTATATTGATAGATGTATTTGGAACTCTAAACCAAACCCGGTTTGTGCTAGCTTCTTGAAACTTGACACAGTAAAGCAGTTTCACGTTCTATCTCTATGTTCTGTTTCCTCTTGATGTAGCACACAGCAGTGACTGAGGAGAAACACTTTCATTGAAAGGGGTTGCCAAGCTTCCCAAAATTGCGAGTCTCCAGAAATCTCAGCAACTATTTTTTCACCCAAACTGGATGATACTTTCAGGTAATGATCAGTGCACTAAGCCCACTTGGTTCCCGAAATTTCGTTCTTCTATGTTAAAGCGTTCGTTTCCAGTAAGAGTTTGAATTTTGGCGTTTCACTCTGTTTTCTCCTATATTGATAGATGTATTTGGAACTCTAAACCAAACACGGTTTGTGCTAGCTTCTTGAAACTTGACACAGTAAAGCAGTTTAACGTTCTATCTCTATGTTCTGTTTCCTCTTGATGTAGCTCTCAGCAGTGACTGAGGAGAAACACTTTCATTGAAAGGGGTTGTCAAGCTTCCCAAAATTGCGAGTCTCCAGAAATCTCAGCAACTATTTTTTCACCCAAACTGGATGATACTTTCAGGTAATGATCAGTACACTAAGCTCACTTGGTTCCCCAAATTTCGTTCTTTTATGTTGAAGCGTTCGCTTCCAGTAACTGTTTGAATTTTGGCGTTTCACTCTGTTTTCTCCTATACTGACAGATGTATTTGGAACTCTAAATCAAACACGGTTTGTGCTAGCTTCTTGAAACTTGACACAGTAAAGCAGTTTCACGTTCTATCTCTATGTTCTGTTTCCTCTGGATGTAGCCTTAAGCAGTGACTGGGGAGAAATACTTTCATTGACAGGGGTTGCCAAGTTTCTAGAAATTACGAGTCTCCAGAAATCTCAGCAACTATGATTTCACCCAACCTGGATGATACTTTCAGGTAATGATCAGTACACTAAGCCCACTTGTTTCCCCAAATTTCGTTCTTCTATGTTGAAGCGTTCGTTTCCAGTAACTGTTTGAATTTTGGCGTTTCGCTCTGTTTTCTCCTATATTGATAGATGTATTTGGAACTCTAAACCAAACACGGTTTGTGCTAGCTTCTTGAAACTTGACACAGTAAAGCAGTTTCACGTTCTATCTCTATGTTCTGGTTTCTCTTGATGTACCACTCAGCAGTGACTGAGGAGAAACACTTTCATTGAAAGGGGTTGCCAAGCTTCCCAAAATTGCGAGTCTCCAGAAATCTCAGCAACTATTTTTTCACCCAAACTGGATGATACTTTCAGGTAATGATCAGTACACTAAGCTCACTTGGTTCCCCAAATTTCGTTCTTTTATGTTGAAGCGTTCGCTTCCAGTAACTGTTTGAATTTTGGCGTTTCACTCTGTTTTCTCCTATATTGATAGATGTATTTGGAACTCTAAACCAAACACGGTTTGTGCTAGCTTCTTGAAACTTGACACAGTAAAGCAGTTTAACGTTCTATCTCTATGTTCTGTTTCCTCTTGATGTAGCTCTCAGCAGTGACTGAGGAGAAACACTTTCATTGAAAGGGGTTGTCAAGCTTCCCAAAATTGCGAGTCTCCAGAAATCTCAGCAACTATTTTTTCACCCAAACTGGATGATACTTTCAGGTAATGATCAGTACACTAAGCTCACTTGGTTCCCCAAATTTCGTTCTTTTATGTTGAAGCGTTCGCTTCCAGTAACTGTTTGAATTTTGGCGTTTCACTCTGTTTTCTCCTATACTGACAGATGTATTTGGAACTCTAAATCAAACACGGTTTGTGCTAGCTTCTTGAAACTTGACACAGTAAAGCAGTTTCACGTTCTATCTCTATGTTCTGTTTCCTCTGGATGTAGCCTTAAGCAGTGACTGGGGAGAAATACTTTCATTGACAGGGGTTGCCAAGCTTCCAGAAATTACGAGTCTCCAGAAATCTCAGCAACTATGATTTCAACCAACCTGGATGATACTTTCAGGTAATGATCAGTACACTAAGCCCACTTGTTTCCCCAAATTTCGTTCTTCTATGTTGAAGCGTTCGTTTCCAGTAACAGTTTGAATTTTGGCGTTTCGCTCTGTTTTCTCCTATATTGATAGATGTATTTGGAACTCTAAACCAAACACGGTTTGTGCTAGCTTCTTGAAACTTGACACAGTAAAGCAGTTTTACGTTCTATCTCTATGTTCTGTTTCCTCTTGATGTAGCCCTAAGCAGTGACTGGGGAGAAACACTTTCATTGAAAGGGGTTGCCAAGCTTCCCAAAATTGTGAGTCTCCAGAAATCTCAGCAACTATTTTTTCACCCAAACTGGGTGATACTTTCAGGTAATGATCAGTACACTAAGCTCACTTGGTTCCCCAAATTTCGTTCTTTTATGTTGAAGCGTTCGCTTCCAGTAACTGTTTGAATTTTGGCGTTTCACTCTGTTTTCTCCTATACTGACAGAGGTATTTAGAACTCTAAATCATACACGGTTTGTGCTAGCTTCTTGAAACTTGACACAGTAAAGCAGTTTCACGTTCTATCTCTATGTTCTGTTTCCTCTTGATGTAGCCCTAAGCAGTGACTGGGGAGAAATACTTTCATTGACAGGGGTTGCCAAGCTTCCAGAAATTACGAGTCTCTAGAAATCTCAGCAAACATTTTTTCACCCAACGTGGATGATACTTTCAGGTAATGATCAGTATACTAAGCTCACTTCGTTCCCCAAATTTCGTTCTTCTATGTTGAAGCGTTCGTTTCCAGTAACAGTTTGAATTTTGGCGTTTCACTCTGTTTTCTCCTATATTGATAGATGTATTTGGAACTCTAAATCAAACACGGTTTGTGCTAGCTTCTTGAAACTTGACACAGTAAAGCAGTTTCAAGTTCTATCTCTATGTTCTGTTTTCTCTTGATGTAGCCCTAAGCAGTGACTGGGGAGAAACACTTTCATTGAAAGGGGTTGCCAAGCTTCCCAAAATTGCGAGTCTCCAGAAATCTCAGCAACTATTTTTTCACCCAAACTGGATGATACTTTCAGGTAATGATCAGTACACTGAGCCCACTTGGATCCCCAAATTTCGTTCTTCTATGTTGAAGCGTTCGTTTCCAGTAACAGTTTGAATTTTGGCCTTTCACTCTATTTTCTCCTATATTGATAGATGTATTTGGAACTCTAAACCAAACCCGGTTTGTGCTAGCTTCTTGAAACTTGACACAGTAAAGCAGTTTCACGTTCTATCTCTATGTTCTGTTTCCTCTTGATGTAGCACACAGCAGTGACTGAGGAGAAACACTTTCATTGAAAGTGGTTGCCAAGCTTCCAAAAATTACGAATCCCCAGAAATCTCAGCAACTATTTTTTCACCCAAACTGGATGATACTTTCAGGTAATGATGAGTACACTAAGCCCACTGGGTTCCCCAAATTTCGTTCTTCTATGTTGAAGCGTTCGTTTCCAGTAACAGTTTGAATTTTGGCGTTTCGCTCTGTTTTCTCCTATATTGATAGATGTATTTGGAACTCTAAATCAAACACGGTTTGTGCTAGCTTCTTGAAACTTGACACAATAAAGCAGTTTCAAGTTCTATCTCTATGTTCTGTTTCCTCTTGATGTAGCCCTAAGCAGTGACTGGGGAGAAACACTTTCATTGAAAGGGGTTGCCAAGCTTCCCAAAATTGCGAGTCTCCCGAAATCTCAGCAACTATTTTTTCACCCAAACTGGATGATACTTTCAGGTAATGATCAGTACATTAAGCTCACTTGGTTCCACAAATTTCGTTCTTTTATGTTGAAGCGTTCGCTTCCAGTAACTGTTTGAATTTTGGCGTTTCACTCTGTTTTCTCCTATACTGACAGATGTATTTGGAACTCTAAATCAAACACGGTTTGTGCTAGCTTCTTGAAACTTGACACAGTAAAGCAGTTTCACGTTCTCTCTCTATGTTCTATTTCCTCTGGATGTAGCCCTAAGCAGTGACTCTGGAGAAACACTTTCATTGAAAGGGGTTGCCAAGCTTCCCAAAATTGCGAGTCTCCAGAAATCTCAGCAACTATTTTTTCACCCAAACTGGATGATACTTTCAGGTAATGATCAGTACACTGAGCCCACTTGGATCCCCAAATTTCGTTCTTTTATGTTGAAGCGTTCGCTTCCAGTAACTGTTTGAATTTTGGCGTTTCACTCTGTTTTCTCCTATACTGACAGATGTATTTGGAACTCTAAATCAAACACGGTTTGTGCTAGCTTCTTGAAACTTGACACAGTAAAGCAGTTTCACGTTCTATCTCTATGTTCTGTTTCCTCTGGATGTAGCCTTAAGCAGTGACTGGGGAGAAATACTTTCATTGACAGGGGTTGCCAAGCTTCCAGAAATTACGAGTCTCCAGAAATCTCAGCAACTATGATTTCACCCAACCTGGATGATACTTTCAGGTAATGATCAGTACACTAAGCCCACTTGTTTCCCCAAATTTCGTTCTTCTATGTTGAAGCGTTCGTTTCCAGTAACAGTTTGAATTTTGGCGTTTCGCTTTGTTTTCTCCTATATTGATAGATGTATTTGGAACTCTAAACCAAACACGGTTTGTGCTAGATTCTTGAAACTTGACACAGTAAAGCAGTTTTACGTTCTATCTCTATGTTCTGTTTCCTCTTGATGTAGCACTCAGCAGTGACTGAGGAGAAACACTTTCATTGAAAGGGGTTGCCAAGCTTCCCAAAATTGCGAGTCTCCAGAAATCTCAGCAACTATTTTTTCACCCAAACTGGATGATACTTTCAGGTAATGATCAGTACACTAAGCTCACTTGGTTCACCAAATTTCGTTCTTCTATGTTAAAGCGTTCGTTTCCAGTAAGAGTTTGAAAATTTGGCGTTTCACTCTGTTTTCTCCTATATTGATAGATGTATTTGGAATTCTAAACCAAACACGGTTTGTGCTAGCTTCTTGAAACTTGACACAGTAAAGCAGTTTAACGTTCTATCTCTATGTTCTGTTTCCTCTTGATGTAGCTCTCAGCAGTGACTGAGGAGAAACACTTTCATTGAAAGGGGTTGTCAAGCTTCCCAAAATTGCGAGTCTCCAGAAATCTCAGCAACTATTCTTTCACCCAAACTGGATGATACTTTCAGGTAATGATCAGTACACTAAGCTCACTTGGTTCCCCAAATTTCGTTCTTTTATGTTGAAGCGTTCGCTTCCAGTAACTGTTTGAATTTTGGCGTTTCACTCTGTTTTCTCCTATACTGACAGATGTATTTGGAACTCTAAATCAAACACGGTTTGTGCTAGCTTCTTGAAACTTGACACAGTAAAGCAGTTTCACGTTCTATCTCTATGTTCTGTTTCCTCTGGATGTAGCCTTAAGCAGTGACTGGGGAGAAATACTTTCATTGACAGGGGTTGCCAAGCTTCCAGAAATTACGAGTCTCCAGATATCTCAGCAACTCTGATTTCACCCAACCTGGATGATACTTTCAGGTAATGATCAGTACACTAAGCCCACTTGTTTCCCCAAATTTCGTTCTTCTATGTTGAAGCGTTCGTTTCCAGTAACAGTTTGAATTTTGGCGTTTCGCTCTGTTTTCTCCTATATTGATAGATGTATTTGGAACTCTAAACCAAACACGGTTTGTGCTAGCTTCTTGAAACTTGACACAGTAAAGCAGTTTTACGTTCTATCTCTATGTTCTGTTTCCTCTTGATGTAGCACTCAGCAGTGACTGAGGAGAAACACTTTCATTGAAAGGGGTTGCCAAGCTTCCCAAAATTGCGAGTCTCCAGAAATCTCAGCAACTATTTTTTCACCCAAACTGGATGATACTTTCAGGTAATGATCAGTACACTGAGCCCACTTGGATCCCCAAATTTCGTTCTTCTATGTTGAAGCGTTCGTTTCCAGTAACAGTTTGAATTTTGGCCTTTCACTCTATTTTCTCCTATATTGATAGATGTATTTGGAACTCTAAACCAAACCCGGTTTGTGCTAGCTTCTTGAAACTTGACACAGTAAAGCAGTTTCACGTTCTATCTCTATGTTCTGTTTCCTCTTGATGTAGCACACAGCAGTGACTGAGGAGAAACACTTTCATTGAAAGTGGTTGCCAAGCTTCCAAAAATTACGAATCCCCAGAAATCTCAGCAACTATTTTTTCACCCAAACTGGATGATACTTTCAGGTAATGATGAGTACACTAAGCCCACTGGGTTCCCCAAATTTCGTTCTTCTATGTTGAAGCGTTCGTTTCCAGTAACAGTTTGAATTTTGGCGTTTCGCTCTGTTTTCTCCTATATTGATAGATGTATTTGGAACTCTAAATCAAACACGGTTTGTGCTACCTTCTTCAAACTTGACACAGTAAAGCAGTTTCAAGTTCTAGCTCTATGTTCTGTTTCCTCTTGATGTAGCACTCAGCAGTGACTGAGGAGAAACACTTTCATTGAAAGGGGTTGCCAAGCTTCCCAAAATTGCGAGTCTCCAGAAATCTCAGCAACTATTTTTTCACCCAAACTGGATGATACTTTCAGGTAATGATCAGTACACTAAGCTCACTTGGTTCCCCAAATTTCGTTCTTTTATGTTGAAGCGTTCGCTTCCAGTAACTGTTTGAATTTTGGCGTTTCACTCTGTTTTCTCCTATACTGACAGATGTATTTGGAACTCTAAATCATACACGGTTTGTGCTAGCTTCTTGAAACTTGACACAGTAAAGCAGTTTCACGTTCTATCTCTATGTTCTGTTTCCTCTTGATGTAGCCCTAAGCAGTGACTGGGGAGAAATACTTTCATTGAAAGGGGTTGCCAAGCTTCCAGAAATTACGAGTCTCCAGAAATCTCAGCAACTATGATTTCACCCAACCTGGATGATACTTTCAGGTAATGATCAGTACACTAAGCCCACTTGGTTCCCCAAATTTCGTTCTTCTATGTTGAAGCGTTCGTTTCCAGTAACAGTTTGAATTTTGGCGTTTCACTCTGTTTTCTGCTATATTGATAGATGTATTTGGAACTCTAAATCAAACACGGTTTGTGCTACCTTCTTCAAACTTGACACAGTAAAGCAGTTTCACGTTCTTTCTCTATGTTCTGTTTCCTCTTGATGTAGCACTCAGCAGTGACTGAGGAGAAACACTTTCATTGAAAGGGATTGCCAAGCTTCCCAAAATTGCGAGTCTCCAGAAATCTCAGCAACTATTTTTTCACCCAAACTGGATGATACTTTCAGGTAATGATCATTACACTAAGCCCACATGGTTCCCCAAATTTCGTTCTTCTATGTTAAAGCGTTCGTTTCCAGTAACAGTTTGAATTTTGGCGTTTCACTCTGTTTTCTCCTATATTGATAGATGTATTTGGAACTCTAAACCAAACACGGTTTGTGCCAGCTTCTTGAAACTTGACACAGTAAAGCAGTTTAACGTTCTATCTCTATGTTCTGTTTCCTCTAGATGTAGCTCTCAGCAGTGACTGAGGAGAAACACTTTCATTGAAAGGGGTTGCCAAGCTTCCCAAAATTGCGAGTCTCCAGAAATCTCAGCAACTATTTTTTCACCCAAACTGGATGATACTTTCAGGTAATGATCAGTACACTAAGCTCACTTGGTTCCCCAAATTTCGTTCTTTTATGTTGAAGCGTTCGCTTCCAGTAACTGTTTGAATTTTGGCGTTTCACTCTGTATTCTCCTATACTGACAGATGTATTTGGAACTCTAAATCATACACGGTTTGTGCTAGCTTCTGGAAACTTGACACAGTAAAGCAGTTTCACGTTCTATCTCTATGTTCTGTTTCCTCTTGATGTAGCACACAGCAGTGACTGAGGAGAAACACTTTCATTGAAAGGGGTTGCCAAGCTTCCAAAAATTACGATTCCCCAGAAATCTCAGCAACTATTTTTTCACCCAAACTGGATGATACTTTCAGGTAATGATGAGTACACTAAGCCCACTGGGTTCCCCAAATTTCGTTCTTCTATGTTGAAGCGTTCGTTTCCAGTAACATTTTGAATTTTGGCGTTTCGCTCTGTTTTCTCCTATATTGATAGATGTATTTGGAACTCTAAATCAAACACGGTTTGTGCTAGCTTCTTGAAACTTTACACAAAAAAGCAGTTTCAAGTTCTATCTCTATGTTCTGTTTCCTCTTGATGTAGCCCTAAGCAGTGACTGGGGAGAAACACTTACATTGAAAGGGGTTGCCAAGCTTCCCAAAATTGCGAGTCTCCAGAAATCTTAGCAACTATTTTTTTCACCCAAACTGGATGATACTTTCAGGTAATGATCAGTACACTAAGCTCACTTGGTTCACCAAATTTCGTTCTTCTATGTTAAAGCGTTCGTTTCCAGTAAGAGTTTGAATTTTGGTGTTTCACTCTGTTTTCTCCTATATTGATAGATGTATTTGGAACTCTAAACCAAACACGGTTTGTGCTAGCTTCTTGAAACTTGACACAGTAAAGCAGTTTAACGTTCTATCTCTATGTTCTGTTTCCTCTGGATGTAGCTCTCAGCAGTGACTGAGGAGAAACACTTTCATTGAAAGGGGTTGTCAAGCTTCCCAAAATTGCGAGTCTCCAGAAATCTCAGCAACTATTTTTTCACCCAAACTGGATGATACTTTCAGGTAATGATCAGTACACTAAGCTCACTTGGTTCCCCAAATTTCGTTCTTTTATGTTGAAGCGTTCGCTTCCAGTAACTGTTTGAATTTTGGCGTTTCACTCTGTTTTCTCCTATACTGACAGATGTATTTGGAACTCTAAATCAAACACGGTTTGTGCTAGCTTCTTGAAACTTGACACAGTAAAGCAGTTTCACGTTCTATCTCTATGTTCTGTTTCCTCTGGATGTAGCCTTAAGCAGTGACTGGGGAGAAATACTTTCATTGACAGGGGTTGCCAAGCTTCCAGAAATTACGAGTCTCCAGAAATCTCAGCAACTCTGATTTCACCCAACCTGGATGATACTTTCAGGTAATGATCAGTACACTAAGCCCACTTGTTTCCCCAAATTTCGTTCTTCTATGTTGAAGCGTTCGTTTCCAGTAACAGTTTGAATTTTGGCGTTTCGCTCTGTTTTCTCCTATATTGATAGATGTATTTGGAACTCTAAACCAAACACGGTTTGTGCTAGCTTCTTGAAACTTGACACAGTAAAGCAGTTTTACGTTCTATCTCTATGTTCTGTTTCCTCTTGATGTAGCACTCAGCAGTGACTGAGGAGAAACACTTTCATTGAAAGGGGTTGCCAAGCTTCCCAAAATTGCGAGTCTCCAGAAATCTCAGAAACTATTTTTTCACCCAAACTGGATGATACTTTCAGGTAATGATCAGTACACTAAGCCCACTTGGTTCCCCAAATTTCGTTCTTCTATGTTGAAGCGTTCGTTTCCAGTAACAGTTTGAATTTTGGCGTTTCACTCTGTTTTCTGCTATATTGATAGATGTATTTGGAACTCTAAATCAAACACGGTTTGTGCTACCTTCTTCAAACTTGACACAGTAAAGCAGTTTCACGTTCTTTCTCTATGTTCTGTTTCCTCTTGATGTAGCACTCAGCAGTGACTGAGGAGAAACTCTTTCATTGAAAGGGATTGCCAAGCTTCCCAAAATTGCGAGTCTCCAGAAATCTCAGCAACTATTTTTTCACCCAAACTGGATGATACTTTCAGGTAATGATCATTACACTAAGCCCACATGGTTCCCCAAATTTCGTTCTTCTATGTTAAAGCGTTCGTTTCCAGTAAGAGTTTGAATTTTGGCGTTTCACTCTGTTTTCTCCTATATTGATAGATGTATTTGGAACTCTAAACCAAACACGGTTTGTGCCAGCTTCTTGAAACTTGACACAGTAAAGCAGTTTAACGTTCTATCTCTATGTTCTGTTTCCTCTAGATGTAGCTCTCAGCAGTGACTGAGGAGAAACACTTTCATTGAAAGGGGTTGCCAAGCTTCCCAAAATTGCGAGTCTCCAGAAATCTCAGCAACTATTTTTTCACCCAAACTGGATGATACTTTCAGGTAATGATCAGTACACTAAGCTCACTTGGTTCCCCAAATTTCGTTCTTTTATGTTGAAGCGTTCGCTTCCAGTAACTGTTTGAATTTTGGCGTTTCACTCTGTATTCTCCTATACTGACAGATGTATTTGGAACTCTAAATCATACACGGTTTGTGCTAGCTTCTGGAAACTTGACACAGTAAAGCAGTTTCACGTTCTATCTCTATGTTCTGTTTCCTCTTGATGTAGCACACAGCAGTGACTGAGGAGAAACACTTTCATTGAAAGGGGTTGCCAAGCTTCCAAAAATTACGATTCCCCAGAAATCTCAGCAACTATTTTTTCACCCAAACTGGATGATACTTTCAGGTAATGATGAGTACACTAAGCCCACTGGGTTCCCCAAATTTCGTTCTTCTATGTTGAAGCGTTCGTTTCCAGTAACAGTTTGAATTTTGGCGTTTCGCTCTGTTTTCTCCTATATTGATAGATGTATTTGGAACTCTAAATCAAACACGGTTTGTGCTAGCTTCTTGAAACTTTACACAAAAAAGCAGTTTCAAGTTCTATCTCTATGTTCTGTTTCCTCTTGATGTAGCCCTAAGCAGTGACTGGGGAGAAACACTTACATTGAAAGGGGTTGCCAAGCTTCCCAAAATTGCGAGTCTCCAGAAATCTCAGCAACTATTTTTTCACCCAAACTGGATGATACTTTCAGGTAATGATCAGTACACTAAGCTCACTTGGTTCACCAAATTTCGTTCTTCTATGTTAAAGCGTTCGTTTCCAGTAAGAGTTTGAATTTTGGCGTTTCACTCTGTTTTCTCCTATATTGATAGATGTATTTGGAACTCTAAACCAAACACGGTTTGTGCTAGCTTCTTGAAACTTGACACAGTAAAGCAGTTTAACGTTCTATCTCTATGTTCTGTTTCCTCTGGATGTAGCTCTCAGCAGTGACTGAGGAGAAACACTTTCATTGAAAGGGGTTGTCAAGCTTCCCAAAATTGAGAGTCTCCAGAAATCTCAGCAACTATTTTTTCACCCAAACTGGATGATACTTTCAGGTAATGATCAGTACACTAAGCTCACTTGGTTCCCCAAATTTCGTTCTTTTATGTTGAAGCGTTCGCTTCCAGTAACTGTTTGAATTTTGGCGTTTCACTCTGTTTTCTCCTATACTGACAGATGTATTTGGAACTCTAAATCAAACACGGTTTGTGCTAGCTTCTTGAAACTTGACACAGTAAAGCAGTTTCACGTTCTATCTCTATGTTCTGTTTCCTCTGGATGTAGCCTTAAGCAGTGACTGGGGAGAAATACTTTCATTGACAGGGGTTGCCAAGCTTCCAGAAATTACGAGTCTCCAGAAATCTCAGCAACTCTGATTTCACCCAACCTGGATGATACTTTCAGGTAATGATCAGTACACTAAGCCCACTTGTTTCCCCAAATTTCGTTCTTCTATGTTGAAGCGTTCGTTTCCAGTAACAGTTTGAATTTTGGCGTTTCGCTCTGTTTTCTCCTATATTGATAGATGTATTTGGAACTCTAAACCAAACACGGTTTGTGCTAGCTTCTTGAAACTTGACACAGTAAAGCAGTTTTACGTTCTATCTCTATGTTCTGTTTCCTCTTGATGTAGCACTCAGCAGTGACTGAGGAGAAACACTTTCATTGAAAGGGGTTGCCAAGCTTCCCAAAATTGCGAGTCTCCAGAAATCTCAGAAACTATTTTTTCACCCAAACTGGATGATACTTTCAGGTAATGATCAGTACACTGAGCCCACTTGGATCCCCAAATTTCGTTCTTCTATGTTGAAGCGTTCGTTTCCAGTAACAGTTTGAATTTTGGCCTTTCACTCTATTTTCTCCTATATTGATAGATGTATTTGGAACTCTAAACCAAACCCGGTTTGTGCTAGCTTCTTGAAACTTGACACAGTAAAGCAGTTTCACGTTCTATCTCTATGTTCTGTTTCCTCTTGATGTAGCACACAGCAGTGACTGAGGAGAAACACTTTCATTGAAAGTGGTTGCCAAGCTTCCAAAAATTACGAATCCCCAGAAATCTCAGCAACTATTTTTTCACCCAAACTGGATGATACTTTCAGGTAATGATGAGTACACTAAGCCCACTGGGTTCCCCAAATTTCGTTCTTCTATGTTGAAGCGTTCGTTTCCAGTAACAGTTTGAATTTTGGCGTTTCGCTCTGTTTTCTCCTATATTGATAGATGTATTTGGAACTCTAAATCAAACACGGTTTGTGCTAGCTTCTTGAAACTTGACACAATAAAGCAGTTTCAAGTTCTATCTCTATGTTCTGTTTCCTCTTGATGTAGCCCTAAGCAGTGACTGGGGAGAAACACTTTCATTGAAAGGGGTTGCCAAGCTTCCCAAAATTGCGAGTCTCCAGAAATCTCAGCAACTATTTTTTCACCCAAACTGGATGATACTTTCAGGTAATGATCAGTACATTAAGCTCACTTGGTTCCCCAAATTTCGTTCTTTTATGTTGAAGCGTTCGCTTCCAGTAACTGTTTGAATTTTGGCGTTTCACTCTGTATTCTCCTATACTGACAGATGTATTTGGAACTCTAAATCAAACACGGTTTGTGCTAGCTTCTTGAAACTTGACACAGTAAAGCAGTTTCACGTTCTCTCTCTATGTTCTATTTCCTCTGGATGTAGCCCTAAGCAGTGACTAGGGAGAAATACTTTCATTGACAGGGGTTGCCAAGCTTCCAGAAATTACGAGTCTCCAGAAATCTCAGCAACTATGATTTCACCCAACCTGGATGATACTTTCAGGTAATGAAAAGTACACTAAGCCCACTTGGTTCCCCAAATTTCATTCTTCTATGTTGAAGCGTTCGTTTCCAGTAAGAGTTTGAATTTTGGCGTTTCACTCTATTTTCTCCTATATTGATAGATGTATTTGGAACTCTAAATCAAACACGGTTTGTGCTACCTTCTTCAAACTTGACACAGTAAAGCAGTTTCACGTTCTTTCTCTATGTTCTGTTTCCTCTTGATGTAGCACTCAGCAGTGACTGAGGAGAAACACTTTCATTGAAATGGATTGCCAAGCTTCCCAAAATTGCGAGTCTCCAGAAATCTCAGCAACTATTTTTTCACCCAAACTGGATGATACTTTCAGGTAATGATCATTACACTAAGCCCACATGGTTCCCCAAATTTCGTTCTTCTATGTTAAAGCGTTCGTTTCCAGTAAGAGTTTGAATTTTGGCGTTTCACTCTGTTTTCTCCTATATTGATAGATGTATTTGGAACTCTAAACCAAACACGGTTTGTGCCAGCTTCTTGAAACTTGACACAGTAAAGCAGTTTAACGTTCTATCTCTATGTTCTGTTTCCTCTTGATGTAGCTCTCAGCAGTGACTGAGGAGAAACACTTTCATTGAAAGGGGTTGCCAAGCTTCCCAAAATTGCGAGTCTCCAGAAATCTCAGCAACTATTTTTTCACCCAAACTGGATGATACTTTCAGGTAATGATCAGTACACTAAGCTCACTTGGTTCCCCAAATTTCGTTCTTTTATGTTGAAGCGTTCGCTTCCAGTAACTGTTTGAATTTTGGCGTTTCACTCTGTATTCTCCTATACTGACAGATGTATTTGGAACTCTAAATCATACACGGTTTGTGCTAGCTTCTGGAAACTTGACACAGTAAAGCAGTTTCACGTTCTATCTCTATGTTCTGTTTCCTCTTGATGTAGCACACAGCAGTGACTGAGGAGAAACACTTTCATTGAAAGGGGTTGCCAAGCTTCCAAAAATTACGATTCCCCAGAAATCTCAGCAACTATTTTTTCACCCAAACTGGATGATACTTTCAGGTAATGATGAGTACACTAAGCCCACTGGGTTCCCCAAATTTCGTTCTTCTATGTTGAAGCGTTCGTTTCCAGTAACATTTTGAATTTTGGCGTTTCGCTCTGTTTTCTCCTATATTGATAGATGTATTTGGAACTCTAAACAAAACACGGTTTGTGCTAGCTTCTTGAAACTTGACACAATAAAGCAGTTTCAAGTTCTATCTCTATGTTCTGTTTCCTCTTGATGTAGCCCTAAGCAGTGACTGGGGAGAAACACTTACATTGAAAGGGGTTGCCAAGCTTCCAGAAATTACAAGTCTCCAGAAATCTCAGCAACTATGATTTCACCCAAACTGGATGATACTTTCAGGTAATGATCTGTACACTAAGCCCACTTGGTTCCCCAAATTTCGTTCTTCTATGTTGAAGCGTTCGTTTCCAGTAAGAGTTTGAATTTTGGCGTTTCACTCTATTTTCTCCTATATTGATAGATGTATTTGGAACTCTAAATCAAACACGGTTTGTGCTAGCTTCTTCAAACTTGACACAGTAAAGCAGTTTCAAGTTCTAGCTCTATGTTCTGTTTCCTCTTGATGTAGCCCTAAGCAGTGACGGGGGAGAAACACTTACATTGAAAGGGGTTGCCAAGCTTCCCAAAATTGCGAGTCTCCAGAAATCTCAGAAACTATTTTTTCACCCAAACTGGATGATACTTTCAGGTAATGATCAGTACACTAAGCTCACTTGGTTCCCCAAATTTCGTTCTTTTATGTTGAAGCGTTCGTTTCCAGTAACAGTTTGAATTTTGGCGTTTCGCTCTATTTTCTCCTATATTGATAGATGTATTTGCAACTCTAAACCAAACACGGTTTGTGCTAGCTTCTTGAAACTTGACACAATAAAGCAGTTTCAAGTTCTATCTCTATGTTCTGTTTCCTCTGGATGTAGCCCTAAGCAGTGACTGGGGAGAAACACTTACATTGAAAGGGGTTGCCAAGCTTCCAGAAATTACAAGTCTCCAGAAATCTCAGCAACTATGATTTCACCCAACCTGGATGATACTTTCAGGTAATGATCAGTACACTAAGCCCACTTGGTTCCCCAAATTTCGTTCTTCTATGTTGCAGCGTTCGTTTCCAGTAACAGTTTAAATTTTGGCGTTTCACTCTGTTTTCTCCTATATTGATAGATGTATTTGGAACTCTAAACCAAACACGGTTTGTGCTAGCTTATTGAAAGTTGAAACAGTAAAGCAGTTTCACGTTCTATCTCTATGTTCTGTTTCCTCTTGATGTAGCACTCAGCAGTGACTGAGGAGAAACACTTTCATTGAAAGGGGTTGCCAAGCTTCCAGAAATTACGAGTCTCCAGAAATCTCAGCAACTATGATTTCACCCAAACTGGATGATACTTTCAGGTAATGATCAGTACACTGAGCCCACTTGGATCCCCAAATTTCGTTCTTCTATGTTGAAGCGTTCGTTTCCAGTAACAGTTTGAATTTTGGCCTTTCACTCTGTTTTCTCCTATATTGATAGATGTATTTTGAACTCTAAACCACACCCGGTTTGTGCTAGCTTCTTGAAACTTGACACAGTAAAGCAGTTTCACGTTCTATCTCTATGTTCTGTTTCCTCTTGATGTAGCACACAGCAGTGACTGAGGAGAAACACTTTCATTGAAAGGGGTTGCCAAGCTTCCAAAAATTACGATTCCCCAGAAATCTCAGCAACTATTTTTTCAGCCAAACTGGATGATACTTTCAGGTAATGATGAGTACACTAAGCCCACTGGGTTCCCCAAATTTCGTTCTTCTATGTTGAAGCGTTCGTTTCCAGTAACAGTTTGAATTTTGGCGTTTCGCTCTATTTTCTCCTATATTGATAGATGTATTTGCAACTCTAAACCAAACACGGTTTGTGCTAGCTTCTTGAAACTTGACACAATAAAGCAGTTTCAAGTTCTATCTCTATGTTCTGTTTCCTCTTGATGTAGCCCTAAGCAGTGACTGGGGAGAAACACTTACATTGAAAGGGGTTGCCAAGCTTCCAGAAATTACGAGTCTCCAGAAATCTCAGCAACTATGATTTCACCCAAACTGGATGATACTTTCAGGTAATGATCAGTACACTAAGCCCACTTGGTTCCCCAAATTTCGTTCTTCTATGTTGAAGCGTTCGTTTCCAGTAACAGTTTGAATTTTGGCGTTTCACTCTGTTTTCTCCTATATTGATAGATGTATTTGGAACTCTAAATCAAACACGGTTTGTGCTAGCTTCTTGAAACTTAACACAGTAAAGCAGTTTCAAGTTCTATCTCTATGTTCTGTTTTCTCTTGATGTAGCCCTAAGCAGTGACTGGGGAGAAACACTTTCATTGAAAGGGGTTGCCAAGCTTCCCAAAATTGCGAGTCTCCAGAAATCTCAGCAACTATTTTTTCACCCAAACTGGATGATACTTTCAGCTAATGATCAGTACACTGAGCCCACTTGGATCCCCAAATTTCGTTCTTCTATGTTGAAGCGTTCGTTTCCAGTAACAGTTTGAATTTTGGCCTTTCACTCTGTTTTCTCCTATATTGATAGATGTATTTGGAACTCTAAACCACACCCGGTTTGTGCTAGCTTCTTGAAACTTGACACAGTAAAGCAGTTTCACGTTCTATCTCTATGTTCTGTTTCCTCTTGATGTAGTCCTAAGCAGTGACTGGGGAGAAACACTTACATTGAAAGGGGTTGCCAAGCTTCCAGAAATTACGAGTCTCCAGAAATCTCAGCAACTATGATTTCACCCAATCTGGATGATACTTTCAGGTAATGATCAGTACACTAAGCCCACTTGGTTCTCCAAATTTCGTTCTTTTATGTTGAAGCGTTCGCTTCCAGTAACTGTTTGAATTTTGGCGTTTCACTCTGTTTTCTCCTATACTGACAGATGTATTTGGAACTCTAAATCAAACACGGTTTGTACTACCTTCTTCAAACTTGACACAGTAAAGCAGTTTCACGTTCTATCTCTATGTTCTGTTTCCTCTTGATGTAGCACTCAGCAGTGACTGAGGAGAAACACTTTCATTGAAAGGGGTTGCCAAGCTTCCCAAAATTGCGAGTCTCCAGAAATCTCAGCAACTATTTTTTCACCGAAACTGGATGATACTTTCATGTAATGATCATTACACTAAGCCCACTTGGTTCCCCAAATTTCGTTCTTCTATGTTAAAGCGTTCGTTTCCTGTAACAGTTTGAATTTTGGCGTTTCACTCTGTTTTCTCCTATATTGATAGATGTATTTGGAACTCTAAACCAAACACGGTTTGTGCTAGCTTCTTGAAACTTGACACAGTAAAGCAGTTTCACGTTCTATCTCTATGTTCTGTTTCCTCTTGATGTAGCACTCAGCAGTGACTGAGGAGAAACACTTTCATTGAAAGGGGTTGCCAAGCTTCCCAAAATTGCGAGTCTCCAGAAATCTCAGCAACTATTTTTTCACCCAAACTGGATGATACTTTCAGGTAATGATCAGTACACTAAGCTCACTTGGTTCCCCAAATTTCGTTCTTTTATGTTGAAGCGTTCGCTTCCAGTAACTGTTTGAATTTTGGCGTTTCACTCTGTTTTCTCCTATACTGACAGATGTATTTGGAACTCTAAATCAAACACGGTTTGTGCTAGCTTCTTGAAACTTGACACAGTAAAGCAGTTTCACGTTCTATCTCTATGTTCTGTTTCCTCTTGATGTAGCCCTAAGCAGTGACTGGGGAGAAATACTTTCATTGACAGGGGTTGCCAAGCTTCCAGAAATTACGAGTCTCCAGAAATCTCAGCAACTATGATTTCACCCAACCTGGATGATACTTTCAGGTAATGATCAGTACACTAAGCCCACTTGGTTACCCAAATTTCGTTCTTCTATGTTGAAGCGTTCGTTTCCAGTAACAGTTTGAATTTTGGTGTTTCACTCTGTTTTCTCCTATATTGATAGATGTATTTGGAACTCTAAATCAAACACGGTTTGTGCTAGCTTCTTGAAACTTTAAACAATGAAGCAGTTTCACGTTCTATATCTATGTTTTCTTTCCTCTTGATGTAGCACTCAGCAGTGACTGAGGAGAAACACTTTCATTGAAAGGGGTTGCCAAGCTTCCCAAAATTGCGAGTCTCTAGAAATCTCAGCAAACATTTTTGCACCCAACGTGGATGATACTTTCAGGTAATGATCAGGACACTAAGCTCACTTCGTTCCCCAAATTTCGTTCTTCTATGTTGAAGCGTTCGTTTCCATTAACAGTTTGAATTTTGGCGTTTCACTCTGTTTTCTCCTATATTGATAGATGTATTTGGAACTCTAAATCAAACACGGTTTGTGCTAGCTTCTTGAAACTTGACATAGTAAAGCAGTTTCAAGTTCTATCTCTATGTTCTGTTTTCTCTAGATGTAGCCCTAAGCAGTGACTGGGGAGAAACACTTTCATTGAAAGGGGTTGCCAAGCTTCCCAAAATTGCGAGTCTCCAGAAATCTCAGCAACTATTTTTTCACCCAAACTGGATGATACTTTCAGCTAATGATCAGAACACTGAGCCCACTTGGATCCCCAAATTTCGTTCTTCTATGTTGAAGCGTTCGTTTCCAGTAACAGTTTGAATTTTGGCCTTTCACTCTGTTTTCTCCTATATTGATAGATGTATTTGGAACTCTAAACCACACCCGGTTTGTGCTAGCTTCTTGAAACTTGACACAGTAAAGCAGTTTCACGTTCTATCTCTATGTTCTGTTTCCTCTTGATGTAGTCCTAAGCAGTGACTGGGGAGAAACACTTACATTGAAAGGGGTTGCCAAGCTTCCAGAAATTACGAGTCTCCAGAAATCTCAGCAACTATGATTTCACCCAATCTGGATGATACTTTCAGGTAATGATCAGTACACTAAGCCCACTTGGTTCTCCAAATTTCGTTCTTTTATGTTGAAGCGTTCGCTTCCAGTAACTGTTTGAATTTTGGCGTTTCACTCTGTTTTCTCCTATACTGACAGATGTATTTGGAACTCTAAATCAAACACGGTTTGTACTACCTTCTTCAAACTTGACACAGTAAAGCAGTTTCACGTTCTATCTCTATGTTCTGTTTCCTCTTGATGTAGCACTCAGCAGTGACTGAGGAGAAACACTTTCATTGAAAGGGGTTGCCAAGCTTCCCAAAATTGCGAGTCTCCAGAAATCTCAGCAACTATTTTTTCACCGAAACTGGATGATACTTTCATGTAATGATCATTACACTAAGCCCACTTGGTTCCCCAAATTTCGTTCTTCTATGTTAAAGCGTTCGTTTCCTGTAACAGTTTGAATTTTGGCGTTTCACTCTGTTTTCTCCTATATTGATAGATGTATTTGGAACTCTAAACCAAACACGGTTTGTGCTAGCTTCTTGAAACTTGACACAGTAAAGCAGTTTCACGTTCTATCTCTATGTTCTGTTTCCTCTTGATGTAGCACTCAGCAGTGACTGAGGAGAAACACTTTCATTGAAAGGGGTTGCCAAGCTTCCCAAAATTGCGAGTCTCCAGAAATCTCAGCAACTATTTTTTCACCCAAACTGGATGATACTTTCAGGTAATGATCAGTACACTAAGCTCACTTGGTTCCCCAAATTTCGTTCTTTTATGTTGAAGCGTTCGCTTCCAGTAACTGTTTGAATTTTGGCGTTTCACTCTGTTTTCTCCTATACTGACAGATGTATTTGGAACTCTAAATCAAACACGGTTTGTGCTAGCTTCTTGAAACTTGACACAGTAAAGCAGTTTCACGTTCTATCTCTATGTTCTGTTTCCTCTTGATGTAGCCCTAAGCAGTGACTGGGGAGAAATACTTTCATTGACAGGGGTTGCCAAGCTTCCAGAAATTACGAGTCTCCAGAAATCTCAGCAACTATGATTTCACCCAACCTGGATGATACTTTCAGGTAATGATCAGTACACTAAGCCCACTTGGTTACCCAAATTTCGTTCTTCTATGTTGAAGCGTTCGTTTCCAGTAACAGTTTGAATTTTGGTGTTTCACTCTGTTTTCTCCTATATTGATAGATGTATTTGGAACTCTAAATCAAACACGGTTTGTGCTAGCTTCTTGAAACTTTAAACAATGAAGCAGTTTCACGTTCTATATCTATGTTTTCTTTCCTCTTGATGTAGCACTCAGCAGTGACTGAGGAGAAACACTTTCATTGAAAGGGGTTGCCAAGCTTCCCAAAATTGCGAGTCTCTAGAAATCTCAGCAAACATTTTTGCACCCAACGTGGATGATACTTTCAGGTAATGATCAGGACACTAAGCTCACTTCGTTCCCCAAATTTCGTTCTTCTATGTTGAAGCGTTCGTTTCCAGTAACAGTTTGAATTTTGGCGTTTCACTCTGTTTTCTCCTATATTGATAGATGTATTTGGAACTCTAAATCAAACACGGTTTGTGCTAGCTTCTTGAAACTTGACATAGTAAAGCAGTTTCAAGTTCTATCTCTATGTTCTGTTTTCTCTAGATGTAGCCCTAAGCAGTGACTGGGGAGAAACACTTTCATTGAAAGGGGTTGCCAAGCTTCCCAAAATTGCGAGTCTCCAGAAATCTCAGCAACTATTTTTTCACCCAAACTGGATGATACTTTCAGCTAATGATCAGAACACTGAGCCCACTTGGATCCCCAAATTTCGTTCTTCTATGTTGAAGCGTTCGTTTCCAGTAACAGTTTGAATTTTGGCCTTTCACTCTGTTTTCTCCTATATTGATAGATGTATTTGGAACTCTAAACCACACCCGGTTTGTGCTAGCTTCTTGAAACTTGACACAGTAAAGCAGTTTCACGTTCTATCTCTATGTTCTGTTTCCTCTTGATGTAGCACACAGCAGTGACTGAGGAGAAACACTTTCATTGAAAGGGGTTGCCAAGCTTCCAAAAATTACGATTCCCCAGAAATCTCAGCAACTATTTTTTCACCCAAACTGGATGATACTTTCAGGTAATGATGAGTACACTAAGCCCACTGGGTTCCCCAAATTTCGTTCTTCTATGTTGAAGCGTTCGCTTCCAGTAACAGTTTGAATTTTGGCGTTTCGCTCTGTTTTCTCCTATATTGATAGATGTATTTCCAACTCTAAACCAAACACGGTTTGTGCTAGCTTCTTGAAACTTGACACAATAAAGCAGTTTCAAGTTCTATCTCTATGTTCTGTTTCCTCTTGATGTAGCCCTAAGCAGTGACTGGGGAGAAACACTTACATTGAAAGGGGTTGCCAAGCTTCCAGAAATTACGAGTCTCCAGAAATCTCAGCAACTATGATTTCACCCAAACTAGATGATACTTTCAGGTAATGATCAGTACACTAAGCCCACTTGGTTCCCCAAATTTCGTTCTTCTATGTTGAAGCGTTCGTTTCCAGTAACAGTTTGAATTTTGGCGTTTCACTCTGTTTTCTCCTATATTGATAGATGTATTTGGAACTCTAAATCAAACACGGTTTGTGCTACCTTCTTCAAACTTGACACAGTAAAGCAGTTTCAAGTTCTAGCTCTATGTTCTGTTTCCTCTTGATGTAGCACTCAGCAGTGACTGAGGAGAAACACTTTCATTGAAAGGGGTTGCCAAGCTTCCCAAAATTGCGAGTCTCCAGAAATCTCAGCAACTATTTTTTAACCCAAACAGGATGATACTTTCAGGTAATGATCAGTACACTAAGCTCACTTGGTTCCCCAAATTTCGTTCTTTTATGTTGAAGCGTTCGCTTCCAGTAACTGTTTGAATTTTGGCGTTTCACTCTGTTTTCTCCTATACTGACAGATGTATTTGGAACTCTAAATCATACACGGTTTGTGCTAGCTTCTTGAAACTTCACACAGTAAAGCAGTTTCACGTTCTATCTCTATGTTCTGTTTCCTCTTGATGTAGCCCTAAGCAGTGACTGGGGAGAAATACTTTCATTGAAAGGGGTTGCCAAGCTTCCAGAAATTACGAGTCTCTAGAAATCTCAGCAAACATTTTTTCACCCAACGTGGATGATACTTTCAGGTGATGATCAGTACACTAAGCTCACTTCGTTCCCCAAATTTCGTTCTTCTATGTTGAAGCGTTCGTTTCCATTTACAGTTTGAATTTTGGCTTTTCACTCTGTTTTCTCCTATATTGATAGATGTATTTGGAACTCTAAATCAAACACGGTTTGTGCTAGCTTCTTGAAACTTGACACAGTAAAGCAGTTTCAAGTTCTATCTCTATGTTCTGTTTTCTCTTGATGTAGCCCTAAGCAGTGACTGGGGAGAAACACTTTCATTGAAAGGGGTTGCCAAGCTTCCCAAAATTGTGAGTCTCCAGAAATCTCAGCAACTATTTTTTCACCCAAACTGGATGATACTTTCACGTAATGATCAGTACACTGAGCCCACTTGGATCCCCAAATTTCGTTCTTCTATGTTGAAGCGTTCGTTTCCAGTAACAGTTTCAATTTTGGCGTTTCACTCTGTTTTCTCCTATACTGACAGATGTATTTGGAACTCTAAATCAAACACGGTTTGTGCTAGCTTCTTGAAACTTGACACAGTAAAGCAGTTTTACGTTCTATCTCTATGTTCTGTTTCCTCTTGATGTAGCACTCAGCAGTGACTGAGGAGAAACACTTTCATTGAAAGGGGTTGCCAAGCTTCCAGAAATTACGAGTCTCCAGAAATCTCAGCAACTATGATTTCACCCAACCTGGATGATACTTTCAGGTAATGATCAGTACACTAAGCCCACTTGGTTCCCCAAATTTCGTTCTTCTATGTTGAAGCGTTCGTTTCCAGTAACAGTTTGAATTTTGGCTTTTCACTCTGTTTTGTCCTATATTGATAGATGTATTTGGAACTCTAAATCAAACACGGTTTGTGCTACCTTCTTCAAACTTGACACAGTAAAGCAGTTTCACGTTCTATCTCTATGTTCTGTTTCCTCTTGATGTAGCACTCAGCAGTGACTGAGGAGAAACACTTTCATTGAAAGGGGTTGCCAAGCTTCCCCAAATTGCGAGTCTCCAGAAATCTCAGCAACTATTTTTTAACCCAAACTGGATGATACTTTCAGGTAATGATCATTACACTAAGCCCACTTGGTTCCCCAAATTTCGTTCTTCTATGTTAAAGCGTTCGTTTCCAGTAACAGTTTGAATTTTGGCCTTTCACTCTGTTTTCTCCTATATTGATAGATGTATTTGGAACTCTAAACCAAACACGGTTTGTGCTAGCTTCTTGAAACTTGACACAGTAAAGCAGTTTCACGTTCTATCTCTATGTTCTGTTTCCTCTTGATGTAGCACACAGCAGTGACTGAGGAGAAACACTTTCATTGAAAGGGGTTGCCAAGCTTCCAAAAATTACGATTCCCCAGAAATCTCAGCAACTATTTTTTCACCCAAACTGGATGATACTTTCAGGTAATGATGAGTACACTAAGCCCACTGGGTTCCCCAAATTTCGTTCTTCTATGTTGAAGCGTTCGCTTCCAGTAACAGTTTGAATTTTGGCGTTTCGCTCTGTTTTCTCCTATATTGATAGATGTATTTGCAACTCTAAACCAAACACGGTTTGTGCTAGCTTCTTGAAACTTGACACAATAAAGCAGTTTCAAGTTCTATCTCTATGTTCTGTTTCCTCTTGATGTAGCCCTAAGCAGTGACTGGGGAGAAACACTTACATTCAAAGGGGTTGCCAAGCTTCCAGAAATTACGAGTCTCCAGAAATCTCAGCAACTATGATTTCACCCAAACTAGATGATACTTTCAGGTAATGATCAGTACACTAAGCCCACTTGGTTCCCCAAATTTCGTTCTTCTATGTTGAAGCGTTCGTTTCCAGTAACAGTTTGAATTTTGGCGTTTCACTCTGTTTTCTCCTATATTGATAGATGTATTTGGAACTCTAAATCAAACACGGTTTGTGCTACCTTCTTCAATCTTGACACAGTAAAGCAGTTTCAAGTTCTAGCTCTATGTTCTGTTTCCTCTTGATGTAGCACTCAGCAGTGACTGAGGAGAAACACTTTCATTGAAAGGGGTTGCCAAGCTTCCCAAAATTGCGAGTCTCCAGAAATCTCAGCAACTATTTTTTAACCCAAACAGGATGATACTTTCAGGTAATGATCAGTACACTAAGCTCACTTGGTTCCCCAAATTTCGTTCTTTTATGTTGAAGCGTTCGCTTCCAGTAACTGTTTGAATTTTGGCGTTTCACTCTGTTTTCTCCTATACTGACAGATGTATTTGGAACTCTAAATCATACACGGTTTGTGCTAGCTTCTTGAAACTTCACACAGTAAAGCAGTTTCACGTTCTATCTCTATGTTCTGTTTCCTCTTGATGTAGCCCTAAGCAGTGACTGGGGAGAAATACTTTCATTGAAAGGGGTTGCCAAGCTTCCAGAAATTACGAGTCTCTAGAAATCTCAGCAAACATTTTTTCACCCAACGTGGATGATACTTTCAGGTGATGATCAGTACACTAAGCTCACTTCGTTCCCCAAATTTCGTTCTTCTATGTTGAAGCGTTCGTTTCCATTTACAGTTTGAATTTTGGCTTTTCACTCTGTTTTCTCCTATATTGATAGATGTATTTGGAACTCTAAATCAAACACGGTTTGTGCTAGCTTCTTGAAACTTGACACAGTAAAGCAGTTTCAAGTTCTATCTCTATGTTCTGTTTTCTCTTGATGTAGCCCTAAGCAGTGACTGGGGAGAAACACTTTCATTGAAAGGGGTTGCCAAGCTTCCCAAAATTGCGAGTCTCCAGAAATCTCAGCAACTATTTTTTCACCCAAACTGGATGATACTTTCAGGTAATGATCAGTACACTGAGCCCACTTGGATCCCCAAATTTCGTTCTTCTATGTTGAAGCGTTCGTTTCCAGTAACAGTTTCAATTTTGGCGTTTCACTCTGTTTTCTCCTA
The DNA here is from genome assembly GCF_964194105.1 of Spermophilus citellus. NCBI lineage: Eukaryota > Metazoa > Chordata > Mammalia > Rodentia > Sciuridae > Spermophilus > Spermophilus citellus. The sequence goes on from NC_138182.1 coordinate 99,410,104, forward strand.
TACTGACAGATGTATTTGGAACTCTAAATCAAACACGGTTTGTGCTAGCTTCTTGAAACTTGACACAGTAAAGCAGTTTTACGTTCTATCTCTATGTTCTGTTTCCTCTTGATGTAGCACTCAGCAGTGACTGAGGAGAAACACTTTCATTGAAAGGGGTTGCCAAGCTTCCAGAAATTACGAGTCTCCAGAAATCTCAGCAACTATGATTTCACCCAACCTGGATGATACTTTCAGGTAATGATCAGTACACTAAGCCCACTTGGTTCCCCAAATTTCGTTCTTCTATGTTGAAGCGTTCGTTTCCAGTAACAGTTTGAATTTTGGCTTTTCACTCTGTTTTCTCCTATATTGATAGATGTATTTGGAACTCTAAATCAAACACGGTTTGTGCTAGCTTCTTGAAACTTGACACAGTAAAGCAGTTTCAAGTTCTATCTCTATGTTCTGTTTCCTCTTGATGTAGCACTCAGCAGTGACTGAGGAGAAACACTTTCATTGAAAGGGGTTGCCAAGCTTCCCCAAATTGCGAGTCTCCAGAAATCTCAGCAACTATTTTTTAACCCAAACTGGATGATACTTTCAGGTAATGATCATTACACTAAGCCCACTTGGTTCCCCAAATTTCGTTCTTCTATGTTAAAGCGTTCGTTTCCAGTAACAGTTTGAATTTTGGCCTTTCACTCTGTTTTCTCCTATATTGATAGATGTATTTGGAACTCTAAACCAAACACGGTTTGTGCTAGCTTCTTGAAACTTGACACAGTAAAGCAGTTTCACGTTCTATCTCTATGTTCTGTTTCCTCTTGATGTAGCTTTCAGCAGTGACTGAGGAGAAACACTTTCATTGAAAGGGGTTGCCAAGCTTCCCAAAATTGCGAGTCTCCAGAAATCTCAGCAACTATTTTTTAACCCAAACTGGATGATACTTTCAGGTAATGATCAGTACACTAAGCTCACTTGGTTCCCCAAATTTCGTTCTTTTATGTTGAAGCGTTCGCTTCCAGTAACTGTTTGAATTTTGGCGTTTCACTCTGTTTTCTCCTATACTGACAGATGTATTTGGAACTCTAAATCAAACACGGTTTGTGCTAGCTTCTTGAAACTTGACACAGTAAAGCAGTTTCACGTTCTATCTCTATGTTCTGTTTCCTCTTGATGTAGCCCTAAGCAGTGACTGGGGAGAAACACTTTCATTGAAAGGGGTTGCCAAGCTTGCAAAGATTACGAGTCTCCAGAAATCTCAGCAACTATTTTTTCACCCAAACTGGATGATACTTTCAGGTAATGATCAGTACACTAAGCCCACTTGGTTCCCCAAATTTCATTCTTCTATGTTGAAGCGTTCGTTTCCAGTAACAGTTTGAATTTTGGCGTTTCACTCTGTTTTCTCCTATATTGATAGATGTATTTGGAACTCTAAATCAAACACGGTTTGTGCTAGCTTCTTGAAACTTGACACAATAAAGCAGTTTCACATTCTATCTCTATGTTCTGTTTCCTCTTGATGTAGCCCTAAGCAGTTACTGGGGAGAAACACTTTCATTGAAAGTGGTTGCCAAGCTTCCAAAATTTGCGAGTCTCCAGAAATCTCAGCAACTATTTTTTCACCCAACGTGGATGATACTTTCAGGTAATGATCAGTACACTAAGCTCACTTCGTTCCCCAAATTTCGTTCTTCTATGTTGAAGCGTTCGTTTCCAGTAACAGTTTGAATTTTGGCGTTTCACTCTGTTTTCTCCTATATTGATAGATGTATTTGGAACTCTAAATCAAACACGGTTTGTGCTACCTTCTTCAATCTTGACACAGTAAAGCAGTTTCAAGTTCTAGCTCTATGTTCTGTTTCCTCTTGATGTAGCACTCAGCAGTGACTGAGGAGAAACACTTTCATTGAAAGGGGTTGCCAAGCTTCCCAAAATTGCGAGTCTCCAGAAATCTCAGCAACTATTTTTTAACCCAAACAGGATGATACTTTCAGGTAATGATCAGTACACTAAGCTCACTTGGTTCCCCAAATTTCGTTCTTTTATGTTGAAGCGTTCGCTTCCAGTAACTGTTTGAATTTTGGCGTTTCACTCTGTTTTCTCCTATACTGACAGATGTATTTGGAACTCTAAATCATACACGGTTTGTGCTAGCTTCTTGAAACTTCACACAGTAAAGCAGTTTCACGTTCTATCTCTATGTTCTGTTTCCTCTTGATGTAGCCCTAAGCAGTGACTGGGGAGAAATACTTTCATTGAAAGGGGTTGCCAAGCTTCCAGAAATTACGAGTCTCTAGAAATCTCAGCAAACATTTTTTCACCCAACGTGGATGATACTTTCAGGTGATGATCAGTACACTAAGCTCACTTCGTTCCCCAAATTTCGTTCTTCTATGTTGAAGCGTTCGTTTCCATTTACAGTTTGAATTTTGGCTTTTCACTCTGTTTTCTCCTATATTGATAGATGTATTTGGAACTCTAAATCAAACACGGTTTGTGCTAGCTTCTTGAAACTTGACACAGTAAAGCAGTTTCAAGTTCTATCTCTATGTTCTGTTTTCTCTTGATGTAGCCCTAAGCAGTGACTGGGGAGAAACACTTTCATTGAAAGGGGTTGCCAAGCTTCCCAAAATTGCGAGTCTCCAGAAATCTCAGCAACTATTTTTTCACCCAAACTGGATGATACTTTCAGGTAATGATCAGTACACTGAGCCCACTTGGATCCCCAAATTTCGTTCTTCTATGTTGAAGCGTTCGTTTCCAGTAACAGTTTCAATTTTGGCGTTTCACTCTGTTTTCTCCTATACTGACAGATGTATTTGGAACTCTAAATCAAACACGGTTTGTGCTAGCTTCTTGAAACTTGACACAGTAAAGCAGTTTTACGTTCTATCTCTATGTTCTGTTTCCTCTTGATGTAGCACTCAGCAGTGACTGAGGAGAAACACTTTCATTGAAAGGGGTTGCCAAGCTTCCAGAAATTACGAGTCTCCAGAAATCTCAGCAACTATGATTTCACCCAACCTGGATGATACTTTCAGGTAATGATCAGTACACTAAGCCCACTTGGTTCCCCAAATTTCGTTCTTCTATGTTGAAGCGTTCGTTTCCAGTAACAGTTTGAATTTTGGCTTTTCACTCTGTTTTCTCCTATATTGATAGATGTATTTGGAACTCTAAATCAAACACGGTTTGTGCTAGCTTCTTGAAACTTGACACAGTAAAGCAGTTTCAAGTTCTATCTCTATGTTCTGTTTCCTCTTGATGTAGCACTCAGCAGTGACTGAGGAGAAACACTTTCATTGAAAGGGGTTGCCAAGCTTCCCCAAATTGCGAGTCTCCAGAAATCTCAGCAACTATTTTTTAACCCAAACTGGATGATACTTTCAGGTAATGATCATTACACTAAGCCCACTTGGTTCCCCAAATTTCGTTCTTCTATGTTAAAGCGTTCGTTTCCAGTAACAGTTTGAATTTTGGCCTTTCACTCTGTTTTCTCCTATATTGATAGATGTATTTGGAACTCTAAACCAAACACGGTTTGTGCTAGCTTCTTGAAACTTGACACAGTAAAGCAGTTTCACGTTCTATCTCTATGTTCTGTTTCCTCTTGATGTAGCTTTCAGCAGTGACTGAGGAGAAACACTTTCATTGAAAGGGGTTGCCAAGCTTCCCAAAATTGCGAGTCTCCAGAAATCTCAGCAACTATTTTTTAACCCAAACTGGATGATACTTTCAGGTAATGATCAGTACACTAAGCTCACTTGGTTCCCCAAATTTCGTTCTTTTATGTTGAAGCGTTCGCTTCCAGTAACTGTTTGAATTTTGGCGTTTCACTCTGTTTTCTCCTATACTGACAGATGTATTTGGAACTCTAAATCAAACACGGTTTGTGCTAGCTTCTTGAAACTTGACACAGTAAAGCAGTTTCACGTTCTATCTCTATGTTCTGTTTCCTCTTGATGTAGCCCTAAGCAGTGACTGGGGAGAAACACTTTCATTGAAAGGGGTTGCCAAGCTTGCAAAGATTACGAGTCTCCAGAAATCTCAGCAACTATTTTTTCACCCAAACTGGATGATACTTTCAGGTAATGATCAGTACACTAAGCCCACTTGGTTCCCCAAATTTCATTCTTCTATGTTGAAGCGTTCGTTTCCAGTAACAGTTTGAATTTTGGCGTTTCACTCTGTTTTCTCCTATATTGATAGATGTATTTGGAACTCTAAATCAAACACGGTTTGTGCTAGCTTCTTGAAACTTGACACAATAAAGCAGTTTCACATTCTATCTCTATGTTCTGTTTCCTCTTGATGTAGCCCTAAGCAGTTACTGGGGAGAAACACTTTCATTGAAAGTGGTTGCCAAGCTTCCAAAATTTGCGAGTCTCCAGAAATCTCAGCAACTATTTTTTCACCCAACGTGGATGATACTTTCAGGTAATGATCAGTACACTAAGCTCACTTCGTTCCCCAAATTTCGTTCTTCTATGTTGAAGCGTTCGTTTCCAGTAACAGTTTGAATTTTGGCGTTTCACTCTGTTTTCTCCTATATTGATAGATGTATTTGGAACTCTAAATCAAACACGGTTTGTGCTAGCTTCTTGAAACTTGACACAGTAAAGCAGTTTCAAGTTCTATCTCTATGTTCTGTTTTCTTTTGATGTAGCCCTAAGCAGTGACTGGGGAGAAACACTTTCATTGAAAGGGGTTGCCAAGCTTCCCAAAATTGCGAGTCTCCAGAAATCTCAGCAACTATTTTTTCACCCAAACTGGATGATACTTTCAGATAATGATCAGTACACTGAGCCCACTTGATTTCACAAATTTCGTTCTTCTATGTTGAAGCGTTCGTTTCCAGTAACAGTTTGAATTTTGGCGTTTCACTCTGTTTTCTCCTATATTGATAGATGTATTTGGAACTCTAAACCAAACCCGGTTTGTGCTAGCTTCTTGAAACTTGACACAGTAAAGCAGTTTCACGTTCTATCTCTATGTTCTGTTTCCTCTTGATGTAGCACACAGCAGTGACTGAGGAGAAACACTTTCATTGAAAGGGGTTGCCAAGCTTCCAAAAATTACGATTCCCCAGAAATCTCAGCAACTATTTTTTCACCCAAACTGGATGATACTTTAAGGTAATAATGAGTACACTAAGCCCACTGGGTTCCCCAAATTTCGTTCTTCTATGTTGAAGCGTTTGTTTCCAGTAACAGTTTGAATTTTGGCGTTTCGCTCTGTTTTCTCCTATATTGATAGATGTATTTGCAACTCTAAACCAAACACGGTTTGTGCTAGCTTCTTGAAACTTGACACAATAAAGCAGTTTCAAGTTCTATCTCTATGTTCTGTTTCCTCTTGATGTAGCCCTAAGCAGTGACTGGGGAGAAACACTTACATTGAAAGGGGTTGCCAAGCTTCCAGAAATTATGAGTCTCCAGAAATCTCAGCAACTATGATTTCACCCAAACTGGATGATACTTTCAGGTAATAATCTGTACACTAAGCCCACTTGGTTCCCTAAATTTCGTTCTTCTATGTTGAAGCGTTCGTTTCCAGTAACAGTTTGAATTTTGGCGTTTCACTCTGTTTTCTCCTGTATTGATAGATGTATTTGGAACTCTAAACCAAACACGGTTTGTGCTAGCTTCTTGAAAGTTGACACAGTAAAGGAGTTTCACGTTCTATCTCTATGTTCTGTTTCCTCTTGATGTAGCACTCAGCAGTGACTGAGGAAAAACACTTTCATTGAAAGGGGTTGCCAAGCTTCCCAAAATTGCGAGTCTCCAGAAATCTCAGCAACTATTTTTTAACCCAAACTGGATGATACTTTCAGGTAATGATCAGTACACTAAGCTCACTTGGTTCCCCAAATTTCGTTCTTTTATGTTGAAGCGTTCGCTTCCAGTAACTGTTTGAATTTTGGCGTTTCACTCTGTTTTCTCCTATATTGACAGATGTATTTGGAACTCTAAATCAAACACGGTTTGTGCTAGCTTCTTGAAACTTGACACAGTAAAGCAGTTTCACGTTCTATCTCTATGTTCTGTTTCCTCTGGATGTAGCCGTAAGCAGTGACTGGGGAGAAATACTTTCATTGACAGGGGTTGCCAAGCTTCCAGAAATTACGAGTCTCCAGAAATCTCAGCCACTATGATTTCACCCAACCTGAATGATACTTTCAGGTAATGATCAGTACACTAAGCCCACTTGTTTCCCCAAATTTCGTTCTTCTATGTTAAAGCGTTCGTTTCCAGTAAGAGTTTGAATTTTGGCGTTTCGCTCTGTTTTCTCCTATATTGATAGATGTATTTGGAACTCTAAATCAAACACGGTTTGTGCTAGCTTCTTCAAACTTGACACAGTAAAGCAGTTTCAAGTTCTAGCTCTATGTTCTGTTTCCTCTTGATGTAGCACTCAGCAGTGACTGAGGAGAAACACTTTCATTGAAAGGGGTTGCCAAGCTTCCCAAAATTGCGAGTCTCCAGAAATCTCAGCAACTATTTTTTCACCCAAACTGGATGATACTTTCAGGTAATGATCAGTACACTAAGCTCACTTGGTTCCCCAAATTTCGTTCTTTTATGTTGAAGCGTTCGCTTCCAGTAACTGTTTGAATTTTGGCGTTTCACTCTGTTTTCTCCTATACTGACAGATGTATTTGGAACTCGAAATCATACACGGTTTGTGCTAGCTTCTTGAAACTTGACACAGTAAAGCAGTTTCACGTTCTATCTCTATGTTCTGTTTTCTCTTGATGTAGCCCTAAGCAGTGACTGGGGAGAAACACTTTCATTGAAAGGGGTTGCCAAGCTTCCCAATATTGCGAGTCTCCAGAAATCTCAGCAACTATTTTGTCACCCAAACTGGATGATACTTTCAGGTAATGATCAGTACACTGAGCCCACTTGGATCCCCAAATTTCGTTCTTCTATGTTGAAGCGTTCGTTTCCAGTAACAGTTTGAACTTTGGCCTTTCACTCTGTTTTCTCCTATATTGATAGATGTATTTGGAACTCTAAACCAAACCGGATTTGTGCTAGCTTCTTGAAACTTGACACAGTAAAGCAGTTTCACGTTCTATCTCTATGTTCTGTTTCCTCTTGATGTAGCACACAGCAGTGACTGAGGAGAAACACTTTCATTGAAAGGGGTTGCCAAGCTTCCAAAAATTACGATTCCCCAGAAATCTCAGCAACTATTTTTTCACCCAAACTGGATGATACTTTCAGGTAATGATCAGTACACTAAGCCCACTGGGTTCCCCAAATTTCGTTCTTCTATGTTGAAGCGTTCGTTTCCAGTAACAGTTTGAATTTTGGAGTTTCACTCTGTTTTCTCCTATATTGATAGATGTATTTGGAACTCTAAACCAAACACGGTTTGTGCTAGCTTCTTGAAACTTGACACAATAAAGCAGTTTCAAGTTCTATCTCTATGTTCTGTCTCCTTATGATGTAGCCCTAAGCTGTGACTGGGGAGAAACACTTTCATTGAAAGGGGTTGCCAAGCTTCAAAAAATTACGAGTCTCCAGAAATCTCAGCATCTATTTTTTCACCCAAACTGGATGATACTTTCAGGTAATGATGAGTACACTAAGCCCACTGGGTTCCCCAAATTTCGTTCTTCTATGTTGAAGCGTTCGTTTCCAGTAACAGTTTGAATTTTGGCGTTTCACTCTGTTTTCTCCTATATTGATAGATGTATTTGGAACTCTAAACCAAACACATTTGTGCTAGCTTCTTGAAACTTGACACAGTAAAGCAGTTTCACGTTCTATCTCTATGTTCTGTTTCCTCTTGATGTAGCACTCAGCAGTGACTGAGGAGAAACACTTTCATTGAAAGGGGTTGCCAAGCTTCCCAAAATTGCGAGTCTCCAGAAATCTCAGCAACTATTTTTTAACCCAAACTGGATGATACTTTCAGGTAATGATCAGTACACTAAGCTCACTTGGTTCCCCAAATTTCGTTCTTTTATGTTGAAGCGTTCGCTTCCAGTAACTGTTTGAATTTTGGCGTTTCACTCTGTTTTCTCCTATACTGACAGATGTATTTGGAACTCTAAATCAAACATGGTTTGTGCTAGCTTCTTGAAACTTGACACAGTAAAGCAGTTTCACGTTCTATCTCTATGTTCTGTTTCCTCTGGATGTAGCCGTAAGCAGTGACTGGGGAGAAATACTTTCATTGACAGGGGTTGCCAAGCTTCCAGAAATTACGAGTCTCCAGAAATCTCAGCAACTATGATTTCACCCAACCTGGATGATACTTTCAGGTAATGATCAGTACACTAAGCCCACTTGGTTCCCCAAATTTCGTTCTTCTATGTTGAAGCGTTCGTTTCCAGTAAGAGTTTGAATTTTGGCGTTTCACTCTGTTTTCTCCTATATTGATAGATGTATTTGGAATTCTAAACCAAACACGGTTTGTGCTAGCTTCTTGAAACTTGACACAGTAAAGCAGTTTCACGTTCTATCTCTATGTTCTCTTTCCTCTTGATGTAGCTCTCAGCAGTGACTGAGGAGAAACACTTTCATTGAAAGGGGTTGCCAAGCTTCCCAAAATTGCGAGTCTCCAGAAATCTCAGCAACTATTTTTTAACCCAAACTGGATGATACTTTCAGGTAATGATCAGTACACTAAGCTCACTTGGTTCCCCAAATTTCGTTCTTTTATGTTGAAGCGTTCGCTTCCAGTAACTGTTTGAAATTTGGCTTTTCACTCTGTTTTCTCCTATACTGACAGATGTATTTGGAACTCTAAATCAAACACGGTTTGTGCTAGCTTCTTGAAACTTGACACAGTAAAGCAGTTTCACGTTCTATCTCTATGTTCTGTTTCCTCTGGATGTAGCCCTAAGCAGTGACTGGGGACAAACACTTTCATTGAAAGGGGTTGCCAAGCTTCCCAAAATTGCGAGTCTCCAGAAATCTCAGCAACTATTTTTTCACCCAAACTGGATGATACTTTCAGGTAATGATCATTACACTAAGCCCACTTGGTTCCCCAAATTTAGTTCTTCTATGTTAAAGCGATCGTTTCCAGTAACAGTTTGAATTTTGGCGTTTCACTCTGTTTTCTCCTATATTGACAGATGTATTTGGAACTCTAAATCAAACACGGTTTGTGCTAGCTTCTTGAAACTTGACACAGTAAAGCAGTTTCACGTTCTATCTCTATGTTCTGTATCCTCTGGATGTAGCCATAAGCAGTGACTGGGGAGAAATACTTTCATTGACAGGGGTTGCCAAGCTTCCAGAAATTACGAGTCTCCAGAAATCTCAGCAACTATGATTTCACCCAACCTGAATGATACTTTCAGGTAATGATCAGTACACTAAGCCCACATGTTTCCCCAAATTTCGTTCTTCTATGTTAAAGCGTTCGTTTCCAGTAAGAGTTTGAATTTTGGCGTTTCACTCTGTTTTCTCCTATATTGATAGATGTATTTGGAACTCTAAATCATACACGGTTTGTGCTAGCTTCTTGAAACTTGACACAGTAAAGCAGTTTCACGTTCTATCCCTATGTTCTGTTTTCTCTTGATGTAGCCCTAAGCAGTGACTGGGGAGAAACACTTTCATTGAAAGGGGTTGCCAAGCTTCCCAAAATTGCAAGTCTCCAGAAATCTCAGCAACTATTTTTTCACCCAAACTGGATGATACTGTCAGGTAATGATCAGTACACTGAGCCCACTTGGATCCCCAAATTTCGTTCTTCTATGTTGAAGCGTTCGTTTCCAGTAACAGTTTGAACTTTGGCCTTTCACTCTGTTTTCTCCTATATTGATAGATGTATTTGGAACTCTAAACCAAACCGGATTTGTGCTAGCTTCTTGAAACTTGACACAGTAAAGCAGTTTCACGTTCTATCTCTATGTTCTGTTTCCTCTTGATGTAGCACACAGCAGTGACTGAGGAGAAACACTTTCATTGAAAGGGGTTGCCAAGCTTCCAAAAATTACGATTCCCCAGAAATCTCAGCAACTATTTTTTCACCCAAACTGGATGATACTTTCAGGTAATGATCAGTACACTAAGTCCACTGGGTTCCCCAAATTTCGTTCTTCTATGTTGAAGCGTTCGTTTCCAGTAACAGTTTGAATTTTGGAGTTTCGCTCTGTTTTCTCCTATATTGATAGATGTATTTGGAACTCTAAACCAAACACGGTTTGTGCTAGCTTCTTGAAACTTGACACAATAAAGCAGTTTCAAATTCTATCTCTATGTTCTGTCTCCTTATGATGTAGTCCTAAGCAGTGACTGGGGACAAACACTTTCATTGAAAGGGGTTGCCAAGCTTGCAAAGATTACGAGTCTCCAGAAATCTCAGCAACTATTTTGTCACCCAAACTGGATGATACTTTCAGGTAATGATCAGTACACTAAGCCCACTTGGTTCCCCAAATTTCATTCTTCTATGTTGAAGCGTTGGTTTCCAGTAACAGTTTGAATTTTGGCGTTTCACTCTGTTTTCTCCTATACTGACAGATGTATTTGGAACTCTAAATCAAACACGGTTTGTGCTAGCTTCTTGAAACTTGACACAGTAAAGCAGTTTCACGTTCTATCTCTATGTTCTGTTTCCTCTTGATGTAGCACTCAGCAGTGACTGAGGAGAAACACTTTCATTGAAAAAGGTTGCCAAGCTTCCCAAAATTGCGAGTCTCCAGAAATCTCAGCAACTATTTTTTCACCCAAACTGGATGATACTTTCAGGTAATGATCAGTACACTAAGCCCACTTAGTTCCCCAAATTTCGTTCTTCTATGTTGAAGCGTTCGTTTCCAGTAACAGTTTGAATTTTGGCGTTTCACTCTGTTTTCTCCTATATTGATAGATGTGTTTGGAACTCTAAATCAAACACGGTTGGTGCTAGCTTCTTGAAACTTGACACAGTAAAGCAGTTTCAAGTTCTATCTCTATGTTCTGTCTCCTCATGATGTAGCCCTAAGCAGTGACTGGGGAGAAACACTTTCATTGAAAGGGGTTGCCAAGCTTCCAAAAATTACGAGTCTCCAGAAGTCTCAGCATCTATTTTTTCACCCAAACTGGATGATACTCTCAGGTAATGATGAGTACGCTAAGCCCACTGGGTTCCCCAAATTTCGTTCTTCTATGTTGAAGCGTTCGTTTCCAGTAACAGTTTGAATTTTGGCGTTTCACTCTGTTTTCTCCTATATTGATAGATGTATTTGGAACTCTAAACCAAACACGGTTTGTGCTAGCTTCTTGAAACTTGACACAGTAAAGCAGTTTCACGTTCTATCTCTATGTTCTCTTTCCTCTTGATGTAGCACTCAGCAGTGACTGAGGAGAAACACTTTCATTGAAAGGGGTTGCCAAGCTTCCCAAAATTGCGAGTCTCCAGAAATCTCAGCAACTATTTTTTCACCCAAACTGGATGATACTTTCAGGTAATGATCAGTACACTAAGCGCACTTGGTTCCCCAAATTTAGTTCTTCTATGTTAAAGCGTTCGTTTCCAGTAACAGTTTGAATTTTGGCGTTTCACTCTGTTTTCTCCTATATTGACAGATGTATTTGGAACTCTAAATCAAACACGGTTTGTGCTAGCTTCTTGAAACTTGACACAGTAAAGCAGTTTCACGTTCTATCTCTATGTTCTGTATCCTCTGGATGTAGCCATAAGCAGTGACTGGGGAGAAATACTTTCATTGACAGGGGTTGCCAAGCTTCCAGAAATTACGAGTCTCCAGAAATCTCAGCAACTATGATTTCACCCAACCTGAATGATACTTTCAGGTAATGATCAGTACACTAAGCCCACTTGTTTCCCCAAATTTCGTTCTTCTATGTTAAAGCGTTCGTTTCCAGTAAGAGTTTGAATTTTGGCGTTTTGCTCTGTTTTCTCCTATATTGATAGATGTATTTGGAACTCTAAATCAAACACGGTTTGTGCTAGCTTCTTCAAACTTGACACAGTAAAGCAGTTTCAAGTTCTAGCTCTATGTTCTGTTTCCTCTTGATGTAGCACTCAGCAGTGACTGAGGAGAAACACTTTCATTGAAAGGGGTTGCCAAGCTTCCCAAAATTGCGAGTCTTCAGAAATCTCAGCAACTATTTTTTCACCCAAACTGGATGATACTTTCAGGTAATGATCAGTACACTAAGCTCACTTGGTTCCCCAAATTTCGTTCTTTTATGTTGAAGCGTTCGCTTCCAGTAACTGTTTGAATTTTGGCGTTTCACTCTGTTTTCTCCTATACTGACAGATGTATTTGGAACTCTAAATCCTACACGGTTTGTGCTAGCTTCTTGAAACTTGACACAGTAAAGCAGTTTCACGTTCTATCTCTATGTTCTGTTTTCTCTTGATGTAGCCCTAAGCAGTGACTGGGGAGAAACACTTTCATTGAAAGGGGTTGCCAAGCTTCCCAAAATTGCAAGTCTCCAGAAATCTCAGCAACTATTTTTTCACCCAAACTGGATGATACTTTCAGGTAATGATCAGTACACTGAGCCCACTTGGATCCCCAAATTTCGTTCTTCTATGTTGAAGCGTTCGTTTCCAGTAACAGTTTGAACTTTGGCCTTTCACTCTGTTTTCTCCTATATTGATAGATGTATTTGGAACTCTAAACCAAACCGGATTTGTGCTAGCTTCTTGAAACTTGACACAGTAAAGCAGTTTCACGTTCTATCTCTATGTTCTGTTTCCTCTTGATGTAGCACACAGCAGTGACTGAGGAGAAACACTTTCATTGAAAGGGGTTGCCAAGCTTCCAAAAATTACGATTCCCCAGAAATCTCAGCAACTATTTTTTCACCCAAACTGGATGATACTTTCAGGTAATGATCAGTACACTAAGCCCACTGGGTTCCCCAAATTTCGTTCTTCTATGTTGAAGCGTTCGTTTCCAGTAACAGTTTGAATTTTGGAGTTTCGCTCTGTTTTCTCCTATATTGATAGATGTATTTGGAACTCTAAACCAAACACGGTTTGTGCTAGCTTCTTGAAACTTGACACAATAAAGCAGTTTCAAATTCTATCTCTATGTTCTGTCTCCTTATGATGTAGCCCTAAGCAGTGACTGGGGACAAACACTTTCATTGAAAGGGGTTGCCAAGCTTGCAAAGATTACGAGTCTCCAGAAATCTCAGCAACTATTTTGTCACCCAAACTGGATGATACTTTCAGGTAATGATCAGTACACTAAGCCCACTTGGTTCCCCAAATTTCATTCTTCTATGTTGAAGCGTTGGTTTCCAGTAACAGTTTGAATTTTGGCGTTTCACTCTGTTTTCTCCTATACTGACAGATGTATTTGGAACTCTAAATCAAACACGGTTTGTGCTAGCTTCTTGAAACTTGACACAGTAAAGCAGTTTCACGTTCTATCTCTATGTTCTGTTTCCTCTTGATGTAGCACTCAGCAGTGACTGAGGAGAAACACTTTCATTGAAAAAGGTTGCCAAGCTTCCCAAAATTGCGAGTCTCCAGAAATCTCAGCAACTATTTTTTCACCCAAACTGGATGATACTTTCAGGTAATGATCAGTACACTAAGCCCACTTAGTTCCCCAAATTTCGTTCTTCTATGTTGAAGCGTTCGTTTCCAGTAACAGTTTGAATTTTGGCGTTTCACTCTGTTTTCTCCTATATTGATAGATGTGTTTGGAACTCTAAATCAAACACGGTTGGTGCTAGCTTCTTGAAACTTGACACAGTAAAGCAGTTTCAAGTTCTATCTCTATGTTCTGTCTCCTCATGATGTAGCCCTAAGCAGTGACTGGGGAGAAACACTTTCATTGAAAGGGGTTGCCAAGCTTCCAAAAATTACGAGTCTCCAGAAGTCTCAGCATCTATTTTTTCACCCAAACTGGATGATACTCTCAGGTAATGATGAGTACGCTAAGCCCACTGGGTTCCCCAAATTTCGTTCTTCTATGTTGAAGCGTTCGTTTCCAGTAACAGTTTGAATTTTGGCGTTTCACTCTGTTTTCTCCTATATTGATAGATGTATTTGGAACTCTAAACCAAACACGGTTTGTGCTAGCTTCTTGAAACTTGACACAGTAAAGCAGTTTCACGTTCTATCTCTATGTTCTCTTTCCTCTTGATGTAGCACTCAGCAGTGACTGAGGAGAAACACTTTCATTGAAAGGGGTTGCCAAGCTTCCCAAAATTGCGAGTCTCCAGAAATCTCAGCAACTATTTTTTCACCCAAACTGGATGATACTTTCAGGTAATGATCAGTACACTAAGCGCACTTGGTTCCCCAAATTTAGTTCTTCTATGTTAAAGCGTTCGTTTCCAGTAACAGTTTGAATTTTGGCGTTTCACTCTGTTTTCTCCTATATTGACAGATGTATTTGGAACTCTAAATCAAACACGGTTTGTGCTAGCTTCTTGAAACTTGACACAGTAAAGCAGTTTCACGTTCTATCTCTATGTTCTGTATCCTCTGGATGTAGCCATAAGCAGTGACTGGGGAGAAATACTTTCATTGACAGGGGTTGCCAAGCTTCCAGAAATTACGAGTCTCCAGAAATCTCAGCAACTATGATTTCACCCAACCTGAATGATACTTTCAGGTAATGATCAGTACACTAAGCCCACTTGTTTCCCCAAATTTCGTTCTTCTATGTTAAAGCGTTCGTTTCCAGTAAGAGTTTGAATTTTGGCGTTTTGCTCTGTTTTCTCCTATATTGATAGATGTATTTGGAACTCTAAATCAAACACGGTTTGTGCTAGCTTCTTCAAACTTGACACAGTAAAGCAGTTTCAAGTTCTAGCTCTATGTTCTGTTTCCTCTTGATGTAGCACTCAGCAGTGACTGAGGAGAAACACTTTCATTGAAAGGGGTTGCCAAGCTTCCCAAAATTGCGAGTCTTCAGAAATCTCAGCAACTATTTTTTCACCCAAACTGGATGATACTTTCAGGTAATGATCAGTACACTAAGCTCACTTGGTTCCCCAAATTTCGTTCTTTTATGTTGAAGCGTTCGCTTCCAGTAACTGTTTGAATTTTGGCGTTTCACTCTGTTTTCTCCTATACTGACAGATGTATTTGGAACTCTAAATCCTACACGGTTTGTGCTAGCTTCTTGAAACTTGACACAGTAAAGCAGTTTCACGTTCTATCTCTATGTTCTGTTTTCTCTTGATGTAGCCCTAAGCAGTGACTGGGGAGAAACACTTTCATTGAAAGGGGTTGCCAAGCTTCCCAAAATTGCAAGTCTCCAGAAATCTCAGCAACTATTTTTTCACCCAAACTGGATGATACTTTCAGGTAATGATCAGTACACTGAGCCCACTTGGATCCCCAAATTTCGTTCTTCTATGTTGAAGCGTTCGTTTCCAGTAACAGTTTGAACTTTGGCCTTTCACTCTGTTTTCTCCTATATTGATAGATGTATTTGGAACTCTAAACCAAACCGGATTTGTGCTAGCTTCTTGAAACTTGACACAGTAAAGCAGTTTCACGTTCTATCTCTATGTTCTGTTTCCTCTTGATGTAGCACACAGCAGTGACTGAGGAGAAACACTTTCATTGAAAGGGGTTGCCAAGCTTCCAAAAATTACGATTCCCCAGAAATCTCAGCAACTATTTTTTCACCCAAACTGGATGATACTTTCAGGTAATGATCAGTACACTAAGCCCACTGGGTTCCCCAAATTTCGTTCTTCTATGTTGAAGCGTTCGTTTCCAGTAACAGTTTGAATTTTGGAGTTTCACTCTGTTTTCTCCTATATTGATAGATGTATTTGGAACTCTAAACCAAACACGGTTTGTGCTAGCTTCTTGAAACTTGACACAATAAAGCAGTTTCAAGTTCTATCTCTATGTTCTGTCTCCTTATGATGTAGCCCTAAGCTGTGACTGGGGAGAAACACTTTCATTGAAAGGGGTTGCCAAGCTTCAAAAAATTACGAGTCTCCAGAAATCTCAGCATCTATTTTTTCACCCAAACTGGATGATACTTTCAGGTAATGATGAGTACACTAAGCCCACTGGGTTCCCCAAATTTCGTTCTTCTATGTTGAAGCGTTCGTTTCCAGTAACAGTTTGAATTTTGGCGTTTCACTCTGTTTTCTCCTATATTGATAGATGTATTTGGAACTCTAAACCAAACACATTTGTGCTAGCTTCTTGAAACTTGACACAGTAAAGCAGTTTCACGTTCTATCTCTATGTTCTGTTTCCTCTTGATGTAGCACTCAGCAGTGACTGAGGAGAAACACTTTCATTGAAAGGGGTTGCCAAGCTTCCCAAAATTGCGAGTCTCCAGAAATCTCAGCAACTATTTTTTAACCCAAACTGGATGATACTTTCAGGTAATGATCAGTACACTAAGCTCACTTGGTTCCCCAAATTTCGTTCTTTTATGTTGAAGCGTTCGCTTCCAGTAACTGTTTGAATTTTGGCGTTTCACTCTGTTTTCTCCTATACTGACAGATGTATTTGGAACTCTAAATCAAACATGGTTTGTGCTAGCTTCTTGAAACTTGACACAGTAAAGCAGTTTCACGTTCTATCTCTATGTTCTGTTTCCTCTGGATGTAGCCGTAAGCAGTGACTGGGGAGAAATACTTTCATTGACAGGGGTTGCCAAGCTTCCAGAAATTACGAGTCTCCAGAAATCTCAGCAACTATGATTTCACCCAACCTGGATGATACTTTCAGGTAATGATCAGTACACTAAGCCCACTTGGTTCCCCAAATTTCGTTCTTCTATGTTGAAGCGTTCGTTTCCAGTAAGAGTTTGAATTTTGGCGTTTCACTCTGTTTTCTCCTATATTGATAGATGTATTTGGAATTCTAAACCAAACACGGTTTGTGCTAGCTTCTTGAAACTTGACACAGTAAAGCAGTTTCACGTTCTATCTCTATGTTCTCTTTCCTCTTGATGTAGCTCTCAGCAGTGACTGAGGAGAAACACTTTCATTGAAAGGGGTTGCCAAGCTTCCCAAAATTGCGAGTCTCCAGAAATCTCAGCAACTATTTTTTAACCCAAACTGGATGATACTTTCAGGTAATGATCAGTACACTAAGCTCACTTGGTTCCCCAAATTTCGTTCTTTTATGTTGAAGCGTTCGCTTCCAGTAACTGTTTGAAATTTGGCTTTTCACTCTGTTTTCTCCTATACTGACAGATGTATTTGGAACTCTAAATCAAACACGGTTTGTGCTAGCTTCTTGAAACTTGACACAGTAAAGCAGTTTCACGTTCTATCTCTATGTTCTGTATCCTCTGGATGTAGCCATAAGCAGTGACTGGGGAGAAATACTTTCATTGACAGGGGTTGCCAAGCTTCCAGAAATTACGAGTCTCCAGAAATCTCAGCAACTATGATTTCACCCAACCTGAATGATACTTTCAGGTAATGATCAGTACACTAAGCCCACATGTTTCCCCAAATTTCGTTCTTCTATGTTAAAGCGTTCGTTTCCAGTAAGAGTTTGAATTTTGGCGTTTCACTCTGTTTTCTCCTATATTGATAGATGTATTTGGAACTCTAAATCATACACGGTTTGTGCTAGCTTCTTGAAACTTGACACAGTAAAGCAGTTTCACGTTCTATCCCTATGTTCTGTTTTCTCTTGATGTAGCCCTAAGCAGTGACTGGGGAGAAACACTTTCATTGAAAGGGGTTGCCAAGCTTCCCAAAATTGCAAGTCTCCAGAAATCTCAGCAACTATTTTTTCACCCAAACTGGATGATACTTTCAGGTAATGATCAGTACACTGAGCCCACTTGGATCCCCAAATTTCGTTCTTCTATGTTGAAGCGTTCGTTTCCAGTAACAGTTTGAACTTTGGCCTTTCACTCTGTTTTCTCCTATATTGATAGATGTATTTGGAACTCTAAACCAAACCGGATTTGTGCTAGCTTCTTGAAACTTGACACAGTAAAGCAGTTTCACGTTCTATCTCTATGTTCTGTATCCTCTGGATGTAGCCATAAGCAGTGACTGGGGAGAAATACTTTCATTGACAGGGGTTGCCAAGCTTCCAGAAATTACGAGTCTCCAGAAATCTCAGCAACTATGATTTCACCCAACCTGAATGATACTTTCAGGTAATGATCAGTACACTAAGCCCACATGTTTCCCCAAATTTCGTTCTTCTATGTTAAAGCGTTCGTTTCCAGTAAGAGTTTGAATTTTGGCGTTTCACTCTGTTTTCTCCTATATTGATAGATGTATTTGGAACTCTAAATCATACACGGTTTGTGCTAGCTTCTTGAAACTTGACACAGTAAAGCAGTTTCACGTTCTATCCCTATGTTCTGTTTTCTCTTGATGTAGCCCTAAGCAGTGACTGGGGAGAAACACTTTCATTGAAAGGGGTTGCCAAGCTTCCCAAAATTGCAAGTCTCCAGAAATCTCAGCAACTATTTTTTCACCCAAACTGGATGATACTTTCAGGTAATGATCAGTACACTGAGCCCACTTGGATCCCCAAATTTCGTTCTTCTATGTTGAAGCGTTCGTTTCCAGTAACAGTTTGAACTTTGGCCTTTCACTCTGTTTTCTCCTATATTGATAGATGTATTTGGAACTCTAAACCAAACTGGATTTGTGCTAGCTTCTTGAAACTTGACACAGTAAAGCAGTTTCACGTTCTATCTCTATGTTCTGTTTCCTCTTGATGTAGCACACAGCAGTGACTGAGGAGAAACACTTTCATTGAAAGGGGTTGCCAAGCTTCCAAAAATTACGATTCCCCAGAAATCTCAGCAACTATTTTTTCACCCAAACTGGATGATACTTTCAGGTAATGATCAGTACACTAAGTCCACTGGGTTCCCCAAATTCCGTTCTTCTATGTTGAAGCGTTCGTTTCCAGTAACAGTTTGAATTTTGGAGTTTCGCTCTGTTTTCTCCTATATTGATAGATGTATTTGGAACTCTAAACCAAACACGGTTTGTGCTAGCTTCTTGAAACTTGACACAATAAAGCAGTTTCAAATTCTATCTCTATGTTCTGTCTCCTTATGATGTAGTCCTAAGCAGTGACTGGGGACAAACACTTTCATTGAAAGGGGTTGCCAAGCTTGCAAAGATTACGAGTCTCCAGAAATCTCAGCAACTATTTTGTCACCCAAACTGGATGATACTTTCAGGTAATGATCAGTACACTAAGCCCACTTGGTTCCCCAAATTTCATTCTTCTATGTTGAAGCGTTCGTTTCCAGTAACAGTTTGAATTTTGGCGTTTCACTCTGTTTTCTCCTATACTGACAGATGTATTTGGAACTCTAAATCAAACACGGTTTGTGCTAGCTTCTTGAAACTTGACACAGTAAAGCAGTTTCACGTTCTATCTCTATGTTCTGTTTCCTCTTGATGTAGCACTCAGCAGTGACTGAGGAG
Source organism: Spermophilus citellus (assembly GCF_964194105.1). Classification (NCBI taxonomy): domain Eukaryota; kingdom Metazoa; phylum Chordata; class Mammalia; order Rodentia; family Sciuridae; genus Spermophilus; species Spermophilus citellus. The sequence continues at coordinate 99,429,435 of NC_138182.1, forward strand.
AAACACTTTCATTGAAAAAGGTTGCCAAGCTTCCCAAAATTGCGAGTCTCCAGAAATCTCAGCAACTATTTTTTCACCCAAACTGGATGATACTTTCAGGTAATGATCAGTACACTAAGCCCACTTAGTTCCCCAAATTTCGTTCTTCTATGTTGAAGCGTTCGTTTCCAGTAACAGTTTGAATTTTGGCGTTTCACTCTGTTTTCTCCTATATTGATAGATGTGTTTGGAACTCTAAATCAAACACGGTTGGTGCTAGCTTCTTGAAACTTGACACAGTAAAGCAGTTTCAAGTTCTATCTCTATGTTCTGTCTCCTCATGATGTAGCCCTAAGCAGTGACTGGGGAGAAACACTTTCATTGAAAGGGGTTGCCAAGCTTCCAAAAATTACGAGTCTCCAGAAGTCTCAGCATCTATTTTTTCACCCAAACTGGATGATACTCTCAGGTAATGATGAGTACGCTAAGCCCACTGGGTTCCCCAAATTTCGTTCTTCTATGTTGAAGCGTTCGTTTCCAGTAACAGTTTGAATTTTGGCGTTTCACTCTGTTTTCTCCTATATTGATAGATGTATTTGGAACTCTAAACCAAACACGGTTTGTGCTAGCTTCTTGAAACTTGACACAGTAAAGCAGTTTCACGTTCTATCTCTATGTTCTCTTTCCTCTTGATGTAGCACTCAGCAGTGACTGAGGAGAAACACTTTCATTGAAAGGGGTTGCCAAGCTTCCCAAAATTGCGAGTCTCCAGAAATCTCAGCAACTATTTTTTCACCCAAACTGGATGATACTTTCAGGTAATGATCAGTACACTAAGCGCACTTGGTTCCCCAAATTTAGTTCTTCTATGTTAAAGCGTTCGTTTCCAGTAACAGTTTGAATTTTGGCGTTTCACTCTGTTTTCTCCTATATTGACAGATGTATTTGGAACTCTAAATCAAACACGGTTTGTGCTAGCTTCTTGAAACTTGACACAGTAAAGCAGTTTCACGTTCTATCTCTATGTTCTGTATCCTCTGGATGTAGCCATAAGCAGTGACTGGGGAGAAATACTTTCATTGACAGGGGTTGCCAAGCTTCCAGAAATTACGAGTCTCCAGAAATCTCAGCAACTATGATTTCACCCAACCTGAATGATACTTTCAGGTAATGATCAGTACACTAAGCCCACTTGTTTCCCCAAATTTCGTTCTTCTATGTTAAAGCGTTCGTTTCCAGTAAGAGTTTGAATTTTGGCGTTTTGCTCTGTTTTCTCCTATATTGATAGATGTATTTGGAACTCTAAATCAAACACGGTTTGTGCTAGCTTCTTCAAACTTGACACAGTAAAGCAGTTTCAAGTTCTAGCTCTATGTTCTGTTTCCTCTTGATGTAGCACTCAGCAGTGACTGAGGAGAAACACTTTCATTGAAAGGGGTTGCCAAGCTTCCCAAAATTGCGAGTCTTCAGAAATCTCAGCAACTATTTTTTCACCCAAACTGGATGATACTTTCAGGTAATGATCAGTACACTAAGCTCACTTGGTTCCCCAAATTTCGTTCTTTTATGTTGAAGCGTTCGCTTCCAGTAACTGTTTGAATTTTGGCGTTTCACTCTGTTTTCTCCTATACTGACAGATGTATTTGGAACTCTAAATCCTACACGGTTTGTGCTAGCTTCTTGAAACTTGACACAGTAAAGCAGTTTCACGTTCTATCTCTATGTTCTGTTTTCTCTTGATGTAGCCCTAAGCAGTGACTGGGGAGAAACACTTTCATTGAAAGGGGTTGCCAAGCTTCCCAAAATTGCAAGTCTCCAGAAATCTCAGCAACTATTTTTTCACCCAAACTGGATGATACTTTCAGGTAATGATCAGTACACTGAGCCCACTTGGATCCCCAAATTTCGTTCTTCTATGTTGAAGCGTTCGTTTCCAGTAACAGTTTGAACTTTGGCCTTTCACTCTGTTTTCTCCTATATTGATAGATGTATTTGGAACTCTAAACCAAACCGGATTTGTGCTAGCTTCTTGAAACTTGACACAGTAAAGCAGTTTCACGTTCTATCTCTATGTTCTGTTTCCTCTTGATGTAGCACACAGCAGTGACTGAGGAGAAACACTTTCATTGAAAGGGGTTGCCAAGCTTCCAAAAATTACGATTCCCCAGAAATCTCAGCAACTATTTTTTCACCCAAACTGGATGATACTTTCAGGTAATGATCAGTACACTAAGCCCACTGGGTTCCCCAAATTTCGTTCTTCTATGTTGAAGCGTTCGTTTCCAGTAACAGTTTGAATTTTGGAGTTTCGCTCTGTTTTCTCCTATATTGATAGATGTATTTGGAACTCTAAACCAAACACGGTTTGTGCTAGCTTCTTGAAACTTGACACAATAAAGCAGTTTCAAATTCTATCTCTATGTTCTGTCTCCTTATGATGTAGCCCTAAGCAGTGACTGGGGACAAACACTTTCATTGAAAGGGGTTGCCAAGCTTGCAAAGATTACGAGTCTCCAGAAATCTCAGCAACTATTTTGTCACCCAAACTGGATGATACTTTCATGTAATGATCAGTACACTAAGCCCACTTGGTTCCCCAAAATTCATTCTTCTATGTTGAAGCGTTCGTTTCCAGTAACAGTTTGAATTTTGGCGTTTCACTCTGTTTTCTCCTATACTGACAGATGTATTTGGAACTCTAAATCAAACACGGTTTGTGCTAGCTTCTTGAAACTTGACACAGTAAAGCAGTTTCACGTTCTATCTCTATGTTCTGTTTCCTCTTGATGTAGCACTCAGCAGTGACTGAGGAGAAACACTTTCATTGAAAAAGGTTGCCAAGCTTCCCAAAATTGCGAGTCTCCAGAAATCTCAGCAACTATTTTTTCACCCAAACTGGATGATACTTTCAGGTAATGATCAGTACACTAAGCCCACTTAGTTCCCCAAATTTCGTTCTTCTATGTTGAAGCGTTCGTTTCCAGTAACAGTTTGAATTTTGGCGTTTCACTCTGTTTTCTCCTATATTGACAGATGTATTTGGAACTCTAAATCAAACACGGTTTGTGCTAGCTTCTTGAAACTTGACACAGTAAAGCAGTTTCACGTTCTATCTCTATGTTCTGTATCCTCTGGATGTAGCCATAAGCAGTGACTGGGGAGAAATACTTTCATTGACAGGGGTTGCCAAGCTTCCAGAAATTACGAGTCTCCAGAAATCTCAGCAACTATGATTTCACCCAACCTGAATGATACTTTCAGGTAATGATCAGTACACTAAGCCCACATGTTTCCCCAAATTTCGTTCTTCTATGTTAAAGCGTTCGTTTCCAGTAAGAGTTTGAATTTTGGCGTTTCACTCTGTTTTCTCCTATATTGATAGATGTATTTGGAACTCTAAACCAAACCGGATTTGTGCTAGCTTCTTGAAACTTGACACAGTAAAGCAGTTTCACGTTCTATCTCTATGTTCTGTTTCCTCTTGATGTAGCACACAGCAGTGACTGAGGAGAAACACTTTCATTGAAAGGGGTTGCCAAGCTTCCAAAAATTACGATTCCCCAGAAATCTCAGCAACTATTTTTTCACCCAAACTGGATGATACTTTCAGGTAATGATCAGTACACTAAGTCCACTGGGTTCCCCAAATTTCGTTCTTCTATGTTGAAGCGTTCGTTTCCAGTAACAGTTTGAATTTTGGAGTTTCGCTCTGTTTTCTCCTATATTGATAGATGTATTTGGAACTCTAAACCAAACACGGTTTGTGCTAGCTTCTTGAAACTTGACACAATAAAGCAGTTTCAAATTCTATCTCTATGTTCTGTCTCCTTATGATGTAGTCCTAAGCAGTGACTGGGGACAAACACTTTCATTGAAAGGGGTTGCCAAGCTTGCAAAGATTACGAGTCTCCAGAAATCTCAGCAACTATTTTGTCACCCAAACTGGATGATACTTTCAGGTAATGATCAGTACACTAAGCCCACTTGGTTCCCCAAATTTCATTCTTCTATGTTGAAGCGTTCGTTTCCAGTAACAGTTTGAATTTTGGCGTTTCACTCTGTTTTCTCCTATACTGACAGATGTATTTGGAACTCTAAATCAAACACGGTTTGTGCTAGCTTCTTGAAACTTGACACAGTAAAGCAGTTTCACGTTCTATCTCTATGTTCTGTTTCCTCTTGATGTAGCACTCAGCAGTGACTGAGGAGAAACACTTTCATTGAAAAAGGTTGCCAAGCTTCCCAAAATTGCGAGTCTCCAGAAATCTCAGCAACTATTTTTTCACCCAAACTGGATGATACTTTCAGGTAATGATCAGTACACTAAGCCCACTTAGTTCCCCAAATTTCGTTCTTCTATGTTGAAGCGTTCGTTTCCAGTAACAGTTTGAATTTTGGCGTTTCACTCTGTTTTCTCCTATATTGATAGATGTGTTTGGAACTCTAAATCAAACACGGTTGGTGCTAGCTTCTTGAAACTTGACACAGTAAAGCAGTTTCAAGTTCTATCTCTATGTTCTGTCTCCTCATGATGTAGCCCTAAGCAGTGACTGGGGAGAAACACTTTCATTGAAAGGGGTTGCCAAGCTTCCAAAAATTACGAGTCTCCAGAAGTCTCAGCATCTATTTTTTCACCCAAACTGGATGATACTCTCAGGTAATGATGAGTACGCTAAGCCCACTGGGTTCCCCAAATTTCGTTCTTCTATGTTGAAGCGTTCGTTTCCAGTAACAGTTTGAATTTTGGCGTTTCACTCTGTTTTCTCCTATATTGATAGATGTATTTGGAACTCTAAACCAAACACGGTTTGTGCTAGCTTCTTGAAACTTGACACAGTAAAGCAGTTTCACGTTCTATCTCTATGTTCTCTTTCCTCTTGATGTAGCACTCAGCAGTGACTGAGGAGAAACACTTTCATTGAAAGGGGTTGCCAAGCTTCCCAAAATTGCGAGTCTCCAGAAATCTCAGCAACTATTTTTTCACCCAAACTGGATGATACTTTCAGGTAATGATCAGTACACTGAGCCCACTTGGATCCCCAAATTTCGTTCTTCTATGTTGAAGCGTTCGTTTCCAGTAACAGTTTGAACTTTGGCCTTTCACTCTGTTTTCTCCTATATTGATAGATGTATTTGGAACTCTAAACCAAACCGGATTTGTGCTAGCTTCTTGAAACTTGACACAGTAAAGCAGTTTCACGTTCTATCTCTATGTTCTGTTTCCTCTTGATGTAGCACACAGCAGTGACTGAGGAGAAACACTTTCATTGAAAGGGGTTGCCAAGCTTCCAAAAATTACGATTCCCCAGAAATCTCAGCAACTATTTTTTCACCCAAACTGGATGATACTTTCAGGTAATGATCAGTACACTAAGCCCACTGGGTTCCCCAAATTTCGTTCTTCTATGTTGAAGCGTTCGTTTCCAGTAACAGTTTGAATTTTGGAGTTTCGCTCTGTTTTCTCCTATATTGATAGATGTATTTGGAACTCTAAACCAAACACGGTTTGTGCTAGCTTCTTGAAACTTGACACAATAAAGCAGTTTCAAATTCTATCTCTATGTTCTGTCTCCTTATGATGTAGCCCTAAGCAGTGACTGGGGACAAACACTTTCATTGAAAGGGGTTGCCAAGCTTGCAAAGATTACGAGTCTCCAGAAATCTCAGCAACTATTTTGTCACCCAAACTGGATGATACTTTCATGTAATGATCAGTACACTAAGCCCACTTGGTTCCCCAAATTTCATTCTTCTATGTTGAAGCGTTCGTTTCCAGTAACAGTTTGAATTTTGGCGTTTCACTCTGTTTTCTCCTATACTGACAGATGTATTTGGAACTCTAAATCAAACACGGTTTGTGCTAGCTTCTTGAAACTTGACACAGTAAAGCAGTTTCACGTTCTATCTCTATGTTCTGTTTCCTCTTGATGTAGCACTCAGCAGTGACTGAGGAGAAACACTTTCATTGAAAAAGGTTGCCAAGCTTCCCAAAATTGCGAGTCTCCAGAAATCTCAGCAACTATTTTTTCACCCAAACTGGATGATACTTTCAGGTAATGATCAGTACACTAAGCCCACTTAGTTCCCCAAATTTCGTTCTTCTATGTTGAAGCGTTCGTTTCCAGTAACAGTTTGAATTTTGGCGTTTCACTCTGTTTTCTCCTATATTGATAGATGTGTTTGGAACTCTAAATCAAACACGGTTGGTGCTAGCTTCTTGAAACTTGACACAGTAAAGCAGTTTCAAGTTCTATCTCTATGTTCTGTCTCCTCATGATGTAGCCCTAAGCAGTGACTGGGGAGAAACACTTTCATTGAAAGGGGTTGCCAAGCTTCCAAAAATTACGAGTCTCCAGAAATCTCAGCATCTATTTTTTCACCCAAACTGGATGATACTCTCAGGTAATGATGAGTACGCTAAGCCCACTGGGTTCCCCAAATTTCGTTCTTCTATGTTGAAGCGTTCGTTTCCAGTAACAGTTTGAATTTTGGCGTTTCACTCTGTTTTCTCCTATATTGATAGATGTATTTGGAACTCTAAACCAAACACGGTTTGTGCTAGCTTCTTGAAACTTGACACAGTAAAGCAGTTTCACGTTCTATCTCTATGTTCTCTTTCCTCTTGATGTAGCACTCAGCAGTGACTGAGGAGAAACACTTTCATTGAAAGGGGTTGCCAAGCTTCCCAAAATTGCGAGTCTCCAGAAATCTCAGCAACTATTTTTTCACCCAAACTGGATGATACTTTCAGGTAATGATCAGTACACTAAGCCCACTTGGTTCCCCAAATTTAGTTCTTCTATGTTAAAGCGTTCGTTTCCAGTAACAGTTTGAATTTTGGCGTTTCACTCTGTTTTCTCCTATATTGACAGATGTATTTGGAACTCTAAATCAAACACGGTTTGTGCTAGCTTCTTGAAACTTGACACAGTAAAGCAGTTTCACGTTCTATCTCTATGTTCTGTATCCTCTGGATGTAGCCATAAGCAGTGACTGGGGAGAAATACTTTCATTGACAGGGGTTGCCAAGCTTCCAGAAATTACGAGTCTCCAGAAATCTCAGCAACTATGATTTCACCCAACCTGAATGATACTTTCAGGTAATGATCAGTACACTAAGCCCACTTGTTTCCCCAAATTTCGTTCTTCTATGTTAAAGCGTTCGTTTCCAGTAAGAGTTTGAATTTTGGCGTTTTGCTCTGTTTTCTCCTATATTGATAGATGTATTTGGAACTCTAAATCAAACACGGTTTGTGCTAGCTTCTTCAAACTTGACACAGTAAAGCAGTTTCAAGTTCTAGCTCTATGTTCTGTTTCCTCTTGATGTAGCACTCAGCAGTGACTGAGGAGAAACACTTTCATTGAAAGGGGTTGCCAAGCTTCCCAAAATTGCGAGTCTTCAGAAATCTCAGCAACTATTTTTTCACCCAAACTGGATGATACTTTCAGGTAATGATCAGTACACTAAGCTCACTTGGTTCCCCAATTTTCGTTCTTTTATGTTGAAGCGTTCGCTTCCAGTAACTGTTTGAATTTTGGCGTTTCACTCTGTTTTCTCCTATACTGACAGATGTATTTGGAACTCTAAATCCTACACGGTTTGTGCTAGCTTCTTGAAACTTGACACAGTAAAGCAGTTTCACGTTCTATCTCTATGTTCTGTTTTCTCTTGATGTAGCCCTAAGCAGTGACTGGGGAGAAACACTTTCATTGAAAGGGGTTGCCAAGCTTCCCAAAATTGCAAGTCTCCAGAAATCTCAGCAACTATTTTTTCACCCAAACTGGATGATACTTTCAGGTAATGATCAGTACACTGAGCCCACTTGGATCCCCAAATTTCGTTCTTCTATGTTGAAGCGTTCGTTTCCAGTAACAGTTTGAACTTTGGCCTTTCACTCTGTTTTCTCCTATATTGATAGATGTATTTGGAACTCTAAACCAAACCGGATTTGTGCTAGCTTCTTGAAACTTGACACAGTAAAGCAGTTTCACGTTCTATCTCTATGTTCTGTTTCCTCTTGATGTAGCACACAGCAGTGACTGAGGAGAAACACTTTCATTGAAAGGGGTTGCCAAGCTTCCAAAAATTACGATTCCCCAGAAATCTCAGCAACTATTTTTTCACCCAAACTGGATGATACTTTCAGGTAATGATCAGTACACTAAGCCCACTGGGTTCCCCAAATTTCGTTCTTCTATGTTGAAGCGTTCGTTTCCAGTAACAGTTTGAATTTTGGAGTTTCGCTCTGTTTTCTCCTATATTGATAGATGTATTTGGAACTCTAAACCAAACACGGTTTGTGCTAGCTTCTTGAAACTTGACACAATAAAGCAGTTTCAAATTCTATCTCTATGTTCTGTCTCCTTATGATGTAGCCCTAAGCAGTGACTGGGGACAAACACTTTCATTGAAAGGGGTTGCCAAGCTTGCAAAGATTACGAGTCTCCAGAAATCTCAGCAACTATTTTGTCACCCAAACTGGATGATACTTTCATGTAATGATCAGTACACTAAGCCCACTTGGTTCCCCAAATTTCATTCTTCTATGTTGAAGCGTTCGTTTCCAGTAACAGTTTGAATTTTGGCGTTTCACTCTGTTTTCTCCTATACTGACAGATGTATTTGGAACTCTAAATCAAACACGGTTTGTGCTAGCTTCTTGAAACTTGACACAGTAAAGCAGTTTCACGTTCTATCTCTATGTTCTGTTTCCTCTTGATGTAGCACTCAGCAGTGACTGAGGAGAAACACTTTCATTGAAAAAGGTTGCCAAGCTTCCCAAAATTGCGAGTCTCCAGAAATCTCAGCAACTATTTTTTCACCCAAACTGGATGATACTTTCAGGTAATGATCAGTACACTAAGCCCACTTAGTTCCCCAAATTTCGTTCTTCTATGTTGAAGCGTTCGTTTCCAGTAACAGTTTGAATTTTGGCGTTTCACTCTGTTTTCTCCTATATTGATAGATGTGTTTGGAACTCTAAATCAAACACGGTTGGTGCTAGCTTCTTGAAACTTGACACAGTAAAGCAGTTTCAAGTTCTATCTCTATGTTCTGTCTCCTCATGATGTAGCCCTAAGCAGTGACTGGGGAGAAACACTTTCATTGAAAGGGGTTGCCAAGCTTCCAAAAATTACGAGTCTCCAGAAATCTCAGCATCTATTTTTTCACCCAAACTGGATGATACTCTCAGGTAATGATGAGTACGCTAAGCCCACTGGGTTCCCCAAATTTCGTTCTTCTATGTTGAAGCGTTCGTTTCCAGTAACAGTTTGAATTTTGGCGTTTCACTCTGTTTTCTCCTATATTGATAGATGTATTTGGAACTCTAAACCAAACACGGTTTGTGCTAGCTTCTTGAAACTTGACACAGTAAAGCAGTTTCACGTTCTATCTCTATGTTCTCTTTCCTCTTGATGTAGCACTCAGCAGTGACTGAGGAGAAACACTTTCATTGAAAGGGGTTGCCAAGCTTCCCAAAATTGCGAGTCTCCAGAAATCTCAGCAACTATTTTTTCACCCAAACTGGATGATACTTTCAGGTAATGATCAGTACACTAAGCCCACTTGGTTCCCCAAATTTAGTTCTTCTATGTTAAAGCGTTCGTTTCCAGTAACAGTTTGAATTTTGGCGTTTCACTCTGTTTTCTCCTATATTGACAGATGTATTTGGAACTCTAAATCAAACACGGTTTGTGCTAGCTTCTTGAAACTTGACACAGTAAAGCAGTTTCACGTTCTATCTCTATGTTCTGTATCCTCTGGATGTAGCCATAAGCAGTGACTGGGGAGAAATACTTTCATTGACAGGGGTTGCCAAGCTTCCAGAAATTACGAGTCTCCAGAAATCTCAGCAACTATGATTTCACCCAACCTGAATGATACTTTCAGGTAATGATCAGTACACTAAGCCCACTTGTTTCCCCAAATTTCGTTCTTCTATGTTAAAGCGTTCGTTTCCAGTAAGAGTTTGAATTTTGGCGTTTTGCTCTGTTTTCTCCTATATTGATAGATGTATTTGGAACTCTAAATCAAACACGGTTTGTGCTAGCTTCTTCAAACTTGACACAGTAAAGCAGTTTCAAGTTCTAGCTCTATGTTCTGTTTCCTCTTGATGTAGCACTCAGCAGTGACTGAGGAGAAACACTTTCATTGAAAGGGGTTGCCAAGCTTCCCAAAATTGCGAGTCTTCAGAAATCTCAGCAACTATTTTTTCACCCAAACTGGATGATACTTTCAGGTAATGATCAGTACACTAAGCTCACTTGGTTCCCCAAATTTCGTTCTTTTATGTTGAAGCGTTCGCTTCCAGTAACTGTTTGAATTTTGGCGTTTCACTCTGTTTTCTCCTATACTGACAGATGTATTTGGAACTCTAAACCAAACATGGTTTGTGCTAGCTTCTTGAAACTTGACACAGTAAAGCAGTTTCACGTTCTATCTCTATGTTCTGTTTTCTCTTGATGTAGCCCTAAGCAGTGACTGGGGAGAAACACTTTCATTGAAAGGGGTTGCCAAGCTTCCCAAAATTGCAAGTCTCCAGAAATCTCAGCAACTATTTTTTCACCCAAACTGGATGATACTTTCAGGTAATGATCAGTACACTGAGCCCACTTGGATCCCCAAATTTCGTTCTTCTATGTTGAAGCGTTCGTTTCCAGTAACAGTTTGAACTTTGGCCTTTCACTCTGTTTTCTCCTATATTGATAGATGTATTTGGAACTCTAAACCAAACCGGATTTGTGCTAGCTTCTTGAAACTTGACACAGTAAAGCAGTTTCACGTTCTATCTCTATGTTCTGTTTCCTCTTGATGTAGCACACAGCAGTGACTGAGGAGAAACACTTTCATTGAAAGGGGTTGCCAAGCTTCCAAAAATTACGATTCCCCAGAAATCTCAGCAACTATTTTTTCACCCAAACTGGATGATACTTTCAGGTAATGATCAGTACACTAAGCCCACTGGGTTCCCCAAATTTCGTTCTTCTATGTTGAAGCGTTCGTTTCCAGTAACAGTTTGAATTTTGGAGTTTCGCTCTGTTTTCTCCTATATTGATAGATGTATTTGGAACTCTAAACCAAACACGGTTTGTGCTAGCTTCTTGAAACTTGACACAATAAAGCAGTTTCAAATTCTATCTCTATGTTCTGTCTCCTTATGATGTAGCCCTAAGCAGTGACTGGGGACAAACACTTTCATTGAAAGGGGTTGCCAAGCTTGCAAAGATTACGAGTCTCCAGAAATCTCAGCAACTATTTTGTCACCCAAACTGGATGATACTTTCATGTAATGATCAGTACACTAAGCCCACTTGGTTCCCCAAATTTCATTCTTCTATGTTGAAGCGTTCGTTTCCAGTAACAGTTTGAATTTTGGCGTTTCACTCTGTTTTCTCCTATACTGACAGATGTATTTGGAACTCTAAATCAAACACGGTTTGTGCTAGCTTCTTGAAACTTGACACAGTAAAGCAGTTTCACGTTCTATCTCTATGTTCTGTTTCCTCTTGATGTAGCACTCAGCAGTGACTGAGGAGAAACACTTTCATTGAAAAAGGTTGCCAAGCTTCCCAAAATTGCGAGTCTCCAGAAATCTCAGCAACTATTTTTTCACCCAAACTGGATGATACTTTCAGGTAATGATCAGTACACTAAGCCCACTTAGTTCCCCAAATTTCGTTCTTCTATGTTGAAGCGTTCGTTTCCAGTAACAGTTTGAATTTTGGCGTTTCACTCTGTTTTCTCCTATATTGATAGATGTGTTTGGAACTCTAAATCAAACACGGTTGGTGCTAGCTTCTTGAAACTTGACACAGTAAAGCAGTTTCAAGTTCTATCTCTATCTTCTGTCTCCTCATGATGTAGCCCTAAGCAGTGACTGGGGAGAAACACTTTCATTGAAAGGGGTTGCCAAGCTTCCAAAAATTACGAGTCTCCAGAAATCTCAGCATCTATTTTTTCACCCAAACTGGATGATACTCTCAGGTAATGATGAGTACGCTAAGCCCACTGGGTTCCCCAAATTTCGTTCTTCTATGTTGAAGCGTTCGTTTCCAGTAACAGTTTGAATTTTGGCGTTTCACTCTGTTTTCTCCTATATTGATAGATGTATTTGGAACTCTAAACCAAACACGGTTTGTGCTAGCTTCTTGAAACTTGACACAGTAAAGCAGTTTCACGTTCTATCTCTATGTTCTCTTTCCTCTTGATGTAGCACTCAGCAGTGACTGAGGAGAAACACTTTCATTGAAAGGGGTTGCCAAGCTTCCCAAAATTGCGAGTCTCCAGAAATCTCAGCAACTATTTTTTCACCCAAACTGGATGATACTTTCAGGTAATGATCAGTACACTAAGCTCACTTGGTTCCCCAAATTTCGTTCTTTTATGTTGAAGCGTTCGCTTCCAGTAACTGTTTGAATTTTGGCGTTTCACTCTGTTTTCTCCTATACTGACAGATGTATTTGGAACTCTAAATCAAACACGGTTTGTGCTAGCTTCTTGAAACTTGACACAGTAAAGCAGTTTCACGTTCTATCTCTATGTTCTGTTTTCTCTTGATGTAGCCCTAAGCAGTGACTGGGGAGAAACACTTTCATTGAAAGGGGTTGCCAAGCTTCCCAAAATTGCAAGTCTCCAGAAATCTCAGCAACTATTTTTTCACCCAAACTGGATGATACTTTCAGGTAATGATCAGTACACTGAGCCCACTTGGATCCCCAAATTTCGTTCTTCTATGTTGAAGCGTTCGTTTCCAGTAACAGTTTGAACTTTGGCCTTTCACTCTGTTTTCTCCTATATTGATAGATGTATTTGGAACTCTAAACCAAACCGGATTTGTGCTAGCTTCTTGAAACTTGACACAGTAAAGCAGTTTCACGTTCTATCTCTATGTTCTGTTTCCTCTTGATGTAGCACTCAGCAGTGACTGAGGAGAAACACTTTCATTGAAAGGGGTTGCCAAGCTTCCAAAAATTACGATTCCCCAGAAATCTCAGCAACTATTTTTTCACCCAAACTGGATGATACTTTCAGGTAATGATCAGTACACTAAGCGCACTGGGTTCCCCAAATTTCGTTCTTCTATGTTGAAGCGTTCGTTTCCAGTAACAGTTTGAATTTTGGAGTTTCGCTCTGTTTTCTCCTATATTGATAGATGTATTTGGAACTCTAAACCAAACACGGTTTGTGCTAGCTTCTTGAAACTTGACACAATAAAGCAGTTTCAAATTCTATCTCTATGTTCTGTCTCCTTATGATGTAGCCCTAAGCTGTGACTGGGGAGAAACACTTTCATTGAAAGGGGTTGCCAAGCTTCCAAAAATTACGAGTCTCCAGAAATCTCAGCATCTATTTTTTCACCCAAACTGGATGATACTTTCAGGTAATGATGAGTACACTAAGCCCACTGGGTTCCCCAAATTTCATTCTTCTATATTGAAGCGTTCGTTTCCAGTAACAGTTTGAATTTTGGCGTTTCACTCTGTTTTCTCCTATATTGATAGATGTATTTGGAACTCTAAACCAAACATGGTTTGTGCTAGCTTCTTGAAACTTGACACAGTAAAGCAGTTTCACGTTCTAGCTCTATGTTCTGTTTCCTCTTGATGTAGCACTCAGCAGTGACTGAGGAGAAACACTTTCATTGAAAGGGGTTGCCAAGCTTCCCAAAATTGCGAGTCTCCAGAAATCTCAGCAACTATTTTTTCACCCAAACTGGATGATACTTTCAGGTAATGATCAGTACACTAAGCTCACTTGGTTCCCCAAATTTCGTTCTTTTATGTTGAAGCGTTCGCTTCCAGTAACTGTTTGAATTTTGGCGTTTCACTCTGTTTTCTCCTATACTGACAGATGTATTTGGAACTCTAAATCAAACACGGTTTGTGCTAGCTTCTTGAAACTTGACACAGTAAAGCAGTTTCACGTTCTATCTCTATGTTCTGTTTCCTCTGGATGTAGCCGTAAGCAGTGACTGGGGAGAAATACTTTCATTGACAGGGGTTGCCAAGCTTCCAGAAATTACGAGTCTCCAGAAATCTCAGCAACTATGATTTCACCCAACCTGGATGATACTTTCAGGTAATGATCAGTACACTAAGCCCACTTGTTTCCCCAAATTTCGTTCTTCTATGTTGAAGCGTTCGTTTCCAGTAACAGTTTGAATTTTGGCGTTTCACTCTGTTTTCTCCTATATTGATAGATGTATTTGGAATTCTAAACCAAACACGGTTTGTGCTAGCTTCTTGAAACTTGACACAGTAAAGCAGTTTCACGTTCTATCTCTATGTTCTGTTTCCTCTTGATGTAGCACTCAGCAGTGACTGAGGAGAAACACTTTCATTGAAAGGGGTTGCCAAGCTTCCCAAAATTGCGAGTCTCCAGAAATCTCAGCAACTATTTTTTCACCCAAACTGGATGATACTTTCAGGTAATGATCATTACACTAAGCCCACTTGGTTCCCCAAATTTCGTTCTTCTATGTTAAAGCGTTTGTTTCCAGTAACAGTTTGAATTTTGGCGTTTCACTCTGTTTTCTCCTATATTGATAGATGTATTTGGAACTCTAAACCAAACACGGTTTGTGCTAGCTTCTTGAAACTTGACACAGTAAAGCAGTTTCACGTTCTATCTCTATGTTCTCTTTCCTCTTGATGTAGCTCTCAGCAGTGACTGAGGAGAAACACTTTCATTGAAAGGGGTTGCCAAGCTTCCCAAAATTGCGAGTCTCCAGAAATCTCAGCAACTATTTTTTAACCCAAACTGGATGATACTTTCAGGTAATGATCAGTACACTAAGCTCACTTGGTTCCCCAAATTTCGTTCTTTTATGTTGAAGCGTTCGCTTCCAGTAACTGTTTGAAATTTGGCTTTTCACTCTGTTTTCTCCTATACTGACAGATGTATTTGGAACTCTAAATCAAACACGGTTTGTGCTAGCTTCTTGAAACTTGACACAGTAAAGCAGTTTCACGTTCTATCTCTATGTTCTGTTTCCTCTGGATGTAGCCCTAAGCAGTGACTGGGGACAAACACTTTCATTGAAAGGGGTTGCCAAGCTTGCAAAGATTACGAGTCTCCAGAAATCTCAGCAACTATTTTTTCACCCAAACTGGATGATACTTTCAGGTAATGATCAGTACACTAAGCCCACTTGGTTCCCCAAATTTCATTCTTGTATGTTGAAGCGTTCGTTTCCAGTAACAGTTTGAATTTTGGCGTTTCACTCTGTTTTCTCCTATATTGATAGATGTATTTGGAACTCTAAATCAAACACAGTTTGTGCTAGCTTCTTGAAACTTGACACAGTAAAGCAGTTTCACGTTCTATCTCTATGTTCTGTTTCCTCTTGATGTAGCACTCAGCAGTGACTGGGGAGAAACACTTTCATTGAAAGGGGTTGCCAAGCTTCCCAAAATTACGAGTCTCCAGAAATCTCAGCATCTATTTTTTCACCCAAACTGGATGATACTCTCAGGTAATGATGAGTACGCTAAGCCCACTGGGTTCCCCAAATTTCGTTCTTCTATGTTGAAGCGTTCGTTTCCAGTAACAGTTTGAATTTTGGCGTTTCACTCTGTTTTCTCCTATATTGATAGATGTATTTGGAACTCTAAACCAAACACGGTTTGTGCTAGCTTCTTGAAACTTGACACAGTAAAGCAGTTTCACGTTCTATCTCTATGTTCTCTTTCCTCTTGATGTAGCACTCAGCAGTGACTGAGCAGAAACACTTTCATTGAAAGGGGTTGCCAAGCTTCCCAAAATTGCGAGTCTCCAGAAATCTCAGCAACTATTTTTTCACCCAAACTGGATGATACTTTCAGGTAATGATCAGTACACTAAGCCCACTTGGTTCCCCAAATTTCGTTCTTCTATGTTAAAGCGTTCGTTTCCAGTAACAGTTTGAATTTTGGCGTTTCACTCTGTTTTCTCCTATATTGACAGATGTATTTGGAACTCTAAATCAAACACGGTTTGTGCTAGCTTCTTGAAACTTGACACAGTAAAGCAGTTTCACGTTCTATCTCTATGTTCTGTATCCTCTGGATGTAGCCATAAGCAGTGACTGGGGAGAAATACTTTCATTGACAGGGGTTGCCAAGCTTCCAGAAATTACGAGTCTCCAGAAATCTCAGCAACTATGATTTCACCCAACCTGAATGATACTTTCAGGTAATGATCAGTACACTAAGCCCACTTGTTTCCCCAAATTTCGTTCTTCTATGTTAAAGCGTTCGTTTCCAGTAAGAGTTTGAATTTTGGCGTTTTGCTCTGTTTTCTCCTATATTGATAGATGTATTTGGAACTCTAAATCAAACACGGTTTGTGCTAGCTTCTTCAAACTTGACACAGTAAAGCAGTTTCAAGTTCTAGCTCTATGTTCTGTTTCCTCTTGATGTAGCACTCAGCAGTGACTGAGGAGAAACACTTTCATTGAAAGGGGTTGCCAAGCTTCCCAAAATTGCGAGTCTTCAGAAATCTCAGCAACTATTTTTTCACCCAAACTGGATGATACTTTCAGGTAATGATCAGTACACTAAGCTCACTTGGTTCCCCAAATTTCGTTCTTTTATGTTGAAGCGTTCGCTTCCAGTAACTGTTTGAATTTTGGCGTTTCACTCTGTTTTCTCCTATACTGACAGATGTATTTGGAACTCTAAATCATACACGGTTTGTGCTAGCTTCTTGAAACTTGACACAGTAAAGCAGTTTCACGTTCTATCTCTATGTTCTGTTTTCTCTTGATGTAGCCCTAAGCAGTGACTGGGGAGAAACACTTTCATTGAAAGGGGTTGCCAAGCTTCCCAAAATTGCAAGTCTCCAGAAATCTCAGCAACTATTTTTTCACCCAAACTGGATGATACTTTCAGGTAATGATCAGTACACTGAGCCCACTTGGATCCCCAAATTTCGTTCTTCTATGTTGAAGCGTTCGTTTCCAGTAACAGTTTGAACTTTGGCCTTTCACTCTGTTTTCTCCTATATTGATAGATGTATTTGGAACTCTAAACCAAACCGGATTTGTGCTAGCTTCTTGAAACTTGACACAGTAAAGCAGTTTCACGTTCTATCTCTATGTTCTGTTTCCTCTTGATGTAGCACACAGCAGTGACTGAGGAGAAACACTTTCATTGAAAGGGGTTGCCAAGCTTCCAAAAATTACGATTCCCCAGAAATCTCAGCAACTATTTTTTCACCCAAACTGGATGATACTTTCAGGTAATGATCAGTACACTAAGCGCACTGGGTTCCCCAAATTTCGTTCTTCTATGTTGAAGCGTTCGTTTCCAGTAACAGTTTGAATTTTGGAGTTTCGCTCTGTTTTCTCCTATATTGATAGATGTATTTGGAACTCTAAACCAAACACGGTTTGTGCTAGCTTCTTGAAACTTGACACAATAAAGCAGTTTCAAATTCTATCTCTATGTTCTGTCTCCTTATGATGTAGCCCTAAGCTGTGACTGGGGAGAAACACTTTCATTGAAAGGGGTTGCCAAGCTTCCAAAAATTACGAGTCTCCAGAAATCTCAGCATCTATTTTTTCACCCAAACTGGATGATACTTTCAGGTAATGATGAGTACACTAAGCCCACTGGGTTCCCCAAATTTCATTCTTCTATGTTGAAGCGTTCGTTTCCAGTAACAGTTTGAATTTTGGCGTTTCACTCTGTTTTCTCCTATATTGATAGATGTATTTGGAACTCTAAACCAAACATGGTTTGTGCTAGCTTCTTGAAACTTGACACAGTAAAGCAGTTTCACGTTCTAGCTCTATGTTCTGTTTCCTCTTGATGTAGCACTCAGCAGTGACTGAGGAGAAACACTTTCATTGAAAGGGGTTGCCAAGCTTCCCAAAATTGCGAGTCTCCAGAAATCTCAGCAACTATTTTTTAACCCAAACTGGATGATACTTTCAGGTAATGATCAGTACACTAAGCTCACTTGGTTCCCCAAATTTCGTTCTTTTATGTTGAAGCGTTCGCTTCCAGTAACTGTTTGAATTTTGGCGTTTCACTCTGTTTTCTCCTATACTGACAGATGTATTTGGAACTCTAAATCAAACACGGTTTGTGCTAGCTTCTTGAAACTTGACACAGTAAAGCAGTTTCACGTTCTATCTCTATGTTCTGTTTCCTCTGGATGTAGCCGTAAGCAGTGACTGGGGAGAAATACTTTCATTGACAGGGGTTGCCAAGCTTCCAGAAATTACGAGTCTCCAGAAATCTCAGCAACTATGATTTCACCCAACCTGGATGATACTTTCAGGTAATGATCAGTACACTAAGCCCACTTGTTTCCCCAAATTTCGTTCTTCTATGTTGAAGCGTTCGTTTCCAGTAACAGTTTGAATTTTGGCGTTTCACTCTGTTTTCTCCTATATTGATAGATGTATTTGGAATTCTAAACCAAACACGGTTTGTGCTAGCTTCTTGAAACTTGACACAGTAAAGCAGTTTCACGTTCTATCTCTATGTTCTGTTTCCTCTTGATGTAGCACTCAGCAGTGACTGAGGAGAAACACTTTCATTGAAAGGGGTTGCCAAACTTCCCAAAATTGCGAGTCTCCAGAAATCTCAGCAACTATTTTTTCACCCAAACTGGATGATACTTTCAGGTAATGATCATTACACTAAGCCCACTTGGTTCCCCAAATTTCGTTCTTCTATGTTAAAGCGTTTGTTTCCAGTAACAGTTTGAATTTTGGCGTTTCACTCTGTTTTCTCCTATATTGACAGATGTATTTGGAACTCTAAATCAAACACGGTTTGTGCTAGCTTCTTGAAACTTGACACAGTAAAGCAGTTTCACGTTCTATCTCTATGTTCTGTATCCTCTGGATGTAGCCATAAGCAGTGACTGGGGAGAAATACTTTCATTGACAGGGGTTGCCAAGCTTCCAGAAATTACGAGTCTCCAGAAATCTCAGCAACTATGATTTCACCCAACCTGAATGATACTTTCAGGTAATGATCAGTACACTAAGCCCACTTGTTTCCCCAAATTTCGTTCTTCTATGTTAAAGCGTTCGTTTCCAGTAAGAGTTTGAATTTTGGCGTTTTGCTCTGTTTTCTCCTATATTGATAGATGTATTTGGAACTCTAAATCAAACACGGTTTGTGCTAGCTTCTTCAAACTTGACACAGTAAAGCAGTTTCAAGTTCTAGCTCTATGTTCTGTTTCCTCTTGATGTAGCACTCAGCAGTGACTGAGGAGAAACACTTTCATTGAAAGGGGTTGCCAAGCTTCCCAAAATTGCGAGTCTTCAGAAATCTCAGCAACTATTTTTTCACCCAAACTGGATGATACTTTCAGGTAATGATCAGTACACTAAGCTCACTTGGTTCCCCAAATTTCGTTCTTTTATGTTGAAGCGTTCGCTTCCAGTAACTGTTTGAATTTTGGCGTTTCACTCTGTTTTCTCCTATACTGACAGATGTATTTGGAACTCTAAATCATACACGGTTTGTGCTAGCTTCTTGAAACTTGACACAGTAAAGCAGTTTCACGTTCTATCTCTATGTTCTGTTTTCTCTTGATGTAGCCCTAAGCAGTGACTGGGGAGAAACACTTTCATTGAAAGGGGTTGCCAAGCTTCCCAAAATTGCAAGTCTCCAGAAATCTCAGCAACTATTTTTTCACCCAAACTGGATGATACTTTCAGGTAATGATCAGTACACTGAGCCCACTTGGATCCCCAAATTTCGTTCTTCTATGTTGAAGCGTTCGTTTCCAGTAACAGTTTGAACTTTGGCCTTTCACTCTGTTTTCTCCTATATTGATAGATGTATTTGGAACTCTAAACCAAACCGGATTTGTGCTAGCTTCTTGAAACTTGACACAGTAAAGCAGTTTCACGTTCTATCTCTATGTTCTGTTTCCTCTTGATGTAGCACACAGCAGTGACTGAGGAGAAACTCTTTCATTGAAAGGGGTTGCCAAGCTTCCAAAAATTACGATTCCCCAGAAATCTCAGCAACTATTTTTTCACCCAAACTGGATGATACTTTCAGGTAATGATCAGTACACTAAGCGCACTGGGTTCCCCAAATTTCGTTCTTCTATGTTGAAGCGTTCGTTTCCAGTAACAGTTTGAATTTTGGAGTTTCGCTCTGTTTTCTCCTATATTGATAGATGTATTTGGAACTCTAAACCAAACACGGTTTGTGCTAGCTTCTTGAAACTTGACACAATAAAGCAGTTTCAAATTCTATCTCTATGTTCTGTCTCCTTATGATGTAGCCCTAAGCTGTGACTGGGGAGAAACACTTTCATTGAAAGGGGTTGCCAAGCTTCCAAAAATTACGAGTCTCCAGAAATCTCAGCATCTATTTTTTCACCCAAACTGGATGATACTTTCAGGTAATGATGAGTACACTAAGCCCACTGGGTTCCCCAAATTTCATTCTTCTATGTTGAAGCGTTCGTTTCCAGTAACAGTTTGAATTTTGGCGTTTCACTCTGTTTTCTCCTATATTGATAGATGTATTTGGAACTCTAAACCAAACATGGTTTGTGCTAGCTTCTTGAAACTTGACACAGTAAAGCAGTTTCACGTTCTAGCTCTATGTTCTGTTTCCTCTTGATGTAGCACTCAGCAGTGACTGAGGAGAAACACTTTCATTGAAAGGGGTTGCCAAGCTTCCCAAAATTGCGAGTCTCCAGAAATCTCAGCAACTATTTTTTAACCCAAACTGGATGATACTTTCAGGTAATGATCAGTACACTAAGCTCACTTGGTTCCCC
The DNA here is from genome assembly GCF_964194105.1 of Spermophilus citellus. Classification (NCBI taxonomy): domain Eukaryota; kingdom Metazoa; phylum Chordata; class Mammalia; order Rodentia; family Sciuridae; genus Spermophilus; species Spermophilus citellus. The sequence continues at coordinate 99,450,160 of NC_138182.1, forward strand.
AAATTTCGTTCTTTTATGTTGAAGCGTTCGCTTCCAGTAACTGTTTGAATTTTGGCGTTTCACTCTGTTTTCTCCTATACTGACAGATGTATTTGGAACTCTAAATCAAACACGGTTTGTGCTAGCTTCTTGAAACTTGACACAGTAAAGCAGTTTCACGTTCTATCTCTATGTTCTGTTTCCTCTGGATGTAGCCGTAAGCAGTGACTGGGGAGAAATACTTTCATTGACAGGGGTTGCCAAGCTTCCAGAAATTACGAGTCTCCAGAAATCTCAGCAACTATGATTTCACCCAACCTGGATGATACTTTCAGGTAATGATCAGTACACTAAGCCCACTTGTTTCCCCAAATTTCGTTCTTCTATGTTGAAGCGTTCGTTTCCAGTAACAGTTTGAATTTTGGCGTTTCACTCTGTTTTCTCCTATATTGATAGATGTATTTGGAATTCTAAACCAAACACGGTTTGTGCTAGCTTCTTGAAACTTGACACAGTAAAGCAGTTTCACGTTCTATCTCTATGTTCTGTTTCCTCTTGATGTAGCACTCAGCAGTGACTGAGGAGAAACACTTTCATTGAAAGGGGTTGCCAAACTTCCCAAAATTGCGAGTCTCCAGAAATCTCAGCAACTATTTTTTCACCCAAACTGGATGATACTTTCAGGTAATGATCATTACACTAAGCCCACTTGGTTCCCCAAATTTCGTTCTTCTATGTTAAAGCGTTTGTTTCCAGTAACAGTTTGAATTTTGGCGTTTCACTCTGTTTTCTCCTATATTGATAGATGTATTTGGAACTCTATACCAAACACGGTTTGTGCTAGCTTCTTGAAACTTGACACAGTAAAGCAGTTTCACGTTCTATCTCTATGTTCTCTTTCCTCTTGATGTAGCTCTCAGCAGTGACTGAGGAGAAACACTTTCATTGAAAGGGGTTGCCAAGCTTCCCAAAATTGCGAGTCTCCAGAAATCTCAGCAACTATTTTTTAATCCAAACTGGATGATACTTTCAGGTAATGATCAGTACACTAAGCTCACTTGGTTCCCCAAATTTCGTTCTTTTATGTTGAAGCGTTCGCTTCCAGTAACTGTTTGATATTTGGCTTTTCACTCTGTTTTCTCCTATACTGACAGATGTATTTGGAACTCTAAATCAAACACGGTTTGTGCTAGCTTCTTGAAACTTGACACAGTAAAGCAGTTTCACGTTCTATCTCTATGTTCTGTTTCCTCTGGATGTAGCCCTAAGCAGTGACTGGGGACAAACACTTTCATTGAAAGGGGTTGCCAAGCTTGCAAAGATTACGAGTCTCCAGAAATCTCAGCAACTATTTTTTCAAACAAACTGGATGATACTTTCAGGTAATGATCAGTACACTAAGCCCACTTGGTTCCCCAAATTTAGTTCTTCTATGTTAAAGCGTTCGTTTCCAGTAACAGTTTGAATTTTGGCGTTTCACTCTGTTTTCTCCTATATTGATAGATGTATTTGGAACTCTAAATCAAACACGGTTTGTGCTAGCTTCTTGAAACTTGACACAGTAAAGCAGTTTCACGTTCTATCTCTATGTTCTGTTTCCTCTTGATGTAGCACTCAGCAGTGACTGAGGAGAAACACTTTCATTGAAAGGGGTTGCCAAGCTTCCCAAAATTGCGAGTCTCCAGAAATCTCAGCAACTATTTTTTCACCCAAACTGGATGATACTTTCAGGTAATGATCAGTACACTAAGCCCACTTAGTTCCCCAAATTTCGTTCTTCTATGTTGAAGCGTTCGTTTCCAGTAACAGTTTGAATTTTGGCGTTTCACTCTGTTTTCTTCTATATTGATAGATGTATTTGGAACTCTAAATCAAACACGGTTGGTGCTAGCTTCTTGAAACTTGACAGAGTAAAACAGTTTCAAGTTCTATCTCTATGTTCTGTCTCCTCATGATGTAGCCCTAAGCAGTGACTGGGGAGAAACACTTTCATTGAAAGGGGTTGCCAAGCTTCCAAAAATTACGAGTCTCCAGAAATCTCAGCATCTATTTTTTCACCCAAACTGGATGATACTCTCAGGTAATGATGAGTACGCTAAGCCCACTGGGTTCCCCAAATTTCGGTCTTCTATGGTGAAGCATTCGTTTCCAGTAACAGTTTGAATTTTGGCGTTTCACTCTGTTTTCTCCTATATTGATAGATGTATTTGGAACTCTAAACCAAACACGGTTTGTGCTAGCTTCTTGAAACTTGACACAGTAAAGCAGTTTCACGTTCTATCTCTATGTTCTGTTTCCTCTTGATGTAGCACACAGCAGTGACTGAGGAGAAACACTTTCATTGAAAGGGGTTGCCAAGCTTCCAAAAATTACGATTCCCCAGAAATCTCAGCAACTATTTTTTCACCCAAACTGGATGATACTTTCAGGTAATGATCAGTACACTAAGCCCACTGGGTTCCCCAAATTTCGTTCTTCTATGTTGAAGCGTTCGTTTCCAGTAACAGTTTGAATTTTGGAGTTTCGCTCTGTTTTCTCCTATATTGATAGATGTATTTGGAACTCTAAACCAAACACGGTTTGTGCTAGCTTCTTGAAACTTGACACAGTAAAGCAGTTTCACGTTCTGTCTCTATGTTCTATTTCCTCTGGATGTAGCCCTAAGCAGTGACTGGGGACAAACACTTTCATTGAAAGGGGTTGCCAAGCTTGCAAAGATTACAAGTCTCCAGAAATCTCAGCAACTATTTTTTCACCCAAACTGGATGATACTTTCAGGTAATGATCAGTACACTAAGCCCACTTGGTTCCCCAAATTTCATTCTTCTATGTTGAAGCGTTCGTTTCCAGTAACAGTTTGAATTTTGGCGTTTCACTCTGTTTTCTCCTATATTTATAGATGTATTTGGAACTCTTAATCAAACACGGTTTGTGCTAGCTTCTTGAAACTTGACACAGTAAAGCAGTTTCACGTTCTATCTCTATGTTCTGTTTCCTCTTGATGTAGCACACAGCAGTGACTGAGGAGAAACACTTTCATTGAAAGGGGTTGCCAAGCTTCCAAAAATTACGATTCCCCAGAAATCTCAGCAACTATTTTTTCACCCAAACTGGATGATACTTTCAGGTAATGATCAGTACACTAAGCCCACTGGGTTCCCCAAATTTCGTTCTTCTATGTTGAAGCGTTCGTTTCCAGTAACAGTTTGAATTTTGGAGTTTCGCTCTGTTTTCTCCTATATTGATAGATGTATTTGGAACTCTAAACCAAACACGGTTTGTGCTAGCTTCTTGAAACTTGACACAATAAAGCAGTTTCAAATTCTATCTCTATGTTCTGTCTCCTTATGAAGTAGCCCTAAGCAGTGACTGGGGACAAACACTTTCATTGAAAGGGGTTGCCAAGCTTGCAAAGATTACGAGTCTCCAGAAATCTCAGCAACTATTTTGTCACCCAAACTGGATGATACTTTCATGTAATGATCAGTACACTAAGCCCACTTGGTTCCCCAAATTTCATTCTTCTATGTTGAAGCGTTCGTTTCCAGTAACAGTTTGAATTTTGGCGTTTCACTCTGTTTTCTCCTATACTGACAGATGTATTTGGAACTCTAAATCAAACACGGTTTGTGCTAGCTTCTTGAAACTTGACACAGTAAAGCAGTTTCACGTTCTATCTCTATGTTCTGTTTCCTCTTGATGTAGCACTCAGCAGTGACTGAGGAGAAACACTTTCATTGAAAAAGGTTGCCAAGCTTCCCAAAATTGCGAGTCTCCAGAAATCTCAGCAACTATTTTTTCACCCAAACTGGATGATACTTTCAGGTAATGATCAGTACACTAAGCCCACTTAGTTCCCCAAATTTCGTTCTTCTATGTTGAAGCGTTCGTTTCCAGTAACAGTTTGAATTTTGGCGTTTCACTCTGTTTTCTCCTATATTGATAGATGTGTTTGGAACTCTAAATCAAACACGGTTGGTGCTAGCTTCTTGAAACTTGACACAGTAAAGCAGTTTCAAGTTCTATCTCTATGTTCTGTCTCCTCATGATGTAGCCCTAAGCAGTGACTGGGGAGAAACACTTTCATTGAAAGGGGTTGCCAAGCTTCCAAAAATTACGAGTCTCCAGAAATCTCAGCATCTATTTTTTCACCCAAACTGGATGATACTCTCAGGTAATGATGAGTACGCTAAGCCCACTGGGTTCCCCAAATTTCGTTCTTCTATGTTGAAGCGTTCGTTTCCAGTAACAGTTTGAATTTTGGCGTTTCACTCTGTTTTCTCCTATATTGATAGATGTATTTGGAACTCTAAACCAAACACGGTTTGTGCTAGCTTCTTGAAACTTGACACAGTAAAGCAGTTTCACGTTCTATCTCTATGTTCTCTTTCCTCTTGATGTAGCACTCAGCAGTGACTGAGGAGAAACACTTTCATTGAAAGGGGTTGCCAAGCTTCCCAAAATTGCGAGTCTCCAGAAATCTCAGCAACTATTTTTTCACCCAAACTGGATGATACTTTCAGGTAATGATCAGTACACTAAGCCCACTTGGTTCCCCAAATTTAGTTCTTCTATGTTAAAGCGTTCGTTTCCAGTAACAGTTTGAATTTTGGCGTTTCACTCTGTTTTCTCCTATATTGACAGATGTATTTGGAACTCTAAATCAAACACGGTTTGTGCTAGCTTCTTGAAACTTGACACAGTAAAGCAGTTTCACGTTCTATCTCTATGTTCTGTATCCTCTGGATGTAGCCATAAGCAGTGACTGGGGAGAAATACTTTCATTGACAGGGGTTGCCAAGCTTCCAGAAATTACGAGTCTCCAGAAATCTCAGCAACTATGATTTCACCCAACCTGAATGATACTTTCAGGTAATGATCAGTACACTAAGCCCACTTGTTTCCCCAAATTTCGTTCTTCTATGTTAAAGCGTTCGTTTCCAGTAAGAGTTTGAATTTTGGCGTTTTGCTCTGTTTTCTCCTATATTGATAGATGTATTTGGAACTCTAAATCAAACACGGTTTGTGCTAGCTTCTTCAAACTTGACACAGTAAAGCAGTTTCAAGTTCTAGCTCTATGTTCTGTTTCCTCTTGATGTAGCACTCAGCAGTGACTGAGGAGAAACACTTTCATTGAAAGGGGTTGCCAAGCTTCCCAAAATTGCGAGTCTTCAGAAATCTCAGCAACTATTTTTTCACCCAAACTGGATGATACTTTCAGGTAATGATCAGTACACTAAGCTCACTTGGTTCCCCAAATTTCGTTCTTTTATGTTGAAGCGTTCGCTTCCAGTAACTGTTTGAATTTTGGCGTTTCACTCTGTTTTCTCCTATACTGACAGATGTATTTGGAACTCTAAACCAAACACGGTTTGTGCTAGCTTCTTGAAACTTGACACAGTAAAGCAGTTTCACGTTCTATCTCTATGTTCTGTTTTCTCTTGATGTAGCCCTAAGCAGTGACTGGGGAGAAACACTTTCATTGAAAGGGGTTGCCAAGCTTCCCAAAATTGCAAGTCTCCAGAAATCTCAGCAACTATTTTTTCACCCAAACTGGATGATACTTTCAGGTAATGATCAGTACACTGAGCCCACTTGGATCCCCAAATTTCGTTCTTCTATGTTGAAGCGTTCGTTTCCAGTAACAGTTTGAACTTTGGCCTTTCACTCTGTTTTCTCCTATATTGATAGATGTATTTGGAACTCTAAACCAAACCGGATTTGTGCTAGCTTCTTGAAACTTGACACAGTAAAGCAGTTTCACGTTCTATCTCTATGTTCTGTTTCCTCTTGATGTAGCACACAGCAGTGACTGAGGAGAAACACTTTCATTGAAAGGGGTTGCCAAGCTTCCAAAAATTACGATTCCCCAGAAATCTCAGCAACTATTTTTTCACCCAAACTGGATGATACTTTCAGGTAATGATCAGTACACTAAGCCCACTGGGTTCCCCAAATTTCGTTCTTCTATGTTGAAGCGTTCGTTTCCAGTAACAGTTTGAATTTTGGAGTTTCGCTCTGTTTTCTCCTATATTGATAGATGTATTTGGAACTCTAAACCAAACACGGTTTGTGCTAGCTTCTTGAAACTTGACACAATAAAGCAGTTTCAAATTCTATCTCTATGTTCTGTCTCCTTATGATGTAGCCCTAAGCAGTGACTGGGGACAAACACTTTCATTGAAAGGGGTTGCCAAGCTTGCAAAGATTACGAGTCTCCAGAAATCTCAGCAACTATTTTGTCACCCAAACTGGATGATACTTTCATGTAATGATCAGTACACTAAGCCCACTTGGTTCCCCAAATTTCATTCTTCTATGTTGAAGCGTTCGTTTCCAGTAACAGTTTGAATTTTGGCGTTTCACTCTGTTTTCTCCTATACTGACAGATGTATTTGGAACTCTAAATCAAACACGGTTTGTGCTAGCTTCTTGAAACTTGACACAGTAAAGCAGTTTCACGTTCTATCTCTATGTTCTGTTTCCTCTTGATGTAGCACTCAGCAGTGACTGAGGAGAAACACTTTCATTGAAAAAGGTTGCCAAGCTTCCCAAAATTGCGAGTCTCCAGAAATCTCAGCAACTATTTTTTCACCCAAACTGGATGATACTTTCAGGTAATGATCAGTACACTAAGCCCACTTAGTTCCCCAAATTTCGTTCTTCTATGTTGAAGCGTTCGTTTCCAGTAACAGTTTGAATTTTGGCGTTTCACTCTGTTTTCTCCTATATTGATAGATGTGTTTGGAACTCTAAATCAAACACGGTTGGTGCTAGCTTCTTGAAACTTGACACAGTAAAGCAGTTTCAAGTTCTATCTCTATCTTCTGTCTCCTCATGATGTAGCCCTAAGCAGTGACTGGGGAGAAACACTTTCATTGAAAGGGGTTGCCAAGCTTCCAAAAATTACGAGTCTCCAGAAATCTCAGCATCTATTTTTTCACCCAAACTGGATGATACTCTCAGGTAATGATGAGTACGCTAAGCCCACTGGGTTCCCCAAATTTCGTTCTTCTATGTTGAAGCGTTCGTTTCCAGTAACAGTTTGAATTTTGGCGTTTCACTCTGTTTTCTCCTATATTGATAGATGTATTTGGAACTCTAAACCAAACACGGTTTGTGCTAGCTTCTTGAAACTTGACACAGTAAAGCAGTTTCACGTTCTATCTCTATGTTCTCTTTCCTCTTGATGTAGCACTCAGCAGTGACTGAGGAGAAACACTTTCATTGAAAGGGGTTGCCAAGCTTCCCAAAATTGCGAGTCTTCAGAAATCTCAGCAACTATTTTTTCACCCAAACTGGATGATACTTTCAGGTAATGATCAGTACACTAAGCTCACTTGGTTCCCCAAATTTCGTTCTTTTATGTTGAAGCGTTCGCTTCCAGTAACTGTTTGAATTTTGGCGTTTCACTCTGTTTTCTCCTATACTGACAGATGTATTTGGAACTCTAAATCATACACGGTTTGTGCTAGCTTCTTGAAACTTGACACAGTAAAGCAGTTTCACGTTCTATCTCTATGTTCTGTTTTCTCTTGATGTAGCCCTAAGCAGTGACTGGGGAGAAACACTTTCATTGAAAGGGGTTGCCAAGCTTCCCAAAATTGCAAGTCTCCAGAAATCTCAGCAACTATTTTTTCACCCAAACTGGATGATACTTTCAGGTAATGATCAGTACACTGAGCCCACTTGGATCCCCAAATTTCGTTCTTCTATGTTGAAGCGTTCGTTTCCAGTAACAGTTTGAACTTTGGCCTTTCACTCTGTTTTCTCCTATATTGATAGATGTATTTGGAACTCTAAACCAAACCGGATTTGTGCTAGCTTCTTGAAACTTGACACAGTAAAGCAGTTTCACGTTCTATCTCTATGTTCTGTTTCCTCTTGATGTAGCACACAGCAGTGACTGAGGAGAAACACTTTCATTGAAAGGGGTTGCCAAGCTTCCAAAAATTACGATTCCCCAGAAATCTCAGCAACTATTTTTTCACCCAAACTGGATGATACTTTCAGGTAATGATCAGTACACTAAGCGCACTGGGTTCCCCAAATTTCGTTCTTCTATGTTGAAGCGTTCGTTTCCAGTAACAGTTTGAATTTTGGAGTTTCGCTCTGTTTTCTCCTATATTGATAGATGTATTTGGAACTCTAAACCAAACACGGTTTGTGCTAGCTTCTTGAAACTTGACACAATAAAGCAGTTTCAAATTCTATCTCTATGTTCTGTCTCCTTATGATGTAGCCCTAAGCTGTGACTGGGGAGAAACACTTTCATTGAAAGGGGTTGCCAAGCTTCCAAAAATTACGAGTCTCCAGAAATCTCAGCATCTATTTTTTCACCCAAACTGGATGATACTTTCAGGTAATGATGAGTACACTAAGCCCACTGGGTTCCCCAAATTTCATTCTTCTATATTGAAGCGTTCGTTTCCAGTAACAGTTTGAATTTTGGCGTTTCACTCTGTTTTCTCCTATATTGATAGATGTATTTGGAACTCTAAACCAAACATGGTTTGTGCTAGCTTCTTGAAACTTGACACAGTAAAGCAGTTTCACGTTCTAGCTCTATGTTCTGTTTCCTCTTGATGTAGCACTCAGCAGTGACTGAGGAGAAACACTTTCATTGAAAGGGGTTGCCAAGCTTCCCAAAATTGCGAGTCTCCAGAAATCTCAGCAACTATTTTTTAACCCAAACTGGATGATACTTTCAGGTAATGATCAGTACACTAAGCTCACTTGGTTCCCCAAATTTCGTTCTTTTATGTTGAAGCGTTCGCTTCCAGTAACTGTTTGAATTTTGGCGTTTCACTCTGTTTTCTCCTATACTGACAGATGTATTTGGAACTCTAAATCAAACACGGTTTGTGCTAGCTTCTTGAAACTTGACACAGTAAAGCAGTTTCACGTTCTATCTCTATGTTCTGTTTCCTCTGGATGTAGCCGTAAGCAGTGACTGGGGAGAAATACTTTCATTGACAGGGGTTGCCAAGCTTCCAGAAATTACGAGTCTCCAGAAATCTCAGCAACTATGATTTCACCCAACCTGGATGATACTTTCAGGTAATGATCAGTACACTAAGCCCACTTGTTTCCCCAAATTTCGTTCTTCTATGTTGAAGCGTTCGTTTCCAGTAACAGTTTGAATTTTGGCGTTTCACTCTGTTTTCTCCTATATTGATAGATGTATTTGGAATTCTAAACCAAACACGGTTTGTGCTAGCTTCTTGAAACTTGACACAGTAAAGCAGTTTCACGTTCTATCTCTATGTTCTGTTTCCTCTTGATGTAGCACTCAGCAGTGACTGAGGAGAAACACTTTCATTGAAAGGGGTTGCCAAGCTTCCCAAAATTGCGAGTCTCCAGAAATCTCAGCAACTATTTTTTCACCCAAACTGGATGATACTTTCAGGTAATGATCATTACACTAAGCCCACTTGGTTCCCCAAATTTCGTTCTTCTATGTTAAAGCGTTTGTTTCCAGTAACAGTTTGAATTTTGGCGTTTCACTCTGTTTTCTCCTATATTGATAGATGTATTTGGAACTCTAAACCAAACACGGTTTGTGCTAGCTTCTTGAAACTTGACACAGTAAAGCAGTTTCACGTTCTATCTCTATGTTCTCTTTCCTCTTGATGTAGCTCTCAGCAGTGACTGAGGAGAAACACTTTCATTGAAAGGGGTTGCCAAGCTTCCCAAAATTGCGAGTCTCCAGAAATCTCAGCAACTATTTTTTAACCCAAACTGGATGATACTTTCAGGTAATGATCAGTACACTAAGCTCACTTGGTTCCCCAAATTTCGTTCTTTTATGTTGAAGCGTTCGCTTCCAGTAACTGTTTGAAATTTGGCTTTTCACTCTGTTTTCTCCTATACTGACAGATGTATTTGGAACTCTAAATCAAACACGGTTTGTGCTAGCTTCTTGAAACTTGACACAGTAAAGCAGTTTCACGTTCTATCTCTATGTTCTGTTTCCTCTGGATGTAGCCCTAAGCAGTGACTGGGGACAAACACTTTCATTGAAAGGGGTTGCCAAGCTTGCAAAGATTACGAGTCTCCAGAAATCTCAGCAACTATTTTTTCACCCAAACTGGATGATACTTTCAGGTAATGATCAGTACACTAAGCCCACTTGGTTCCCCAAATTTCATTCTTGTATGTTGAAGCGTTCGTTTCCAGTAACAGTTTGAATTTTGGCGTTTCACTCTGTTTTCTCCTATATTGATAGATGTATTTGGAACTCTAAATCAAACACAGTTTGTGCTAGCTTCTTGAAACTTGACACAGTAAAGCAGTTTCACGTTCTATCTCTATGTTCTGTTTCCTCTTGATGTAGCACTCAGCAGTGACTGGGGAGAAACACTTTCATTGAAAGGGGTTGCCAAGCTTCCAAAAATTACGAGTCTCCAGAAATCTCAGCATCTATTTTTTCACCCAAACTGGATGATACTCTCAGGTAATGATGAGTACGCTAAGCCCACTGGGTTCCCCAAATTTCGTTCTTCTATGTTGAAGCGTTCGTTTCCAGTAACAGTTTGAATTTTGGCGTTTCACTCTGTTTTCTCCTATATTGATAGATGTATTTGGAACTCTAAACCAAACACGGTTTGTGCTAGCTTCTTGAAACTTGACACAGTAAAGCAGTTTCACGTTCTATCTCTATGTTCTCTTTCCTCTTGATGTAGCACTCAGCAGTGACTGAGCAGAAACACTTTCATTGAAAGGGGTTGCCAAGCTTCCCAAAATTGCGAGTCTCCAGAAATCTCAGCAACTATTTTTTCACCCAAACTGGATGATACTTTCAGGTAATGATCAGTACACTAAGCCCACTTGGTTCCCCAAATTTAGTTCTTCTATGTTAAAGCGTTCGTTTCCAGTAACAGTTTGAATTTTGGCGTTTCACTCTGTTTTCTCCTATATTGACAGATGTATTTGGAACTCTAAATCAAACACGGTTTGTGCTAGCTTCTTGAAACTTGACACAGTAAAGCAGTTTCACGTTCTATCTCTATGTTCTGTATCCTCTGGATGTAGCCATAAGCAGTGACTGGGGAGAAATACTTTCATTGACAGGGGTTGCCAAGCTTCCAGAAATTACGAGTCTCCAGAAATCTCAGCAACTATGATTTCACCCAACCTGAATGATACTTTCAGGTAATGATCAGTACACTAAGCCCACTTGTTTCCCCAAATTTCGTTCTTCTATGTTAAAGCGTTCGTTTCCAGTAAGAGTTTGAATTTTGGCGTTTTGCTCTGTTTTCTCCTATATTGATAGATGTATTTGGAACTCTAAATCAAACACGGTTTGTGCTAGCTTCTTCAAACTTGACACAGTAAAGCAGTTTCAAGTTCTAGCTCTATGTTCTGTTTCCTCTTGATGTAGCACTCAGCAGTGACTGAGGAGAAACACTTTCATTGAAAGGGGTTGCCAAGCTTCCCAAAATTGCGAGTCTTCAGAAATCTCAGCAACTATTTTTTCACCCAAACTGGATGATACTTTCAGGTAATGATCAGTACACTAAGCTCACTTGGTTCCCCAAATTTCGTTCTTTTATGTTGAAGCGTTCGCTTCCAGTAACTGTTTGAATTTTGGCGTTTCACTCTGTTTTCTCCTATACTGACAGATGTATTTGGAACTCTAAATCATACACGGTTTGTGCTAGCTTCTTGAAACTTGACACAGTAAAGCAGTTTCACGTTCTATCTCTATGTTCTGTTTTCTCTTGATGTAGCCCTAAGCAGTGACTGGGGAGAAACACTTTCATTGAAAGGGGTTGCCAAGCTTCCCAAAATTGCAAGTCTCCAGAAATCTCAGCAACTATTTTTTCACCCAAACTGGATGATACTTTCAGGTAATGATCAGTACACTGAGCCCACTTGGATCCCCAAATTTCGTTCTTCTATGTTGAAGCGTTCGTTTCCAGTAACAGTTTGAACTTTGGCCTTTCACTCTGTTTTCTCCTATATTGATAGATGTATTTGGAACTCTAAACCAAACCGGATTTGTGCTAGCTTCTTGAAACTTGACACAGTAAAGCAGTTTCACGTTCTATCTCTATGTTCTGTTTCCTCTTGATGTAGCACACAGCAGTGACTGAGGAGAAACACTTTCATTGAAAGGGGTTGCCAAGCTTCCAAAAATTACGATTCCCCAGAAATCTCAGCAACTATTTTTTCACCCAAACTGGATGATACTTTCAGGTAATGATCAGTACACTAAGCGCACTGGGTTCCCCAAATTTCGTTCTTCTATGTTGAAGCGTTCGTTTCCAGTAACAGTTTGAATTTTGGAGTTTCGCTCTGTTTTCTCCTATATTGATAGATGTATTTGGAACTCTAAACCAAACACGGTTTGTGCTAGCTTCTTGAAACTTGACACAATAAAGCAGTTTCAAATTCTATCTCTATGTTCTGTCTCCTTATGATGTAGCCCTAAGCTGTGACTGGGGAGAAACACTTTCATTGAAAGGGGTTGCCAAGCTTCCAAAAATTACGAGTCTCCAGAAATCTCAGCATCTATTTTTTCACCCAAACTGGATGATACTTTCAGGTAATGATGAGTACACTAAGCCCACTGGGTTCCCCAAATTTCATTCTTCTATGTTGAAGCGTTCGTTTCCAGTAACAGTTTGAATTTTGGCGTTTCACTCTGTTTTCTCCTATATTGATAGATGTATTTGGAACTCTAAACCAAACATGGTTTGTGCTAGCTTCTTGAAACTTGACACAGTAAAGCAGTTTCACGTTCTAGCTCTATGTTCTGTTTCCTCTTGATGTAGCACTCAGCAGTGACTGAGGAGAAACACTTTCATTGAAAGGGGTTGCCAAGCTTCCCAAAATTGCGAGTCTCCAGAAATCTCAGCAACTATTTTTTAACCCAAACTGGATGATACTTTCAGGTAATGATCAGTACACTAAGCTCACTTGGTTCCCCAAATTTCGTTCTTTTATGTTGAAGCGTTCGCTTCCAGTAACTGTTTGAATTTTGGCGTTTCACTCTGTTTTCTCCTATACTGACAGATGTATTTGGAACTCTAAATCAAACACGGTTTGTGCTAGCTTCTTGAAACTTGACACAGTAAAGCAGTTTCACGTTCTATCTCTATGTTCTGTTTCCTCTGGATGTAGCCGTAAGCAGTGACTGGGGAGAAATACTTTCATTGACAGGGGTTGCCAAGCTTCCAGAAATTACGAGTCTCCAGAAATCTCAGCAACTATGATTTCACCCAACCTGGATGATACTTTCAGGTAATGATCAGTACACTAAGCCCACTTGTTTCCCCAAATTTCGTTCTTCTATGTTGAAGCGTTCGTTTCCAGTAACAGTTTGAATTTTGGCGTTTCACTCTGTTTTCTCCTATATTGATAGATGTATTTGGAATTCTAAACCAAACACGGTTTGTGCTAGCTTCTTGAAACTTGACACAGTAAAGCAGTTTCACGTTCTATCTCTATGTTCTGTTTCCTCTTGATGTAGCACTCAGCAGTGACTGAGGAGAAACACTTTCATTGAAAGGGGTTGCCAAACTTCCCAAAATTGCGAGTCTCCAGAAATCTCAGCAACTATTTTTTCACCCAAACTGGATGATACTTTCAGGTAATGATCATTACACTAAGCCCACTTGGTTCCCCAAATTTCGTTCTTCTATGTTAAAGCGTTTGTTTCCAGTAACAGTTTGAATTTTGGCGTTTCACTCTGTTTTCTCCTATATTGATAGATGTATTTGGAACTCTAAACCAAACACGGTTTGTGCTAGCTTCTTGAAACTTGACACAGTAAAGCAGTTTCACGTTCTATCTCTATGTTCTCTTTCCTCTTGATGTAGCTCTCAGCAGTGACTGAGGAGAAACACTTTCATTGAAAGGGGTTGCCAAGCTTCCCAAAATTGCGAGTCTCCAGAAATCTCAGCAACTATTTTTTAATCCAAACTGGATGATACTTTCAGGTAATGATCAGTACACTAAGCTCACTTGGTTCCCCAAATTTCGTTCTTTTATGTTGAAGCGTTCGCTTCCAGTAACTGTTTGATATTTGGCTTTTCACTCTGTTTTCTCCTATACTGACAGATGTATTTGGAACTCTAAATCAAACACGGTTTGTGCTAGCTTCTTGAAACTTGACACAGTAAAGCAGTTTCACGTTCTATCTCTATGTTCTGTTTCCTCTGGATGTAGCCTAAGCAGTGACTGGGGACAAACACTTTCATTGAAAGGGGTTGCCAAGCTTGCAAAGATTACGAGTCTCCAGAAATCTCAGCAACTATTTTTTCAAACAAACTGGATGATACTTTCAGGTAATGATCAGTACACTAAGCCCACTTGGTTCCCCAAATTTCATTCTTGTATGTTGAAGCGTTCGTTTCCAGTAACAGTTTGAATTTTGGCGTTTCACTCTGTTTTCTCCTATATTGATAGATGTATTTGGAACTCTAAATCAAACACGGTTTGTGCTAGCTTCTTGAAACTTGACACAGTAAAGCAGTTTCACGTTCTATCTCTATGTTCTGTTTCCTCTTGATGTAGCACTCAGCAGTGACTGAGGAGAAACACTTTCATTGAAAGGGGTTGCCAAGCTTCCCAAAATTGCGAGTCTCCAGAAATCTCAGCAACTATTTTTTCACCCAAACTGGATGATACTTTCAGGTAATGATCAGTACACTAAGCCCACTTAGTTCCCCAAATTTCGTTCTTCTATGTTGAAGCGTTCGTTTCCAGTAACAGTTTGAATTTTGGCGTTTCACTCTGTTTTCTTCTATATTGATAGATGTATTTGGAACTCTAAATCAAACACGGTTGGTGCTAGCTTCTTGAAACTTGACAGAGTAAAACAGTTTCAAGTTCTATCTCTATGTTCTGTCTCCTCATGATGTAGCCCTAAGCAGTGACTGGGGAGAAACACTTTCATTGAAAGGGGTTGCCAAGCTTCCAAAAATTACGAGTCTCCAGAAATCTCAGCATCTATTTTTTCACCCAAACTGGATGATACTCTCAGGTAATGATGAGTACGCTAAGCCCACTGGGTTCCCCAAATTTCGGTCTTCTATGGTGAAGCATTCGTTTCCAGTAACAGTTTGAATTTTGGCGTTTCACTCTGTTTTCTCCTATATTGATAGATGTATTTGGAACTCTAAACCAAACACGGTTTGTGCTAGCTTCTTGAAACTTGACACAGTAAAGCAGTTTCACGTTCTATCTCTATGTTCTGTTTCCTCTTGATGTAGCACACAGCAGTGACTGAGGAGAAACACTTTCATTGAAAGGGGTTGCCAAGCTTCCAAAAATTACGATTCCCCAGAAATCTCAGCAACTATTTTTTCACCCAAACTGGATGATACTTTCAGGTAATGATCAGTACACTAAGCCCACTGGGTTCCCCAAATTTCGTTCTTCTATGTTGAAGCGTTCGTTTCCAGTAACAGTTTGAATTTTGGAGTTTCGCTCTGTTTTCTCCTATATTGATAGATGTATTTGGAACTCTAAACCAAACACGGTTTGTGCTAGCTTCTTGAAACTTGACACAGTAAAGCAGTTTCACGTTCTGTCTCTATGTTCTATTTCCTCTGGATGTAGCCCTAAGCAGTGACTGGGGACAAACACTTTCATTGAAAGGGGTTGCCAAGCTTGCAAAGATTACAAGTCTCCAGAAATCTCAGCAACTATTTTTTCACCCAAACTGGATGATACTTTCCGGTAATGATCAGTACACTAAGCCCACTTGGTTCCCCAAATTTCATTCTTCTATGTTGAAGCGTTCGTTTCCAGTAACAGTTTGAATTTTGGCGTTTCACTCTGTTTTCTCCTATATTTATAGATGTATTTGGAACTCTTAATCAAACACGGTTTGTGCTAGCTTCTTGAAACTTGACACAGTAAAGCAGTTTCACGTTCTATCTCTATGTTCTGTTTCCTCTTGATGTAGCACTCAGCAGTGACTGAGGAGAAACACTTTCATTGAAAGGGGTTGCCAAGCTTCCCAAAATTGCAAGTCTCCAGAAATCTCAGCAACTATTTTTTCACCCAAACTAGATGATACTTTCAGGTAATGATCAGTACACTAAGCTCACTTGGTTCCCCAAATTTCGTTCTTTTATGTTGAAGCGTTCGCTTCCAGTAACTGTTTGAATTTTGGCGTTTCACTCTGTTTTCTCCTATACTGACAGATGTATTTGGAACTCTAAATCAAACACGGTTTGTGCTAGCTTCTTGAATCTTGACACAGTAAAGCAGTTTCACGTTCTATCTCTATGTTCTGTTTCCTCTGGATGTAGCCCTAGGCAGTGACTGGGGACAAACACTTTCATTGAAAGGGGTTGCCAAGCTTGCAAAGATTACGAGTCTCCAGAAATCTCAGCAACTATTTTTTCACCCAAACTGGATGATACTTTCAGGTAATGATCAGTACACTAAGCCCACTTGGTTCCCCAAATTTCATTCTTCTATGTTGAAGCGTTCGTTTCCAGTAACAGTTTGAATTTTGGCGTTTCACTCTGTTTTCTCCTATATTGATAGATGTATTTGGAACTCTAAATCAAACACGGTTTGTGCTAGCTTCTTGAAACTTGACACAATAAAGCAGTTTCACATTCTATATCTATGTTCTGTTTCCTCTTGATGTAGCCCTAAGCAGTTACTGGGGAGAAACACTTTCATTGAAAGTGGTTGCCAAGCTTCCAAAATTTGCGTGTCTCCAGAAATCTCAGCAACTATTTTTTCACCCAACGTGGATGATACTTTCAGGTAATGATCAGTACACTAAGCTCACTTGGTTCCCCAAATTTCGTTCTTTTATGTTGAAGCGTTCGCTTCCAGTAACTGTTTGAATTTTGGCGTTTCACTCTGTTTTCTCCTATACTGACAGATGTATTTGGAACTCTAAATCATACACGGTTTGTGCTAGCTTCTTGAAACTTGACACAGTAAAGCAGTTTCACGTTCTATCTCTATGTTCTGTTTCCTCTTGATGTAGCCCTAAGCAGTGACTGGGGAGAAATACTTTCATTGACAGGGGTTGCCAAGCTTCCAGAAATTACGAGTCTCTAGAAATCTCAGCAAACATTTTTTCACCCAACGTGGATGATACTTTCAGGTAATGATCAGTACACTAAGCTCACTTCGTTCCCCAAATTTCGTTCTTCTATGTTGAAGCGTTCGTTTCCAGTAACAGTTTGAATTTTGGCGTTTCACTCTGTTTTCTCCTATATTGATAGATGTATTTGGAACTCTAAATCAAACACGGTTTGTGCTAGCTTCTTGAAACTTGACACAGTAAAGCAGTTTCAAGTTCTATCTTTATGTTCTGTTTTCTCTTGATGTAGCCCTAAGCAGTGACTGGGGAGAAACACTTTCATTGAAAGGGGTTGCCAAGCTTCCCAAAATTGCGAGTCTCCAGAAATCTCAGCAACTATTTTTTCACCCAAACTGGATGATACTTTCAGGTAATGATCAGTACACTGAGCCCACTTGGATCCCCAAATTTCGTTCTTCTATGTTGAAGCGTTCGTTTCCAGTAACAGTTTGAATTTTGGCCTTTCACTCTATTTTCTCCTATATTGATAGATGTATTTGGAACTCTAAACCAAACCCGGTTTGTGCTAGCTTCTTGAAACTTGACACAGTAAAGCAGTTTCACGTTCTATCTCTATGTTCTGTTTCCTCTTGATGTAGCACACAGCAGTGACTGAGGAGAAACACTTTCATTGAAAGTGGTTGCCAAGCTTCCAAAAATTACGAATCCCCAGAAATCTCAGCAACTATTTTTTCACCCAAACTGGATGATACTTTCAGGTAATGATGAGTACACTAAGCCCACTGGGTTCCCCAAATTTCGTTCTTCTATGTTGAAGCGTTCGTTTCCAGTAACAGTTTGAATTTTGGCGTTTCGCTCTGTTTTCTCCTATATTGATAGATGTATTTGGAACTCTAAATCAAACACGGTTTGTGCTAGCTTCTTGAAACTTGACACAATAAAGCAGTTTCAAGTTCTATCTCTATGTTCTGTTTCCTCTTGATGTAGCCCTAAGCAGTGACTGGGGAGAAACACTTTCATTGAAAGGGGTTGCCAAGCTTCCCAAAATTGCGAGTCTCCCGAAATCTCAGCAACTATTTTTTCACCCAAACTGGATGATACTTTCAGGTAATGATCAGTACACTGAGCCCACTTGGATCCCCAAATTTCGTTCTTTTATGTTGAAGCGTTCGCTTCCAGTAACTGTTTGAATTTTGGCGTTTCACTCTGTTTTCTCCTATACTGACAGATGTATTTGGAACTCTAAATCAAACACGGTTTGTGCTAGCTTCTTGAAACTTGACACAGTAAAGCAGTTTCACGTTCTATCTCTATGTTCTGTTTCCTCTGGATGTAGCCTTAAGCAGTGACTGGGGAGAAATACTTTCATTGACAGGGGTTGCCAAGCTTCCAGAAATTACGAGTCTCCAGAAATCTCAGCAACTATGATTTCACCCAACCTGGATGATACTTTCAGGTAATGATCAGTACACTAAGCCCACTTGTTTCCCCAAATTTCGTTCTTCTATGTTGAAGCGTTCGTTTCCAGTAACAGTTTGAATTTTGGCGTTTCGCTTTGTTTTCTCCTATATTGATAGATGTATTTGGAACACTAAACCAAACACGGTTTGTGCTAGATTCTTGAAACTTGACACAGTAAAGCAGTTTTACGTTCTATCTCTATGTTCTGTTTCCTCTTGATGTAGCACTCAGCAGTGACTGAGGAGAAACACTTTCATTGAAAGGGGTTGCCAAGCTTCCCAAAATTGCGAGTCTCCAGAAATCTCAGCAACTATTTTTTCACCCAAACTGGATGATACTTTCAGGTAATGATCAGTACACTAAGCTCACTTGGTTCACCAAATTTCGTTCTTCTATGTTAAAGCGTTCGTTTCCAGTAAGAGTTTGAATTTTGGCGTTTCACTCTGTTTTCTCCTATATTGATAGATGTATTTGGAACTCTAAACCAAACACGGTTTGTGCTAGCTTCTTGAAACTTGACACAGTAAAGCAGTTTAACGTTCTATCTCTATGTTCTGTTTCCTCTTGATGTAGCTCTCAGCAGTGACTGAGGAGAAACACTTTCATTGAAAGGGGTTGTCAAGCTTCCCAAAATTGCGAGTCTCCAGAAATCTCAGCAACTATTCTTTCACCCAAACTGGATGATACTTTCAGGTAATGATCAGTACACTAAGCTCACTTGGTTCCCCAAATTTCGTTCTTTTATGTTGAAGCGTTCGCTTCCAGTAACTGTTTGAATTTTGGCGTTTCACTCTGTTTTCTCCTATACTGACAGATGTATTTGGAACTCTAAATCAAACATGGTTTGTGCTAGCTTCTTGAAACTTGACACAGTAAAGCAGTTTCACGTTCTCTCTCTATGTTCTATTTCCTCTGGATGTAGCCCTAAGCAGTGACTGGGGAGAAATACTTTCATTGACAGGGGTTGCCAAGCTTCCAGAAATTACGAGTCTCCAGAAATCTCAGCAACTATGATTTCACCCAACCTGGATGATACTTTCAGGTAATGAAAAGTACACTAAGCCCACTTGGTTACCCAAATTTCGTTCTTCTATGTTGAAGTGTTCGTTTCCAGTAAGAGTTTGAATTTTGGCGTTTCACTCTATTTTCTCCTATATTGATAGATGTATTTGGAACTCTAAATCAAACACGGTTTGTGCTACCTTCTTCAAACTTGACACAGTAAAGCAGTTTCAAGTTCTAGCTCTATGTTCTGTTTCCTCTTGATGTAGCACTCAGCAGTGACTGAGGAGAAACACTTTCATTGAAAGGGGTTGCCAAGCTTCCCAAAATTGCGAGTCTCCAGAAATCTCAGCAACTATTTTTTCACCCAAACTGGATGATACTTTCAGGTAATGATCAGTACACTAAGCTCACTTGGTTCCCCAAATTTCGTTCTTTTATGTTGAAGCGTTCGCTTCCAGTAACTGTTTGAATTTTGGCGTTTCACTCTGTTTTCTCCTATACTGACAGATGTATTTGGAACTCTAAATCATACACGGTTTGTGCTAGCTTCTTGAAACTTGACACAGTAAAGCAGTTTCACGTTCTATCTCTATGTTCTGTTTCCTCTGGATGTAGCCTTAAGCAGTGACTGGGGAGAAATACTTTCATTCAAAGGGGTTGCCAAGCTTCCAGAAATTACGAGTCTCCAGAAATCTCAGCAACTCTGATTTCACCCAACCTGGATGATACTTTCAGGTAATGATCAGTACACTAAGCCCACTTGGTTCCCCAAATTTCGTTCTTCTATGTTGAAGCGTTCGTTTCCAGTAACAGTTTGAATTTTGGCGTTTCACTCTGTTTTCTCCTATATTGATAGATGTATTTGGAACTCTAAACCAAACACGGTTTGTGCTACCTTCTTCAAACTTGACACAGTAAAGCAGTTTCACGTTCTTTCTCTATGTTCTGTTTCCTCTTGATGTAGCACTCAGCAGTGACTGAGGAGAAACACTTTCATTGAAAGGGGTTGCCAAGCTTCCCAAAATTGCGAGTCTCCAGAAATCTCAGCAACTATTTTTTCACCCAAACTGGATGATACTTTCAGGTAATGATCAGTACACTGAGCCCACTTGGATCCCCAAATTTCGTTCTTCTATGTTGAAGCGTTCGTTTCCAGTAACAGTTTGAATTTTGGCCTTTCACTCTATTTTCTCCTATATTGATAGATGTATTTGGAACTCTAAACCAAACCCGGTTTGTGCTAGCTTCTTGAAACTTGACACAGTAAAGCAGTTTCACGTTCTATCTCTATGTTCTGTTTCCTCTTGATGTAGCACACAGCAGTGACTGAGGAGAAACACTTTCATTGAAAGTGGTTGCCAAGCTTCCAAAAATTACGATTCCCCAGAAATCTCAGCAACTATTTTTTCACCCAAACTGGATGATACTTTCAGGTAATGATGAGTACACTAAGCCCACTGGGTTCCCCAAATTTCGTTCTTCTATGTTGAAGCGTTCGTTTCCAGTAACAGTTTGAATTTTGGCGTTTCGCTCTGTTTTCTCCTATATTGATAGATGTATTTGGAACTCTAAATCAAACACGGTTTGTGCTAGCTTCTTGAAACTTGACACAATAAAGCAGTTTCAAGTTCTATCTCTATGTTCTGTTTCCTCTTGATGTAGCCCTAAGCAGTGACTGGGGAGAAACACTTTCATTGAAAGGGGTTGCCAAGCTTCCCAAAATTGCGAGTCTCCAGAAATCTCAGCAACTATTTTTTCACCCAAACTGGATGATACTTTCAGGTAATGATCAGTACACTAAGCTCACTTGGTTCACCAAATTTCGTTCTTCTATGTTAAAGCGTTCGTTTCCAGTAAGAGTTTGAATTTTGGCGTTTCACTCTGTTTTCTCCTATATTGATAGATGTATTTGGAACTCTAAACCAAACACGGTTTGTGCTAGCTTCTTGAAACTTGACACAGTAAAGCAGTTTAACGTTCTATCTCTATGTTCTGTTTCCTCTTGATGTAGCTCTCAGCAGTGACTGAGGAGAAACACTTTCATTGAAAGGGGTTGTCAAGCTTCCCAAAATTGCGAGTCTCCAGAAATCTCAGCAACTATTCTTTCACCCAAACTGGATGATACTTTCAGGTAATGATCAGTACACTAAGCTCACTTGGTTCCCCAAATTTCGTTCTTTTATGTTGAAGCGTTCGCTTCCAGTAACTGTTTGAATTTTGGCGTTTCACTCTGTTTTCTCCTATACTGACAGATGTATTTGGAACTCTAAATCAAACACGGTTTGTGCTAGCTTCTTGAAACTTGACACAGTAAAGCAGTTTCACGTTCTATCTCTATGTTCTGTTTCCTCTGGATGTAGCCTTAAGCAGTGACTGGGGAGAAATACTTTCATTGACAGGGGTTGCCAAGCTTCCAGAAATTACGAGTCTCCAGAAATCTCAGCAACTCTGATTTCACCCAACCTGGATGATACTTTCAGGTAATGATCAGTACACTAAGCCCACTTGTTTCCCCAAATTTCGTTCTTCTATGTTGAAGCGTTCGTTTCCAGTAACAGTTTGAATTTTGGCGTTTCGCTCTGTTTTCTCCTATATTGATAGATGTATTTGGAACTCTAAACCAAACACGGTTTGTGCTAGCTTCTTGAAACTTGACACAGTAAAGCAGTTTTACGTTCTATCTCTATGTTCTGTTTCCTCTTGATGTAGCACTCAGCAGTGACTGAGGAGAAACACTTTCATTGAAAGGGGTTGCCAAGCTTCCCAAAATTGCGATTCTCCAGAAATCTCAGCAACTATTTTTTCACCCAAACTGGATGATACTTTCAGGTAATGATCAGTACACTGAGCCCACTTGGATCCCCAAATTTCGTTCTTCTATGTTGAAGCGTTCGTTTCCAGTAACAGTTTGAATTTTGGCCTTTCACTCTATTTTCTCCTATATTGATAGATGTATTTGGAACTCTAAACCAAACCCGGTTTGTGCTAGCTTCTTGAAACTTGACACAGTAAAGCAGTTTCACGTTCTATCTCTATGTTCTGTTTCCTCTTGATGTAGCACACAGCAGTGACTGAGGAGAAACACTTTCATTGAAAGTGGTTGCCAAGCTTCCAAAAATTACGAGTCCCCAGAAATCTCAGCAACTATTTTTTCACCCAAACTGGATGATACTTTCAGGTAATGATGAGTACACTAAGCCCACTGGGTTCCCCAAATTTCGTTCTTCTATGTTGAAGCGTTCGTTTCCAGTAACAGTTTGAATTTTGGCGTTTCGCTCTGTTTTCTCCTATATTCATAGATGTATTTGGAACTCTAAATCAAACACGGTTTGTGCTAGCTTCTTGAAACTTGACACAATAAAGCAGTTTCAAGTTCTATCTCTATGTTCTGTTTCCTCTTGATGTAGCCCTAAGCAGTGACTGGGGAGAAACACTTTCATTGAAAGGGGTTGCCAAGCTTCCCAAAATTGCGAGTCTCCAGAAATCTCAGCAACTATTTTTTCACCCAAACTGGATGATACTTTCAGGTAATGATCAGTACACTAAGCTCACTTGGTTCCCCAAATTTCGTTCTTTTATGTTGAAGCGTTCGCTTCCAGTAACTGTTTGAATTTTGGCGTTTCACTCTGTTTTCTCCTATACTGACAGATGTATTTGGAACTCTAAATCAAACATGGTTTGTGCTAGCTTCTTGAAACTTGACACAGTAAAGCAGTTTCACGTTCTCTCTCTATGTTCTATTTCCTCTGGATGTAGCCCTAAGCAGTGACTGGGGAGAAATACTTTCATTGACAGGGGTTGCCAAGCTTCCAGAAATTACGAGTCTCCAGAAATCTCAGCAACTATGATTTCACCCAACCTGGATGATACTTTCAGGTAATGAAAAGTACACTAAGCCCACTTGGTTACCCAAATTTCGTTCTTCTATGTTGAAGCGTTCGTTTCCAGTAAGAGTTTGAATTTTGGCGTTTCACTCTATTTTCTCCTATATTGATAGATGTATTTGGAACTCTAAATCAAACACGGTTTGTGCTACCTTCTTCAAACTTGACACAGTAAAGCAGTTTCAAGTTCTAGCTCTATGTTCTGTTTCCTCTTGATGTAGCACTCAGCAGTGACTGAGGAGAAACACTTTCATTGACAGGGGTTGCCAAGCTTCCAGAAATTACGAGTCTCCAGAAATCTCAGCAACTATGATTTCACCCAACCTGGATGATACTTTCAGGTAATGAAAAGTACACTAAGCCCACTTGGTTACCCAAATTTCGTTCTTCTATGTTGAAGCGTTCGTTTCCAGTAAGAGTTTGAATTTTGGCGTTTCACTCTATTTTCTCCTATATTGATAGATGTATTTGGAACTCTAAATCAAACACGGTTTGTGCTACCTTCTTCAAACTTGACACAGTAAAGCAGTTTCAAGTTCTAGCTCTATGTTCTGTTTCCTCTTGATGTAGCACTCAGCAGTGACTGAGGAGAAACACTTTCATTGAAAGGGGTTGCCAAGCTTCCCAAAATTGCGAGTCTCCAGAAATCTCAGCAACTATTTTTTCACCCAAACTGGATGATACTTTCAGGTAATGATCAGTACACTAAGCTCACTTGGTTCCCCAAATTTCGTTCTTTTATGTTGAAGCGTTCACTTCCAGTAACTGTTTGAATTTTGGCGTTTCACTCTGTTTTCTCCTATACTGACAGATGTATTTGGAACTCTAAATCATACACGGTTTGTGCTAGCTTCTTGAAACTTGACACAGTAAAGCAGTTTCACGTTCTATCTCTATGTTCTGTTTCCTCTTGATGTAGCCCTAAGCAGTGACTGGGGAGAAATACTTTCATTCAAAGGGGTTGCCAAGCTTCCAGAAATTACGAGTCTCCAGAAATCTCAGCAACTATGATTTCACCCAACCTGGATGATACTTTCAGGTAATGATCAGTACACTAAGCCCACTTGGTTCCCCAAATTTCGTTCTTCTATGTTGAAGCGTTCGTTTCCAGTAACAGTTTGAATTTTGGCGTTTCGCTCTGTTTTCTCCTATATTGATAGATGTATTTGGAACTCTAAATCAAACACGGTTTGTGCTACCTTCTTCAAACTTGACACAGTGACTGAGGAGAAACACTTTCATTGAAAGGGGTTGCCAACCTTCCCAAAATTGCGAGTCTCTACAAATCTCAGCAAACATGTTTTCACCCAAACTGGATGATACTTTCAGGTAATGATCAGTACACAAAGCTCACTTGGTTCCCCAAATTTCGTTCTTCTAGGTTGAAGCGTTCGTTTCCAGTAACAGTTTGAATTTTGGCATTTCATTCTGTTTTCTCCTATATTGATAGATGTATTTGGAACTCTAAACCAAACACAGTTTGTGCTAGCTTCTTGAAACTTGACACAATAAAGCAGTTTCAAGTTCTATCTCTCTGTTCTGTTTCCTCTTGATGTAGCCCTAAGCAGTGACTCGGGAGAAACACTTACATTGAAAGGGGTTGCCAAGCTTCCAAAAATTACGAGTGTCCAGAAATCACAGCAATTATTTTTTCACCCAACCTGGATGATACTTTCAGGTAATGATTAGTACACTAAGCCCACTTGGTTCCCCAATTTCGTTCTTCTATGTTGAAGGGTTCTTTTCCAGTAACACTTTCAATTTTGGCGTTTCACTCTGTTTTCTCCTATATTGATAAATGTATTTGGAACTCTAAACCAAACACGGTTTGTGCTAGATTCTTGAAACTTGACACAGTAAAGCAGTTTCACGTTCTATCTCTATGATTTGTTTCCTCTTGATGTAGCCCTAAGCAGTGACTGGGGAGAAACACTTTCATTGAAAGGGGTTGCCAAGCTTCCAAAATTTGCGAGTCTCCAGAAATCTCAGCAAATATTTTTTGACCCAAACTGGATGATACTTTCAGGTAATGATCAGTACACAAAGCTCACTTGGTTCCCAAAATTTTGTTCTTTTATGTTGAAGCATTCGCTTCCAGTAACTGTTTGAATTTTGGTGTTTTACTCTCTTTTCTCCTATACAGACAGATATATTTGGAACTCTAAAACAAACACGGTTTGTGCTAGCTTCTTGAAACTTGACACAGTAAAGCAGTTTCACGTTCTATCTCTATGTTCTGTTTCCTCTTGATGTAGCCCTAAGCAGTGACTGGGGAGAAACACTTTCATTGAAAGGGGTTGCCAACCTTCCAAAAATTACGAGTCTCCAGAAATCTCAGCAACCATGTTTTCACCCAAACTGGATGATACTTTCAGGTAATGATCAGTACACTAAGCCCACTTGGTTCCCCAAATTTCGTTCTTCTATGTTGAAGCGTTCGTTTCAAGTAACAGTTTGAATTTTGGCCTTTCACTCTGTTTTCTCCTATATTGATAGATGTATTTGGAACTCTAAACCAAACCCGGTTTGTGCTAGCTTCTTGAAACTTGACACAGTAAAGCAGTTTCACATTCTATCTCTA
The DNA here is from genome assembly GCF_964194105.1 of Spermophilus citellus. NCBI lineage: Eukaryota > Metazoa > Chordata > Mammalia > Rodentia > Sciuridae > Spermophilus > Spermophilus citellus. The sequence goes on from NC_138182.1 coordinate 99,476,096, forward strand.
TGTTTTGTATCCTCTTGATGTAGCACTCAGCACTGACTGAGGAGAAACACTTTCATTGAAAGGTGTTGCCAAGCTTCCCAAAATGCGAGTCTCTACAAATCTCAGCAAACATGTTTTCACCCAAACTGGATGATACTTTCAGGTAATGATCAGTACACTAAGCTCACTTGGTTCCCCAAATTTCGTTCTTCTATGTTGAAGCGTTCGTTTCCAGTAACAGTTTGAATTTTGGCGTTTCACCCTGTTTTCTCGTATATTGATAGATATATCTGGAACTCTAAACCAAACACGGTTTGTGCTAGCTTCTTTAAACTTGACACAGTAAAGCAGTTTCACGTTCTATCTCTATGTTCTGTTTCCTCTTGATGTAGCCCAAAGCAGTGACTGGGGAGAAACACTTTCAATGAAAGGGGTTGCCAACCTTCCAAAAATTACTAGTCTCCAGAAATCTAAGCAACTATGTTTTCTCCTAAACTGGATGATACTTTCAGGTAATGATCAGTACACTAAGCCCACTTGGTTTCCCAAATTTCGTTCTTCTATGTTGAAGCGTTCGTTTCCAGTAACAGTTTTAATTTTGGCCTTTGACTCTGTTTTCTCCTATATTGATAGATGTATTTGGAACTCTAAACCAAACCCGGTTTGTGCTAGCTTCTTGAAACTTGACACAGTAAAGCAGTTTCACGTTCTATCACTATGTTTTGTATCCTCTTGATGTAGCACTCAGCAGTGACTGAGGAGAAACACTTTCATTGAAAGGGGTTGCCAAGCTTCCCAAAATTGCGAGTCTCTACAAATCTCAGCAAACATGTTTTCACCCAAACTGGATGATACTTTCAGATAATGATCAGTACACTAAGCCCACTTGGTTTCCGAAATTTCGTTCTTATATGTTGAAGCGTTCGTTTCCAGTAACAGTTTGAATTTTGGCGTTTCACTCTGTTTTCTCATATATTGATAGATGTATTTGGAACTCTAAATCAAACACGGTTTGTGCTAGCTTCTTGAAACTTGACACAGTAAAGCAGTTTCACGTTCTATCTCTATGTTCTGTTACCTCTTGATGTAGCCCTAAGCAGTGACTGGGGAGAAACACTTTCCTTGAAAGGGGTTGCCAAGCTTCCCAAAATTGCGAGTCTCTAGAAATCTCAGCAAACATTTTTTCACCCAAAATGGATGATACTTTCAGGTAATGATCAGTACACTAAGCTCACTTGGTTCCCCAAATTTCGTTCTTCTATGTTGAAGCGTTCGTTTCCAGTAAAAGTTTGAATTTTGGGGTTTCACTCTGTTTTCTCCTATATTGATAGATGTATTTGGAACTCTAAATCAAACACGGTTTGTGCTAGCTTCTTGAAACTTGACACAATAAAGCAGTTTCACGTTCTATCTCTATGTTCTGTTTCCTCTTGATGTAGCCCTAAGCAGTGACTGAGGAGAAACACTTTCATTGAAAGGGGTTGCCAAGCTTCCAAAAATTACGAGTCTCCAGAAATCTCAGCAACTGTTTTTTCACCCAAACTAGATGATACTTCCAGGTAATGATCAGTACACTAAGCCCACTTGGTTCCCCAAATTTCGTTCTTCTATGTTGAAGCGTTCGTTTCCAGTAACAGTTTGAATTTTGGCGTTTCACTCTGTTTCCTCCTATATTGATAGATGTATTTGGAACTCTAAACGAAACACGGTTTGTGCTAACTTCTTTAAACTTGACACAATAAAGCAGTTTCACGTTCTATCTCTATGTTCTGTTTCCTCTTGATGTAGCCCTAAGCAGTGACTGGGGAGAAACACTTTCATTGAAAGGGGTTGCCAAGCTTCCAAAATTTGCGAGTCTCCAGAAATCTCAGCAACTATTTTTTCACCCAAACTGGATGATACTTTCAGGTAATGATCAGTACACTAAGCTCACTTGGTTCCCCAAATTTCGTTCTTTTATGTTGAAACGTTCGCTTCGAGTAACTGTTTGAATTTTGGCATTTCACCTTGTTTTCTCCTATACTGACAGATGTATTTGGAACTCTAAATCAAACACGGTTTGTGATAGCTTCTTGAAGATTGACAGTGTAAAGCAGTTTCACGTTCTATCTCTATGTTCTGTTTCCTCTTGATGTAGCCCTAACCAGAGACTGGGAAGAAACACTTTCATTGAAAGGGGTCGCCAACCTTCCAAAAATTACGAGTCTCCAGAAATCTCAGCAACTATGTTTTCACCCAAACTGGATGATACTTTTAGGTAATGATCAGTACACTAAGCCCACTTGGTTCCCCAAATTTTGTTCTTCTATGTTTAATCGTTCGTTTCCAGTAACTGTTTGAATTTTGGCCTTTCACTCTGTTTTCTCCTATATTGATAGATGTATTTGGAACTCTAAACCAAACCCGGTTTGTGCTAGCTTCTTGAAACTTGACACAGTAAAGCAGTTTCACGTTCTATCTCTATGTTTTGTTTCGTCTTGATGTAGCACTCAGCAGTGACTGGGGAGAAACACTTTCATTGAAAGGGGTTGCCAAGCTTCCAAAAATTACGAGTCTCCAGAAATCTCAGCAACTATTTTCTCACCCAAACTGGATGATACTTTCAGGTAATTTATCAGTACACTAAGCCCACTTGGTTCCCCAAATTTCGTTCTTCTATGTTGAAGCGTTCGTTTCCAGTAACAGTTTGAATTTTGGCGTTTCACTCTGTTTTCTCCTATATTGATAGATGTATTTGGAACTCTAAATCAAACACGGTTTGTGCTAGCTTCTTGAAACTTGACACAATAAAGCAGTTTCACGTTCTATCTCTATGTTCTGTTTCCTCTTGATGTAGCCCTAAGTAGTGACTGGGGAGAAACACTTTCATTGAAAGGGGTTGCCAACCTTCCAAAAATTACGAGTCTCCAGAAATCTCAGCAACTATTTTTTCACCCAAACTGGATGATACTTTCAGGTAATGATCAGTACACTAAGCCCACTTGGTTCCCCAAATTTCGTTCTTCTATGTTGAAGCGTTCGTTTCCAGTAACAGTTTGAATTTTGGCGTTTCACTCTGTTTTCTCCTATATTGATAGATGTGTTTGGAACTCTAAACCAAAAACGGTTTGTGCTAGCTTCTTTAAACTTGACACAAAAAAGCAGGTTCACGTTCTATCTCTATGTTCTGTTTCCTCTTGAGGTAGCCCTAAGCAGTGACTGGGGAGAAACACTTTCATTGAAAGGGGTTGCCAACCTTCCAAAAATTACGAGTCTCCAGAAATCTCAGCAACTATGTTTTCACCTAAACTGGATGATACTTTCAGGTAATGATCAGTACACTAAGCCCACTTGGTTCCCCAAATTTCTTTCTTCTATGTTGAAGCGTTCGTTTCCAGTAACAGTTTGAATTTTGGCGTTTCACTCTGTTTTCTCCTATACTGACAGATGTATTTGGAACTCTAAATCAAACACGGTTTGTGATAGCTTCTTGAAACTTGACACTGTAAAGCAGTTTCACGTTCTATCTCTATGTTCTGTTTCCTCTTGATGTAGCCCTAAGCAGTGACTGGGAAGAAACACTTTCATTGAAAGGGGTCGCCAACCTTCCAAAAATTACGAGTCTCCAGAAATCTCAGCAACTATGTTTTCACCCAAACTGGATGATACTTTTAGGTAATGATCAGTACACTAAGCCCACTTGGTTCCCCAAATTTCGTTATTCTATGTTTAATCGTTCGTTTCCAGTAACTGTTTGAATTTTGGCCTTTCACTCTGTTTTCTCCTATATTGATAGATGTATTTGGAACTCTAAACCAAACCCGGTTTGTGCTAGCTTCTTGAAACTTGACACAGTAAAGCAGTTTTACGTTCTATCTCTATGTTTTGTTTCGTCTTGATGTAGCACTCAGCAGTGACTTGGGAGAAACACTTTCATTGAAAGGGGTTGCCAAGCTTCCAAAAATTACGAGTCTCCAGAAATCTCAGCAACTATTTTTTCACCCAAACTGGATGATACTTTCAGGTAATTTATCAGTACACTAAGCCCACTTGGTTCCCCAAATTTCGTTCTTCTATGTTGAAGCGTTCGTTTCCAGTAACAGTTTGAATTTTGGCGTTTCACTCTGTTTTCTCCTATATTGATAGATGTATTTGGAACTCTAAAAAAACACGGTTTGTGCTAGCTTCTTGAAACTTGACACAATAAAGCAGTTTCACGTTCTATCTCTATGTTCTGTTTCCTCTTGATGTAGCCCTAAGTAGTGACTGGGGAGAAACACTTTCATTGAAAGGGGTTGCCAACCTTCCAAAAATTACGAGTCTCCAGAAATCTCAGCAACTATTTTTTCACCCAAACTGGATGATACTTTCAGGTAATGATCAGTACACTAAGCCCACTTGGTTCCCCAAATTTCGTTCTTCTATGTTGAAGCGTTCGTTTCCAGTAACAGTTTGAATTTTGGGGTTTCACTCTGTTTTCTCCTATATTGATAGATGTGTTTGGAACTCTAAACCAAACACGGTTTGTGCTAGCTTCTTTAAACTTGACACAAAAAAGCAGGTTCACGTTCTATCTCTATGTTCTGTTTCCTCTTGATGTAGCCCTAAGCAGTGACTGGGGAGAAACACTTTCATTGAAAGGGGTTGCCAAGCTTCCAAAAATTACGAGTCTCCAGAAATCTCAGCAACTATGTTTTCACCTAAACTGGATGATACTTTCAGGTAATGATCAGTACACTAAGCCCACTTGGTTCCCCAAGTTTCTTTCTTCTATGTTGAAGCCTTCGTTTCCAGTAACAGTTTGAATTTTGGCCTTTCACTCTGTTTTCTCCTATATTGATATATGTGTTTGGAACTCTAAACCAAACCCGGTTTGTGCTAGCTTCTTGAAACTTGACACAGTAAAGCAGATTCACGTTCTATCTCTATGTTTTGTATCCTCTTGATGTAGCACTCAGCAGTGACTGAGGAGAAACACTTTCATTGAAAGGGGTTGCCAAGCTTCCCAAAATTGCGAGTCTCTACAAATCGCAGCAAACATGTTTTCACCCAAACTGGATGATACTTTCAGGTAATGATCAGTACACTAAGCCCACTTGGATTCCGAAATTTCGTTCTTATATGTTGAAGCGTTCGTTTCCAGTAACAGTTTGAATTTTGGCGTTTCACTCTGTTTTCTCATATATTGATAGATGTATTTGGAACTCTAAATCAAACACGGTTTGTGCTAGCTTCTTGAAACTTGACACAATAAAGCAGTTTCACGTTCTATCTCTATGTTCTGTTACCTCTTGATGTAGCCCTAAGCAGTGACTGGGGAGAAACACTTTCCTTGAAAGGGGTTGCCAAGCTTCCCAAAATTGCGAATCTCTAGAAATCTCAGCAAACATTTTTTCACCCAAACTGGATGATACTTTCAGGTAATGATCAGTACACTAAGCACACTTGGTTCCCCAAATTTCGTTCTTCTATGTTGAAGCATTCGTTTCCAGTAACAGTTTGAATTTTGGGGTTTCACTCTGTTTTCTCCTATATTGATAGATGTATTTGGAACTCTAAATCAAACACGGTTTGTGCTAGCTTCTTGAAACTTGACACAGTAAAGCAGTTTCAAGTTCTATCTCTATGTTCTGTTTCCTCTTGATGTAGCCCAAAGCATTGACTGGGGAGAAACACTTACATTGAAAGGGGTTGCCAAGCTTCCCAAAATTGCGAGTTTCTAGAAATCTCAGGAAACATTTTTTCACCCAAACTGGATGATACTTTCAGGTAATGATCAGTACACTAAGCTCACTTGGTTCCTTAAATTTCATTCTTCTATGTAGACGTGTTCGTTTCCAGTAACAGTTTGAATTTTGGCGTTTCACTCTGTTTTCTCCTATATTGATAGATGTATTTGGAACTCTAAACCAAACACGGTTTGTGCTAGCTTCTTGAAACTTGACACAGTAAAGCAGTTTCACGTTCTATCTCTATGTTTTGTTTCCTCTTGATGTAGCACTCAGCAGTGACTGAGGAGAAACACTTTCATTGAAAGGGGTTGCCAAGCTTCCCAAAGTTGCGAGTCTCTAGAAATCTCAGCAAACATTTTTTCACCCAAAGTGGATGATACTTTCAGGTAATAATCAGTACACCAAGCTCACTTGATTCCCCAAATTTCGTTCTTCTATGTTGAAGCGTTCGTTTCCAGTAACAGTTTGAATTTTGGCATTTCACTCTGTTTTCTCCTATATTGATAGATGTATTTGGAACTCTAAATCAAACACGGTTTGTGCTAGCTTCTTGAAACTTGACACAGTAAAGCAGTTTCAAGTTCTTTCTCTATGATCTCTTCCTCTTGATGTAGCCCTAAGCAGTGACTGGGGAGAAACACTTTCATTGAAAGGGGTTGCCAAGCTTCCAAAAATTACGAGTCTCCAGAAATCTCAGCAACTATTTTTTTCACCCAAACTGGATGATACTTTCAGGAAATGATCAGTACACTGAGCCCACTTGGATCCCCAAATTTCGTTCTTCTATGTTGAAGCGTTCGTTTCCAGTAACAGTTTGAATTTTGGCGTTTCACTCTGTTTTCTCCTATATTGATAGATGTATTTGGAACTCTAAACCAAACACGGTTTGTGCTAGCTTCTTGAAACTTGACACTGTAAAGCAGTTTCACGTTCTATCTCTATGTTTTGTATCCTCTTGATGTAGCACTCAGCACTGACTGAGGAGAAACACTTTCATTGAAAGGGGTTGCCAAGCTTCCCAAAATTGCAAGTCTCTACAAATCTCAGCAAACATGTTTTCACCCAAACTGGATGATACTTTCAGGTAATGATCAGTACACTAAGCTCACTTGTTTCCCCAAATTTCGTTCTTCTAGGTTGAAGCGTTCGTTTCCAGTAACAGTTTGAATTTTGGCGTTTCACTCTGTTTTCTCCTATATTGATAGATGTATTTGGAACTCTAAACCAAACACGGTTTGTGATAGCTTCTTGAAACTTGACACAATAAAGCAGTTTCAAGTTCTATCTCTCTGTTCTGTTTCCTCTTGATGTAGCCCTAAGCAGTGACTGGGGAGAAACACTTACATTGAAAGGGTTTGCCAAGCTTCCAAAAATTACGAGTGTCCAGAAATCACAGCAATTATTTTTTCACCCAACCTGGATGATACTTTCAGGTAATGATTAGTACACTAAGCCCACTTGGTTCCCCAATTTCGTTCTTCTATGTTGAAGGGTTCGTTTCCAGTAACACTTTCAATTTTGGCGTTTCACTCTGTTTTCTCCTATATTGATAGATGTATTTGGAACTCTAAACCAAACACGGTTTGTGCTAGATTCTTGAAACTTGACACAGTAAAGCAGTTTCACGTTCTATCTCTATGATTTGTTTCCTCTTGATGTAGCCCTAAGCAGTGACTGGGGAGAAACACTTTCATTGAAAGGGGTTGCCAAGCTTCCAAAATTTGCGAGTCTCCAGAAATCTCAGCAAATATTTTTTGACCCAAACTGGATGATACTTTCAGGTATGATCAGTACACAAAGCTCACTTGGTTCCCAAAATTTTGTTCTTTTATGTTGAAGCATTCGCTTCCAGTAACTGTTTGAATTTTTGTTTTACTCTGTTTTCTCCTATACAGACAGATATATTTGGAACTCTAAAACAAACACGGTTTGTGCTAGCTTCTTGAAACTTGACACAGTAAAGCAGTTTCACGTTCTATCTCTATGTTCTGTTTCCTATTGATGTAGCCCTAAGCAGTGACTGGGGAGAAACATTTTCATTGAAAGGGGTTGCCAACCTTCCAAAAATTACTAGTCTCCAGAAATCTAAGCAACTATGTTTTCACATAAACTGGATGATACTTTCAGGTAATGATCAGTACACTAAGCCCACTTGGTTCCCCAAATTTCGTTCTTCTATGTTGAAGTGTTCGTTTCCAGTAACAGTTTGAATTTTGGCCTTTCACTCTGTTTTCTCCTATATTGATAGATGTATATGGAACTCTAAACCAAACCCGGTTTGTGCTAGCTTCTTGAAACTTGACACAGTAAAGCAGTTTCACGTTCTATCTCTATGTTTTGTATCCTCTTGATGTAGCACTCAGCAGTGACTGAGGAGAAACACTTTCATTGAAAGGGGTTGCCAAGCTTCCCAAAATTGCGAGTCTCTACAAATCACTGCAAACATGTTTTCACCCAAACTGGATGATACTTTCAGGTAATGATCAGTACACTAAGCCCACTTGGTTTCCGAAATTTCGTTCTTATATGTTGAAGCGTTCGTTTCCAGTAACAGTTTGAATTTTGGCGTTTCACTCTGTTTTCTCATATATTGATAGATGTATTTGGAACTCTAAATCAAACACGGTTTGTGCTAGCTTCTTGAAACTTGACAAAATAAAGCAGTTTCACGTTCTATCTCTATGTTCTGTTACCTCTTGATGTAGCCCTAAGCAGTGACTGGGGAGAAACACTTTCCTTGAAAGGGGTTGCCAAGCTTCCCAAAATTGCGAGTCTCTAGAAATCTCAGCAAACATTTTTTCACCCAAACTGGATGATACTTTCAGGTAATGATCAGTACACTAAGCTCACTTGGTTCCCCAAATTTCGTTCTTCTATGTTGAAGTGTTCGTTTCCAGTAACAGTTTGAATTTTGGGGTTTCACTCTGTTTTCTCCTATATTGATAGATGTATTTGGAACTCTAAATCAAACACGGTTTGTGCTAGCTTCTTGAAACTTGACACAATAAAGCAGTTTCACGTTCTATCTCTATGTTCTGTTTCCTCTTGTTGTACCCCTAAGTAGTGACTGGGGAGAAACACTTTCATTGAAAGGGGTTGCCAACCTTCCAAAAATTACTAGTCTCCAGAAATCTAAGCAACTATGTTTTCACCTAAACTGGATGATACTTTCAGGTAATGATCAGTACACTAAGCCCACTTGGTTCCCCAAATTTCGTTCTTCTATGTTGAAGTGTTCGTTTCCAGTAACAGTTTTAATTTTGGCCTTTCACTCTGCTTTCTCCTATATTGATAGATGTATTTGGAACTCTAAACCAAACCCGGTTTGTGCTAGCTTCTTGAAACTTGACACAGTAAAGCAGTTTCACGTTCTATCTCTATGTTTTGTATCCTCTTGATGTAGCACTCAGCAGTGACTGAGGAGAAACACTTTCATTGAAAGGGGTTGCCAAGCTTCCCAAAATTGCGAGTCTCTACAAATCTCAGCAAACATGTTTTCACCCAAACTGGATGATACTTTCAGGTAATGATCAGTACACTAAGCCCACTTGGTTTCCGAAATTTCGTTCTTATATGTTGAAGCGTTCGTTTCCAGTAACAGTTTGAATTTTGGCGTTTCACTCTGTTTTCTCATATATTGATAGATGTATTTGGAACTCTAAATCAAACACGGTTTGTGCTAGCTTCTTGAAACTTGACACAGTAAAGCAGTTTCACGTTCTATCTCTATGTTTTGTTTCCTCTTGATGTAGCACTCAGCAGTGACTGAGGAGAAACACTTTCATTGAAAGGGGTTGCCAAGCTTCCCAAAGTTGCGAGTCTCTAGAAATCTCAGCAAACATTTTTTCACCCAAAGTGGATGATACTTTCAGGTAATAATCAGTACACCAAGCTCACTTGATTCCCCAAATTTCGTTCTTCTATGTTGAAGCGTTCGTTTCCAGTAACAGTTTGAATTTTGGCGTTTCACTCTGTTTTCTCCTATATTGATAGATGTATTTGGAACTCTAAATCAAACACGGTTTGTGCTAGCTTCTTGAAACTTGACACAGTAAAGCAGTTTCAAGTTCTTTCTCTATGATCTCTTCCTCTTGATGTAGCCCTAAGCAGTGACTGGGGAGAAACACTTTCATTGAAAGGGGTTGCCAAGCTTCCAAAAATTACGAGTCTCCAGAAATCTCAGCAACTATTTTTTCACCCAAACTGGATGATACTTTCAGGAAATGATCAGTACACTGAGCCCACTTGGATCCCCAAATTTCGTTCTTCTATGTTGAAGCGTTCGTTTCCAGTAACAGTTTGAATTTTGGCGTTTCACTCTGTTTTCTCCTATATTGATAGATGTATTTGGAACTCTAAACCAAACACGGTTTGTGCTAGCTTCTTGAAACTTGACACTGTAAAGCAGTTTCACGTTCTATCTCTATGTTTTGTATCCTCTTGATGTAGCACTCAGCACTGACTGAGGAGAAACACTTTCATTGAAAGGGGTTGCCAAGCTTCCCAAAATTGCGAGTCTCTACAAATCTCAGCAAACATGTTTTCACCCAAACTGGATGATACTTTCAGGTAATGATCAGTACACTAAGCTCACTTGTTTCCCCAAATTTCGTTCTTCTAGGTTGAAGCGTTCGTTTCCAGTAACAGTTTGAATTTTGGCGTTTCACTCTGTTTTCTCCTATATTGATAGATGTATTTGGAACTCTAAACCAAACACGGTTTGTGATAGCTTCTTGAAACTTGACACAATAAAGCAGTTTCAAGTTCTTTCTCTCTGTTCTGTTTCCTCTTGATGTAGCCCTAAGCAGTGACTGGGGAGAAACACTTACATTGAAAGGGTTTGCCAAGCTTCCAAAAATTACGAGTGTCCAGAAATCACAGCAATTATTTTTTCACCCAACCTGGATGATACTTTCAGGTAATGATTAGTACACTAAGCCCACTTGGTTCCCCAATTTCGTTCTTCTATGTTGAAGGGTTCGTTTCCAGTAACACTTTCAATTTTGGCGTTTCACTCTGTTTTCTCCTATATTGATAGATGTATTTGGAACTCTAAACCAAACACGGTTTGTGCTAGATTCTTGAAACTTGACACAGTAAAGCAGTTTCACGTTCTATCTCTATGATTTGTTTCCTCTTGATGTAGCCCTAAGCAGTGACTGGGGAGAAACACTTTCATTGAAAGGGGTTGCCAAGCTTCCAAAATTTGCGAGTCTCCAGAAATCTCAGCAAATATTTTTTGACCCAAACTGGATGATACTTTCAGGTATGATCAGTACACAAAGCTCACTTGGTTCCCAAAATTTTGTTCTTTTATGTTGAAGCATTCGCTTCCAGTAACTGTTTGAATTTTTGTTTTACTCTGTTTTCTCCTATACAGACAGATATATTTGGAACTCTAAAACAAACACGGTTTGTGCTAGCTTCTTGAAACTTGACACAGTAAAGCAGTTTCACGTTCTATCTCTATGTACTGTTTCCTCTTGATGTAGCCCTAAGCAGTGACTGGGGAGAAACACTTTCATTGAAAGGGGTTGCCAACCTTCCAAAAATTACGAGTCTCCAGAAATCTCAGCAACCATGTTTTCACCCAAACTGGATGATACTTTCAGGTAATGATCAGTACACTAAGCCCACTTGGTTCCCCAAATTCCGTTCTTCTATGTTGAAGCGTTCGTTTCAAGTAAAAGTTTGAATTTTGGCCTTTCACTCTGTTTTCTCGTATATTGATAGATGTATTTGGAACTCTAAACCAAACCCGGTTTGTGCTAGCTTCTTGAAACTTGACACAGTAAAGCAGTTTCACATTCTATCTCTATGTTTTGTATCCTCTTGATGTAGCACTCAGCACTGACTGAGGAGAAACACTTTCATTGAAAGGGGTTGCCAAGCTTCCCAAAATTGCGAGTCTCTACAAATCTCAGCAAACATGTTTTCACCCAAACTGGATGATACTTTCAGGTAATGATCAGTACACTAAGCTCACTTGGTTCCCCAAATTTCGTTCTTCTATGTTGAAGCGTTCGTTTCCAGTAACAGTTTGAATTTTGGCGTTTCACTCTGTTTTCTCGTATATTGATAGATGTATTTGGAACTCTAAACCAAACACGGTTTGTGCTAGCTTCTTTAAACTAGACACAGTAAAGCAGTTTCACGTTCTATCTCTATGTTCTGTTTCCTATTGATGTAGCCCTAAGCAGTGACTGGGGAGAAACATTTTCATTGAAAGGGGTTGCCAACCTTCCAAAAATTACTAGTCTCCAGAAATCTAAGCAACTATGTTTTCACCTAAACTGGATGATACTTTCAGGTAATGATCAGTACACTAAGCCCACTTGGTTCCCCAAATTTCGTTCTTCTATGTTGAAGTGTTCGTTTCCAGTAACAGTTTGAATTTTGGCCTTTCACTCTGTTTTCTCCTATATTGATAGATGTATTTGGAACTCTAAACCAAACCCGGTTTGTGCTAGCTTCTTGAAACTTGACACAGTAAAGCAGTTTCACGTTCTATCTCTATGTTTTGTATCCTCTTGATGTAGCACTCAGCAGTGACTGAGGAGAAACACTTTCATTGAAAGGGGTTGCCAAGCTTCCCAAAATTGCGAGTCTCTACAAATCTCAGCAAACATGTTTTCACCCAAACTGGATGATACTTTCAGGTAATGATCAGTACACTAAGCCCACTTGGTTTCCGAAATTTCGTTCTTATATGTTGAAGCGTTCGTTTCCAGTAACAGTTTGAATTTTGGCGTTTCACTCTGTTTTCTCATATATTGATAGATGTATTTGGAACTCTAAATCAAACACGGTTTGTGCTAGCTTCTTGAAACTTGACAAAATAAAGCAGTTTCACGTTCTATCTCTATGTTCTGTTACCTCTTGATGTAGCCCTAAGCAGTGACTGGGGAGAAACACTTTCCTTGAAAGGGGTTGCCAAGCTTCCCAAAATTGCGAGTCTCTAGAAATCTCAGCAAACATTTTTTCACCCAAACTGGATGATACTTTCAGGTAATGATCAGTACACTAAGCTCACTTGGTTCCCCAAATTTCGTTCTTCTATGTTGAAGTGTTCGTTTCCAGTAACAGTTTGAATTTTGGGGTTTCACTCTGTTTTCTCCTATATTGATAGATGTATTTGGAACTCTAAATCAAACACGGTTTGTGCTAGCTTCTTGAAACTTGACACAATAAAGCAGTTTCACGTTCTATCTCTATGTTCTGTTTCCTCTTGTTGTACCCCTAAGTAGTGACTGGGGAGAAACACTTTCATTGAAAGGGGTTGCCAACCTTCCAAAAATTACTAGTCTCCAGAAATCTAAGCAACTATGTTTTCACCTAAACTGGATGATACTTTCAGGTAATGATCAGTACACTAAGCCCACTTGGTTCCCCAAATTTCGTTCTTCTATGTTGAAGTGTTCGTTTCCAGTAACAGTTTTAATTTTGGCCTTTCACTCTGCTTTCTCCTATATTGATAGATGTATTTGGAACTCTAAACCAAACCCGGTTTGTGCTAGCTTCTTGAAACTTGACACAGTAAAGCAGTTTCACGTTCTATCTCTATGTTTTGTATCCTCTTGATGTAGCACTCAGCAGTGACTGAGGAGAAACACTTTCATTGAAAGGGGTAGCCAAGCTTCCCAAAATTGCGAGTCTCTACAAATCTCAGCAAACATGTTTTCACCCAAACTGGATGATACTTTCAGGTAATGATCAGTACACTAAGCCCACTTGGTTTCCGAAATTTCGTTCTTATATGTTGAAGCGTTCGTTTCCAGTAACAGTTTGAATTTTGGCGTTTCACTCTGTTTTCTCATATATTGATAGATGTATTTGGAACTCTAAATCAAACACGGTTTGTGCTAGCTTCTTGAAACTTGACAAAATAAAGCAGTTTCACGTTCTATCTCTATGTTCTGTTACCTCTTGATGTAGCCCTAAGCAGTGACTGGGGAGAAACACTTTCCTTGAAAGGGGTTGCCAAGCTTCCCAAAATTGCGAGTCTCTAGAAATCTCAGCAAACATTTTTTCAAACAAACTGGATGATACTTTCAGGTAATGATCAGTACACTAAGCTCACTTGGTTCCCAAAATTTCGTTCTTCTATGTTGAAGTGTTCGTTTCCAGTAACAGTTTGAATTTTGGGGTTTCACTCTGTTTTCTCCTATATTGATAGATGTATTTGGAACTCTAAATCAAACACGGTTTGTGCTAGCTTCTTGAAACTTGACACAATAAAGCAGTTTCACGTTCTATCTCTATGTTCTGTTTCCTCTTGTTGTACCCCTAAGTAGTGACTGGGGAGAAACACTTTCATTGAAAGGGGTTGCCAACCTTCCAAAAATTACGAGTCTCCAGAAATCTCAGCAACTATGTTTTCACCTAAACTGGATGATACTTTCAGGTAATGATCAGTACACTAAGCCCACTTGGTTCCCCAAATTTCTTTCTTCTACGTTGAAGCGTTCGTTTCCAGTAACAGTTTGAATTTTGGCCTTTCACTCTGTTTTCTCCTATATTGATAGATGTATTTGGAACTCTAAAACAAACCCGGTTTGTGCTAGCTTCTTGAAACTTGACACAGTAAAGCAGATTCACGATCTATCTCTATGTTTTGTATCCTCTTGATATAGCACTCAGCAGTGACTTAGGAGAAACACTTTCATTGAAAGGGGTTGCCAAGCTTCCCAAAATTGCGAGTCTCTACAAATCGCAGCAAACATGTTTTCACCCAAACTGGATGATACTTTCAGGTAATGATCAGTACACTAAGCCCACTTGGATTCCGAAATTTCGTTCTTATATGTTGAAGCGTTCGTTTCCAGTAACAGTTTGAATTTTGGCGTTTCACTCTGTTTTCTCATATATTGATAGATGTATTTGGAACTCTAAATCAAACACGGTTTGTGCTAGCTTCTTGAAACTTGACACAATAAAGCAGTTTCACGTTCTATCTCTACGTTCTGTTACCTCTTGATGTAGCCCTAAGCAGTGACTGGGGAGAAACACTTTCCTTGAAAGGGGTTGCCAAGCTTCCCAAAATTGCGAATCTCTAGAAATCTCAGCAAACATTTTTTCACCCAAACTGGATGATACTTTCAGGTAATGATCAGTACACTAAGCTCACTTGGTTCCCCAATTTTCGTTCTTCTATGTTGAAGCGTTCGTTTCCAGTAACAGTTTGAATTTTGGGGTTTCACTCTGTTTTCTCCTATATTGATAGATGTATTTGGAACTCTAAATCAAACACGGTTTGTGCTAGCTTCTTGAAACTTGACACAGTAAAGCAATTTCAAGTTCTATCTCTATGTTCTGTTTCCTCTTGATGTAGCCCTAAGCATTGACTGGGGAGAAACACTTACATTGAAAGGGGTTGCCAAGCTTCCCAAAATTGCGAGTTTCTAGAAATCTCAGCAAACATTTTTTCACCCAAACTGGATGATACTTTCAGGTAATGATCAGTACAATAGCTCACTTGGTTCCTTAAATTTCATTCTTCTATGTAGAAGCGTTCGTTTCCAGTAACAGTTTGAATTTTGGCGTTTCACTCTGTTTTCTCCTATATTGATAGATGTATTTGGAACTCTAAACCAAACACGGTTTGTGCTAGCTTCTTTAAACTTGACACAAAAAAGCAGGTTCACGTTCTATCTCTATGTTCTGTTTCCTCTTGAGGTAGCCCTAAGCAGTGACTGGGGAGAAACACTTTCATTGAAAGGGGTTGCCAAGCTTCCAAAATTTGCGAGTCTCTAGAAATCTCAGCAAACATTTTTTCACCCAAAGTGGATGATACTTTCAGGTAATAATCAGTACACCAAGCTCACTTGGTTCCCCAAATTTCGTTCTTCTATGTTGAAGCGTTCGTTTCCAGTAACAGTTTGAATTTTGGCGTTTCACTCTGTTTTCTCCTATATTGATAGATGTATTTGGAACTCTAAATCAAACACGGTTTGTGCTAGCTTCTTGAAACTTGACACAGTAAAGCAGTTTCAAGTTCTATCTCTATGATCTGTTCCTCTTGATGTAGCCCTAAGCAGTGACTGGGGAGAAACACTTTCATTGAAAGGGGTTGCCAAGCTTCCAAAAATTACTAGTCTCCAGAAATCTAAGCAACTATTTTTTCACCCAAACTGGATGATACTTTCAGGAAATGATCAGTACACTGAGCCCACTTGGATCCCCAAATTTCGTTCTTCTATGTTGAAGCGTTCGTTTCCAGTAACAGTTTGAATTTTGGCGTTTCACTCTGTTTTCTCCTATATTGATAGATGTATTTGGAACTCTAAACCAAACACGGTTTGTGCTAGCTTCTTTAAACTAGACACAGTAAAGCAGTTTCACGTTCTATCTCTATGTTCTGTTTCCTATTGATGTAGCCCTAAGCAGTGACTGGGGAGAAACATTTTCATTGAAAGGGGTTGCCAACCTTCCAAAAATTACTAGTCTCCAGAAATCTAAGCAACTATGTTTTCACCTAAACTGGATGATACTTTCAGGTAATGATCAGTACACTAAGCCCACTTGGTTCCCCAAATTTCGTTCTTCTATGTTGAAGTGTTCGTTTCCAGTAACAGTTTGAATTTTGGCCTTTCACTCTGTTTTCTCCTATATTGATAGATGTATTTGGAACTCTAAACCAAACCCGGTTTGTGCTAGCTTCTTGAAACTTGACACAGTAAAGCAGTTTCACGTTCTATCTCTATGTTTTGTATCCTCTTGATGTAGCACTCAGCAGTGACTGAGGAGAAACACTTTCATTGAAAGGGGTTGCCAAGCTTCCCAAAATTGCGAGTCTCTACAAATCTCAGCAAACATGTTTTCACCCAAACTGGATGATACTTTCAGGTAATGATCAGTACACTAAGCCCACTTGGTTTCCGAAATTTCGTTCTTATATGTTGAAGCGTTCGTTTCCAGTAACAGTTTGAATTTTGGCGTTTCACTCTGTTTTCTCATATATTGATAGATGTATTTGGAACTCTAAATCAAACACGGTTTGTGCTAGCTTCTTGAAACTTGACACAGTAAAGCAGTTTCACGTTCTATCTCTATGTTTTGTTTCCTCTTGATGTAGCACTCAGCAGTGACTGAGGAGAAACACTTTCATTGAAAGGGGTTGCCAAGCTTCCCAAAGTTGCGAGTCTCTAGAAATCTCAGCAAACATTTTTTCACCCAAAGTGGATGATACTTTCAGGTAATAATCAGTACACCAAGCTCACTTGATTCCCCAAATTTCGTTCTTCTATGTTGAAGCGTTCGTTTCCAGTAACAGTTTAAATTTTGGCGTTTCACTCTGTTTTCTCCTATATTGATAGATGTATTTGGAACTCTAAATCAAACACGGTTTGTGCTAGCTTCTTGAAACTTGACACAGTAAAGCAGTTTCAAGTTCTTTCTCTATGATCTCTTCCTCTTGATGTAGCCCTAAGCAGTGACTGGGGAGAAACACTTTCATTGAAAGGGGTTGCCAAGCTTCCAAAAATTACGAGTCTCCAGAAATCTCAGCAACTATTTTTTCACCCAAACTGGATGATACTTTCAGGAAATGATCAGTACACTGAGCCCACTTGGATCCCCAAATTTCGTTCTTCTATGTTGAAGCGTTCGTTTCCAGTAACAGTTTGAATTTTGGCGTTTCACTCTGTTTTCTCCTATATTGATAGATGTATTTGGAACTCTAAACCAAACACGGTTTGTGCTAGCTTCTTGAAACTTGACACTGTAAAGCAGTTTCACGTTCTATCTCTATGTTTTGTATCCTCTTGATGTAGCACTCAGCACTGACTGAGGAGAAACACTTTCATTGAAAGGGGTTGCCAAGCTTCCCAAAATTGCGAGTCTCTACAAATCTCAGCAAATATGTTTTCACCCAAACTGGATGATACTTTCAGGTAATGATCAGTACACTAAGCTCACTTGTTTCCCCAAATTTCGTTCTTCTAGGTTGAAGCGTTCGTTTCCAGTAACAGTTTGAATTTTGGCGTTTCACTCTGTTTTCTCCTATATTGATAGATGTATTTGGAACTCTAAACCAAACACGGTTTGTGATAGCTTCTTGAAACTTGACACAATAAAGCAGTTTCAAGTTCTATCTCTCTGTTCTGTTTCCTCTTGATGTAGCCCTAAGCAGTGACTGGGGAGAAACACTTACATTGAAAGGGTTTGCCAAGCTTCCAAAAATTACGAGTGTCCAGAAATCACAGCAATTATTTTTTCACCCAACCTGGATGATACTTTCAGGTAATGATTAGTACACTAAGCCCACTTGGTTCCCCAATTTCGTTCTTCTATGTTGAAGGGTTCGTTTCCAGTAACACTTTCAATTTTGGCGTTTCACTCTGTTTTCTCCTATATTGATAGATGTATTTGGAACTCTAAACCAAACACGGTTTGTGCTAGATTCTTGAAACTTGACACAGTAAAGCAGTTTCACGTTCTATCTCTATGATTTGTTTCCTCTTGATGTAGCCCTAAGCAGTGACTGGGGAGAAACACTTTCATTGAAAGGGGTTGCCAAGCTTCCAAAATTTGCGAGTCTCCAGAAATCTCAGCAAATATTTTTTGACCCAAACTGGATGATACTTTCAGGTATGATCAGTACACAAAGCTCACTTGGTTCCCAAAATTTTGTTCTTTTATGTTGAAGCATTCGCTTCCAGTAACTGTTTGAATTTTTGTTTTACTCTGTTTTCTCCTATACAGACAGATATATTTGGAACTCTAAAACAAACACGGTTTGTGCTAGCTTCTTGAAACTTGACACAGTAAAGCAGTTTCACGTTCTATCTCTATGTACTGTTTCCTCTTGATGTAGCCCTAAGCAGTGACTGGGGAGAAACACTTTCATTGAAAGGGGTTGCCAACCTTCCAAAAATTACGAGTCTCCAGAAATCTCAGCAACCATGTTTTCACCCAAACTGGATGATACTTTCAGGTAATGATCAGTACACTAAGCCCACTTGGTTCCCCAAATTCCGTTCTTCTATGTTGAAGCGTTCGTTTCAAGTAAAAGTTTGAATTTTGGCCTTTCACTCTGTTTTCTCGTATATTGATAGATGTATTTGGAACTCTAAACCAAACCCGGTTTGTGCTAGCTTCTTGAAACTTGACACAGTAAAGCAGTTTCACATTCTATCTCTATGTTTTGTATCCTCTTGATGTAGCACTCAGCACTGACTGAGGAGAAACACTTTCATTGAAAGGGGTTGCCAAGCTTCCCAAAATTGCGAGTCTCTACAAATCTCAGCAAACATGTTTTCACCCAAACTGGATGATACTTTCAGGTAATGATCAGTACACTAAGCTCACTTGGTTCCCCAAATTTCGTTCTTCTATGTTGAAGCGTTCGTTTCCAGTAACAGTTTGAATTTTGGCGTTTCACTCTGTTTTCTCGTATATTGATAGATGTATTTGGAACTCTAAACCAAACACGGTTTGTGCTAGCTTCTTTAAACTAGACACAGTAAAGCAGTTTCACGTTCTATCTCTATGTTCTGTTTCCTATTGATGTAGCCCTAAGCAGTGACTGGGGAGAAACATTTTCATTGAAAGGGGTTGCCAACCTTCCAAAAATTACTAGTCTCCAGAAATCTAAGCAACTATGTTTTCACCTAAACTGGATGATACTTTCAGGTAATGATCAGTACACTAAGCCCACTTGGTTCCCCAAATTTCGTTCTTCTATGTTGAAGTGTTCGTTTCCAGTAACAGTTTGAATTTTGGCCTTTCACTCTGTTTTCTCCTATATTGATAGATGTATTTGGAACTCTAAACCAAACCCGGTTTGTGCTAGCTTCTTGAAACTTGACACAGTAAAGCAGTTTCACGTTCTATCTCTATGTTTTGTATCCTCTTGATGTAGCACTCAGCAGTGACTGAGGAGAAACACTTTCATTGAAAGGGGTTGCCAAGCTTCCCAAAATTGCGAGTCTCTACAAATCTCAGCAAACATGTTTTCACCCAAACTGGATGATACTTTCAGGTAATGATCAGTACACTAAGCCCACTTGGTTTCCGAAATTTCGTTCTTATATGTTGAAGCGTTCGTTTCCAGTAACAGTTTGAATTTTGGCGTTTCACTCTGTTTTCTCATATATTGATAGATGTATTTGGAACTCTAAATCAAACACGGTTTGTGCTAGCTTCTTGAAACTTGACAAAATAAAGCAGTTTCACGTTCTATCTCTATGTTCTGTTACCTCTTGATGTAGCCCTAAGCAGTGACTGGGGAGAAACACTTTCCTTGAAAGGGGTTGCCAAGCTTCCCAAAATTGCGAGTCTCTAGAAATCTCAGCAAACATTTTTTCAAACAAACTGGATGATACTTTCAGGTAATGATCAGTACACTAAGCTCACTTGGTTCCCCAAATTTCGTTCTTCTATGTTGAAGTGTTCGTTTCCAGTAACAGTTTGAATTTTGGGGTTTCACTCTGTTTTCTCCTATATTGATAGATGTATTTGGAACTCTAAATCAAACACGGTTTGTGCTAGCTTCTTGAAACTTGACACAATAAAGCAGTTTCACGTTCTATCTCTATGTTCTGTTTCCTCTTGTTGTACCCCTAAGTAGTGACTGGGGAGAAACACTTTCATTGAAAGGGGTTGCCAACCTTCCAAAAATTACGAGTCTCCAGAAATCTCAGCAACTATGTTTTCACCTAAACTGGATGATACTTTCAGGTAATGATCAGTACACTAAGCCCACTTGGTTCCCCAAATTTCTTTCTTCTACGTTGAAGCGTTCGTTTCCAGTAACAGTTTGAATTTTGGCCTTTCACTCTGTTTTCTCCTATATTGATAGATGTATTTGGAACTCTAAAACAAACCCGGTTTGTGCTAGCTTCTTGAAACTTGACACAGTAAAGCAGATTCACGATCTATCTCTATGTTTTGTATCCTCTTGATATAGCACTCAGCAGTGACTTAGGAGAAACACTTTCATTGAAAGGGGTTGCCAAGCTTCCCAAAATTGCGAATCTCTACAAATCGCAGCAAACATGTTTTCACCCAAACTGGATGATACTTTCAGGTAATGATCAGTACACTAAGCCCACTTGGATTCCGAAATTTCGTTCTTATATGTTGAAGCGTTCGTTTCCAGTAACAGTTTGAATTTTGGCGTTTCACTCTGTTTTCTCATATATTGATAGATGTATTTGGAACTCTAAATCAAACACGGTTTGTGCTAGCTTCTTGAAACTTGACACAATAAAGCAGTTTCACGTTCTATCTCTACGTTCTGTTACCTCTTGATGTAGCCCTAAGCAGTGACTGGGGAGAAACACTTTCCTTGAAAGGGGTTGCCAAGCTTCCCAAAATTGCGAATCTCTAGAAATCTCAGCAAACATTTTTTCACCCAAACTGGATGATACTTTCAGGTAATGATCAGTACACTAAGCTCACTTGGTTCCCCAATTTTCGTTCTTCTATGTTGAAGCGTTCGTTTCCAGTAACAGTTTGAATTTTGGGGTTTCACTCTGTTTTCTCCTATATTGATAGATGTATTTGGAACTCTAAATCAAACACGGTTTGTGCTAGCTTCTTGAAACTTGACACAGTAAAGCAATTTCAAGTTCTATCTCTATGTTCTGTTTCCTCTTGATGTAGCCCTAAGCATTGACTGGGGAGAAACACTTACATTGAAAGGGGTTGCCAAGCTTCCCAAAATTGCGAGTTTCTAGAAATCTCAGCAAACATTTTTTCACCCAAACTGGATGATACTTTCAGGTAATGATCAGTACAATAGCTCACTTGGTTCCTTAAATTTCATTCTTCTATGTAGAAGCGTTCGTTTCCAGTAACAGTTTGAATTTTGGCGTTTCACTCTGTTTTCTCCTATATTGATAGATGTATTTGGAACTCTAAACCAAACACGGTTTGTGCTAGCTTCTTTAAACTTGACACAAAAAAGCAGGTTCACGTTCTATCTCTATGTTCTGTTTCCTCTTGAGGTAGCCCTAAGCAGTGACTGGGGAGAAACACTTTCATTGAAAGGGGTTGCCAAGCTTCCAAAATTTGCGAGTCTCTAGAAATCTCAGCAAACATTTTTTCACCCAAAGTGGATGATACTTTCAGGTAATAATCAGTACACCAAGCTCACTTGGTTCCCCAAATTTCGTTCTTCTATGTTGAAGCGTTCGTTTCCAGTAACAGTTTGAATTTTGGCGTTTCACTCTGTTTTCTCCTATATTGATAGATGTATTTGGAACTCTAAATCAAACACGGTTTGTGCTAGCTTCTTGAAACTTGACACAGTAAAGCAGTTTCAAGTTCTATCTCTATGATCTGTTCCTCTTGATGTAGCCCTAAGCAGTGACTGGGGAGAAACACTTTCATTGAAAGGGGTTGCCAAGCTTCCAAAAATTACGAGTCTCCAGGAATCTCAGCAACTATTTTTTCACCCAAACTGGATGATACTTTCAGGAAATGATCAGTACACTGAGCCCACTTGGATCCCCAAATTTCGTTCTTCTATGTTGAAGCGTTCGTTTCCAGTAACAGTTTGAATTTTGGCGTTTCACTCTGTTTTCTCCTATATTGATAGATGTATTTGGAACTCTAAACCAAACACGGTTTGTGCTAGCTTCTTGAAACTTGACACAGTAAAGCAGTTTCACGTTCTATCTCTATGTTTTGTATCCTCTTGATGTAGCACTCAGCACTGACTGAGGAGAAACACTTTCATTGAAAGGGGTTGCCAAGCTTCCCAAAATTGCGAGTCTCTACAAATCTCAGCAAACATGTTTTCACCCAAACTGGATGATACTTTCAGGTAATGATCAGTACACTAAGCTCACTTGTTTCCCCAAATTTCGTTCTTCTAGGTTGAAGCGTTCGTTTCCAGTAACAGTTTGAATTTTGGCGTTTCACTCTGTTTTCTCCTATATTGATAGATGTATTTGGAACTCTAAACCAAACACGGTTTGTGATAGCTTCTTGAAACTTGACACAATAAAGCAGTTTCA
This sequence comes from Spermophilus citellus, assembly GCF_964194105.1. Classification (NCBI taxonomy): domain Eukaryota; kingdom Metazoa; phylum Chordata; class Mammalia; order Rodentia; family Sciuridae; genus Spermophilus; species Spermophilus citellus. The sequence goes on from NC_138182.1 coordinate 99,498,750, forward strand.
AGTTCTATCTCTCTGTTCTGTTTCCTCTTGATGTAGCCCTAAGCAGTGACTGGGGAGAAACACTTACATTGAAAGGGTTTGCCAAGCTTCCAAAAATTACGAGTGTCCAGAAATCACAGCAATTATTTTTTCACCCAACCTGGATGATACTTTCAGGTAATGATTAGTACACTAAGCCCACTTGGTTCCCCAATTTCGTTCTTCTATGTTGAAGGGTTCGTTTCCAGTAACACTTTCAATTTTGGCGTTTCACTCTGTTTTCTCCTATATTGATAGATGTATTTGGAACTCTAAACCAAACACGGTTTGTGCTAGATTCTTGAAACTTGACACAGTAAAGCAGTTTCACGTTCTATCTCTATGATTTGTTTCCTCTTGATGTAGCCCTAAGCAGTGACTGGGGAGAAACACTTTCATTGAAAGGGGTTGCCAAGCTTCCAAAATTTGCGAGTCTCCAGAAATCTCAGCAAATATTTTTTGACCCAAACTGGATGATACTTTCAGGTAATGATCAGTACACAAAGCTCACTTGGTTCCCAAAATTTTGTTCTTTTATGTTGAAGCATTCGCTTCCAGTAACTGTTTGAATTTTTGTTTTACTCTGTTTTCTCCTATACAGACAGATATATTTGGAACTCTAAAACAAACACGGTTTGTGCTAGCTTCTTGAAACTTGACACAGTAAAGCAGTTTCACGTTCTATCTCTATGTACTGTTTCCTCTTGATGTAGCCCTAAGCAGTGACTGGGGAGAAACACTTTCATTGAAAGGGGTTGCCAACCTTCCAAAAATTACGAGTCTCCAGAAATCTCAGCAACCATGTTTTCACCCAAACTGGATGATACTTTCAGGTAATGATCAGTACACTAAGCCCACTTGGTTCCCCAAATTCCGTTCTTCTATGTTGAAGCGTTCGTTTCAAGTAAAAGTTTGAATTTTGGCCTTTCACTCTGTTTTCTCGTATATTGATAGATGTATTTGGAACTCTAAACCAAACCCGGTTTGTGCTAGCTTCTTGAAACTTGACACAGTAAAGCAGTTTCACATTCTATCTCTATGTTTTGTATCCTCTTGATGTAGCACTCAGCACTGACTGAGGAGAAACACTTTCATTGAAAGGGGTTGCCAAGCTTCCCAAAATTGCGAGTCTCTACAAATCTCAGCAAACATGTTTTCACCCAAACTGGATGATACTTTCAGGTAATGATCAGTACACTAAGCTCACTTGGTTCCCCAAATTTCGTTCTTCTATGTTGAAGCGTTCGTTTCCAGTAACAGTTTGAATTTTGGCGTTTCACTCTGTTTTCTCGTATATTGATAGATGTATTTGGAACTCTAAACCAAACACGGTTTGTGCTAGCTTCTTTAAACTAGACACAGTAAAGCAGTTTCACGTTCTATCTCTATGTTCTGTTTCCTATTGATGTAGCCCTAAGCAGTGACTGGGGAGAAACATTTTCATTGAAAGGGGTTGCCAACCTTCCAAAAATTACTAGTCTCCAGAAATCTAAGCAACTATGTTTTCACCTAAACTGGATGATACTTTCAGGTAATGATCAGTACACTAAGCCCACTTGGTTCCCCAAATTTCGTTCTTCTATGTTGAAGTGTTCGTTTCCAGTAACAGTTTGAATTTTGGCCTTTCACTCTGTTTTCTCCTATATTGATAGATGTATTTGGAACTCTAAACCAAACCCGGTTTGTGCTAGCTTCTTGAAACTTGACACAGTAAAGCAGTTTCACGTTCTATCTCTATGTTTTGTATCCTCTTGATGTAGCACTCAGCAGTGACTGAGGAGAAACACTTTCATTGAAAGGGGTTGCCAAGCTTCCCAAAATTGCGAGTCTCTACAAATCTCAGCAAACATGTTTTCACCCAAACTGGATGATACTTTCAGGTAATGATCAGTACACTAAGCCCACTTGGTTTCCGAAATTTCGTTCTTATATGTTGAAGCGTTCGTTTCCAGTAACAGTTTGAATTTTGGCGTTTCACTCTGTTTTCTCATATATTGATAGATGTATTTGGAACTCTAAATCAAACACGGTTTGTGCTAGCTTCTTGAAACTTGACAAAATAAAGCAGTTTCACGTTCTATCTCTATGTTCTGTTACCTCTTGATGTAGCCCTAAGCAGTGACTGGGGAGAAACACTTTCCTTGAAAGGGGTTGCCAAGCTTCCCAAAATTGCAGGTCTCTAGAAATCTCAGCAAACATTTTTTCACCCAAACTGGATGATACTTTCAGGTAATGATCAGTACACTAAGCTCACTTGGTTCCCCAAATTTCGTTCTTCTATGTTGAAGTGTTCGTTTCCAGTAACAGTTTGAATTTTGGGGTTTCACTCTGTTTTCTCCTATATTGATAGATGTATTTGGAACTCTAAATCAAACACGGTTTGTGCTAGCTTCTTGAAACTTGACACAATAAAGCAGTTTCACGTTCTATCTCTATGTTCTGTTTCCTCTTGTTGTACCCCTAAGTAGTGACTGGGGAGAAACACTTTCATTGAAAGGGGTTGCCAACCTTCCAAAAATTACTAGTCTCCAGAAATCTAAGCAACTATGTTTTCACCTAAACTGGATGATACTTTCAGGTAATGATCAGTACACTAAGCCCACTTGGTTCCCCAAATTTCGTTCTTCTATGTTGAAGTGTTCGTTTCCAGTAACAGTTTTAATTTTGGCCTTTCACTCTGTTTTCTCCTATATTGATAGATGTATTTGGAACTCTAAACCAAACCCGGTTTGTGCTAGCTTCTTGAAACTTGACACAGTAAAGCAGTTTCACGTTCTATCTCTATGTTTTGTATCCTCTTGATATAGCACTCAGCAGTGACTTAGGAGAAACACTTTCATTGAAAGGGGTTGCCAAGCTTCCCAAAATTGCGAGTCTCTACAAATCGCAGCAAACATGTTTTCACCCAAACTGGATGATACTTTCAGGTAATGATCAGTACACTAAGCCCACTTGGATTCCGAAATTTCGTTCTTATATGTTGAAGCGTTCGTTTCCAGTAACAGTTTGAATTTTGGCGTTTCACTCTGTTTTCTCATATATTGATAGATGTATTTGGAACTCTAAATCAAACACGGTTTGTGCTAGCTTCTTGAAACTTGACACAATAAAGCAGTTTCACGTTCTATCACTACGTTCTGTTACCTCTTGATGTAGCCCTAAGCAGTGACTGGGGAGAAACACTTTCCTTGAAAGGGGTTGCCAAGCTTCCCAAAATTGCGAATCTCTAGAAATCTCAGCAAACATTTTTTCACCCAAACTGGATGATACTTTCAGGTAATGATCAGTACACTAAGCTCACTTGGTTCCCCAATTTTCGTTCTTCTATGTTGAAGCGTTCGTTTCCAGTAACAGTTTGAATTTTGGGGTTTCACTCTGTTTTCTCCTATATTGATAGATGTATTTGGAACTCTAAATCAAACACGGTTTGTGCTAGCTTCTTGAAACTTGACACAGTAAAGCAATTTCAAGTTCTATCTCTATGTTCTGTTTCCTCTTGATGTAGCCCTAAGCATTGACTGGGGAGAAACACTTACATTGAAAGGGGTTGCCAAGCTTCCCAAAATTGCGAGTTTCTAGAAATCTCAGCAAACATTTTTTCACCCAAACTGGATGATACTTTCAGGTAATGATCAGTACAATAGCTCACTTGGTTCCTTAAATTTCATTCTTCTATGTAGAAGCGTTCGTTTCCAGTAACAGTTTGAATTTTGGCGTTTCACTCTGTTTTCTCCTATATTGATAGATGTATTTGGAACTCTAAACCAAACACGGTTTGTGCTAGCTTCTTTAAACTTGACACAAAAAAGCAGGTTCACGTTCTATCTCTATGTTCTGTTTCCTCTTGAGGTAGCCCTAAGCAGTGACTGGGGAGAAACACTTTCATTGAAAGGGGTTGCCAAGCTTCCAAAATTTGCGAGTCTCCAGAAATCTCAGCAACTATTTTTTCACCCAAACTGGATGATACTTTCAGGTAATGATCAGTACACTAAGCTCACTTGGTTCCCCAAATTTCGTTCTTTTATGTTGAAACGTTCTCTTCGAGTAACTGTTTGAATTTTGGCGTTTCACCTTGTTTTCTCCTATACTGACAGATGTATTTGGAACTCTAAATCAAACACGGTTTGTGATAGCTTCTTGAAGATTGACAGTGTAAAGCAGTTTCACGTTCTATCTCTATGTTCTGTTTCCTCTTGATGTAGCCCTAACCAGTGACTGGGAAGAAACACTTTCATTGAAAGGGGTCGCCAACCTTCCAAAAATTACGAGTCTCCAGAAATCTCAGCAACTATGTTTTCACCCAAACTGGATGATACTTTTAGGTAATGATCAGTACACTAAGCCCACTTGGTTCCCCAAATTTCGTTCTTCTATGTTTAATCGTTCGTTTCCAGTAACTGTTTGAATTTTGGCCTTTCACTCTGTTTTCTCCTATATTGATAGATGTATTTGGAACTCTAAACCAAACCCGGTTTGTGCTAGCTTCTTGAAACTTGACACAGTAAAGCAGTTTCACGTTCTATCTCTATGTTTTGTTTCGTCTTGATGTAGCACTCAGCAGTGACTGGGGAGAAACACTTTCATTGAAAGGGGTTGCCAAGCTTCCAAAAATTACGAGTCTCCAGAAATCTCAGCAACTATTTTTTCACCCAAACTGGATGATACTTTCAGGTAATTTATCAGTACACTAAGCCCACTTGGTTCCCCACATTTCGTTCTTCTATGTTGAAGCGTTCGTTTCCAGGAACAGTTTGAATTTTGGCGTTTCACTCTGTTTTCTCCTATATTGTTAGATGTATTTGGAACTCTAAACCAAACACGGTTTGTGCTAGCTTTTTTAAACTTGACACAATAAAGCAGTTTCACGTTCTATCTCTATGTTCTGTTTCCTCTTGATGTAGCCCTAAGCAGTGATTGGGGAGAAACCCTTTCATTGAAAGGGGTTGCCAAGCTTCCAAAAATTACGAGTCTCCAGAAATCTCAGCAAATATTTTTTCACCCAAACTGGATGATACTTTCAGGTAATGATCAGTACACTAAGCCCACTTGGTTCCCCAAATTTCGTTCTTCTATGTTGTAGCGTTCGTTTCCACTAACAGTTTGAATTTTGGCGTTTCACTCTGTTTCCTCCTATATTGATAGATGTATTTGGAACTCTAAACCAAACACGGTTTGTGCTAGCTTCTTGAAACTTGACACAGTAAAGCAGTTTCACGTTCTATCTCTATGTTTTGTTTCCTCTTGATGTAGCCCTCAGAGTGACTGAGGAGAAACACTTTCATTGAAAGGGGTTGCCAAGTTTCCCAAAATTGCGAATCTGTACAAATCTCAGCAAACATGTTTTCTCCCAAACTGGATGATACTTTCAGGTAATGATCAGTACACTATGCTCACTTGGTTCCCCAAATTTCGTTCTTCTATGTTGAAGCGTTCGTTTTCACTAACAGTTTGAATTTTGGCGTTTCACTCTGTTTTCTCCTATATTGATAGATGTATTTGGAACTCTAAATCAAACACGGTTTGTGCTAGCTTCTTGAAACTTGACACAGTAAAGCAGTTTCAAGTTCTATCTCTATGATCTGTTCCTCTTGATGTAGCCCTAAGCAGTGACTGGGGAGAAACACTTTCATTGAAAGGGGTTGCCAAGCTTCCAAAAACTACGAGTCTCCAGAAATCTCAGCAACTATGTTTTCACCCAAACTGGATGATACTTTCAGGTAATGATCACTACACTAAGCCCACTTGGTTCCCCAAATTTCGTTCTTCTATGTTGAAGCGTTCGTTTCCAGTAACAGTTTGAATTTTGGCGTTTCACTCTGTTTTCTCCTATATTGATAGATGTGTTTGGAACTCTAAACCAAACACGGTTTGTGCCAGCTTCTTTAAACTTGACACAAATAAGCAGGTTCACATTCTATCTCTATGTTCTGTTTCCTCTTGATGTACCCCTAAGCAGTGACTGGGGAGAAACACTTTCATTGAAAGGGGTTGCCAACCTTCCAAAAATTACGAGTCCCCAGAAATCTCAGCAACTATGTTTTCACCTAAACTGGATGATACTTTCAGGTAATGATCAGTACACTAAGCCCACTTGGATTCCGAAATTTCGTTCTTATATGTTGAAGCGTTCGTTTCCAGTAACAGTTTGAATTTTGGCGTTTCACTCTGTTTTCTCATATATTGATAGATGTATTTGGAACTCTAAATCAAACACGGTTTGTGCTAGCTTCTTGAAACTTGACACAATAAAGCAGTTTCACGTTCTATCTCTATGTTCTGTTACCTCTTGATGTAGCCCTAAGCAGTGACTGGGGAGAAACACTTTCCTTGAAAAGGGTTGCCAAGCTTCCCAAAATTGCGAATCTCTAGAAATCTCAGCAAACATTTTTTCACCCAAACTGGATGATACTTTCAGGCAATGATCAGTACACTAAGCTCACTTGGTTCCCCAAATTTCGTTCTTCTATGTTGAAGCATTCGTTTCCAGTAACAGTTTGAATTTTGGGGTTTCACTCTGTTTTCTCCTATATTGATAGATGTATTTGGAACTCTAAACCAAACACGGTTTGTGCTAGCTTATTTAAACTTGACACAATAAAGCAGTTTCACGTTCTATCTCTATGTTCTGTTTCCTCTTGATGTAGCCCTAAGCAGTGACTGGGGAGAAACACTTTCATTGAAAGGTGTTGCCAACCTTCCAAAAATTACGAGTCTCCAGAAATCTTAGCAACTATGTTTTCACCCAAACTGGATGATACTTTCAGGTAATTTATCAGTACACTAAGCCCACTTGGTTACCCAAATTTCGTTCTTCTATGTTGAAGCGTTCGTTTCCAGTAACTGTTTGAATTTTGGCGTTTCACTCTGTTTTCTCCTATATTGATAGATGTATTTGGAACTCTAACTCAAACACGGTTTGTGCTAGCTTCTTGAAACTTGACACAATAAAGCAGTTTCACGTTCTATCTCTATGTTCTGTTTACTCTTGATGTAGCCCTAAGCAGTGACTCGGGAGAAACACTTTCATTGAAAGGGGTTGCCAAGCTTCCAAAAATTACAAGTCTCCCGAAATCTCAGCAACTATTTTTTCACCCAAAATGGAT